>NC_091286.1:707640262-707944429 GCF_032444005.1 Ranitomeya imitator
TGTGTGGTGTATTCCTCTCCTCCTCCCCCTATAATGTGCGGTGTATTCCCCTCCTCCCCTATAATGTGTGGTGTATTCCCCTCCTCCTCCCCCTATAATGTGCGGTGTATTCCCCTCCTCCTCCTCCCCCTATAATGTGTGGTGTATTCCCCTCCTCCCCTATAATGTGCGGTGTATTCTCCTCCTCCTCCCCCTATAATGTGCGGTGTATTCCCCTCCTCCCCTATAATGTGTGGTGTATTCCCCTCCTCCTCCCCTATAATGTGTGGTGTATTCTCCTCCTCCTCCTCCTCCTCCCCCTATAATATGTGGTGTATTCCCCTCCTCCCCTATAATGTGTGGTGTATTCTCCTCCTCCCCTATAATGTGCGGTGTATTCCCCTCCCCCCCCCCCCCCTATAATGTGCGGTGTATTCTCCTCCTCCTCCCCCTATAATGTGTGGTGTATTCTCCTCCTCCTCCCCCTATAAAATTTGCGGTGTATTATCCTCCTCCTCCCCCTATAATGTGTGGTGTATTCTCCTCCTCCTCCCCCTATAATGTGCGGTGTATTCTCCTCCTCCTCCCCCTATAATGTGTGGTGTATTCTCCTCCTCCTCCCCCTATAAAATTTGCGGTGTATTATCCTCCTCCTCCCCCTATAATGTGTGGTGTATTCTCCTCCTCCTCCCCCTATAATGTGTGGTGTATTCTCCTCCTCCTCCCCCTATAATGTGTGGTGTATTCTCCTCCTCCTCCCCCTATAATATGTGGTGTATTCCTCCTCCTCCTCCCCCTATAATGTGCGGTGTATTCCTCTCCTCCTCCCCCCCTATAATATGTGGTGTATTCCCCTCCTCCCCTATAATATGTGGTGTATTCCCCTCCTCCTCCTATAATATGTGGTGTATTCCTCCTCCTCCTCCCCCTATAATATGTGGTGTATTCCCCTCCTCCTCCCCCTATAATGTGTGGTGCATTCCCCTCCTCTTCCTCCCCCTATAATGTGCGGTGTATTCCCCTCCTCCTCCTCCCCCTATAATATGTGGTGTATTCCCCTCCTCCCCTATAATGTGTGGTGTATTCTCCTCCTCCTCCTCCTCCTCCTCCTATAATATGTGGTGTATTCCCCTCCTCCCCTATAATGTGTGGTGTATTCTCCTCCTCCTCCTCCCCCTATAATATGTGGTGTATTCCTCCTCCTCCTCCCCCTATAATATGTGGTGTATTCCCCTCCTCCTCCTCCCCCTATAATGTGTGGTGCATTCCCCTCCTCCTCCCCCTATAATGTGTGGTGTATTCCCCTCCTCCCCTATAATGTGCGGTGTATTCCCCTCCTCCCCTATAATGTGTGGTGTATTCCCCTCCTCCTCCCCCTATAATGTGCGGTGTATTCCCCTCCTCCCCTATAATGTGTGGTGTATTCCCCTCCTCCTCCCCCTATAATGTGTGGTGTATTCCCCTCCTCCTCCCCCTATAATGTGTGGTGTATTCCCCTCCTCCTCCCCCTATAATGTGTGGTGTATTCCTCTCCTCCTCCCCCTATAATGTGTGGTGTATTCCCCTCCTCCCCTATAATGTGCGGTGTATTCCTCTCCTCCTCCCCCTATAATGTGTGGTGTATTCCTCTCCTCCTCCCCCTATAATGTGCGGTGTATTCCCCTCCTCCCCTATAATGTGCGGTGTGTTCCCCTCCTCCCCTATAATGTGTGGTGTATTCCCCTCCTCCTCCTCCCCATATAATGTGTGGTGTATTCCCCTCCTCTTCCCCCCCCTATAATGTGTGGTGTATTCTCCTCCTCCTCCCCCTATAAAATTTGCGGTGTATTATCCTCCTCCTCCCCCTATAATGTGTGGTTTATTCTCCTCCTCCTCCTCCTATAATGTGCGGTGTATTCCTCTCCTCCTCCCCCTATAATGTGCGGTGTATTCCTCTCCTCCTCCCCCTATAATGTGCGGTGTATTCCCCTCCTCCTCCCCCTATAATGTGCGGTGTATTCCCCTCCTCCTCCCCCTATAATGTGCGGTGTATTCCCCTCCTCCTCCCCCTATAATGTGTGGTGTATTCCTCTCCTCCTCCCCCTATAATGTGCGGTGTATTCCTCTCCTCCTCCCCCTATAATGTGTGGTGTATTCCCCTCCTCCCCCCCTATAATGTGTGGTGTATTCCCCTCCTCCTCCCCCTATAATGTGCGGTGTATTCCCCTCCTCCTCCCCCTATAATATGTGGTGTATTCCTCCTCCTCCTCCCCCTATAATATGTGGTGTATTCCCCTCCTCCTCCTCCCCCTATAATGTGTGGTGCATTCCCCTCCTCCTCCCCCTATAATGTGTGGTGTATTCCCCTCCTCCCCTATAATGTGCGGTGTATTCCCCTCCTCCCCTATAATGTGTGGTGTATTCCCCTCCTCCTCCCCCTATAATGTGCGGTGTATTCCCCTCCTCCCCTATAATGTGTGGTGTATTCCCCTCCTCCTCCCCCTATAATGTGTGGTGTATTCCCCTCCTCCTCCCCCTATAATGTGTGGTGTATTCCCCTCCTCCTCCCCCTATAATGTGTGGTGTATTCCTCTCCTCCTCCCCCTATAATGTGTGGTGTATTCCCCTCCTCCCCTATAATGTGCGGTGTATTCCTCTCCTCCTCCCCCTATAATGTGTGGTGTATTCCTCTCCTCCTCCCCCTATAATGTGCGGTGTATTCCCCTCCTCCCCTATAATGTGCGGTGTGTTCCCCTCCTCCCCTATAATGTGTGGTGTATTCCCCTCCTCCTCCTCCCCATATAATGTGTGGTGTATTCCCCTCCTCTTCCCCCCCCTATAATGTGTGGTGTATTCTCCTCCTCCTCCCCCTATAAAATTTGCGGTGTATTATCCTCCTCCTCCCCCTATAATGTGTGGTTTATTCTCCTCCTCCTCCTCCTATAATGTGCGGTGTATTCCTCTCCTCCTCCCCCTATAATGTGCGGTGTATTCCTCTCCTCCTCCCCCTATAATGTGCGGTGTATTCCCCTCCTCCTCCCCCTATAATGTGCGGTGTATTCCCCTCCTCCTCCCCCTATAATGTGCGGTGTATTCCCCTCCTCCTCCCCCTATAATGTGTGGTGTATTCCTCTCCTCCTCCCCCTATAATGTGCGGTGTATTCCTCTCCTCCTCCCCCTATAATGTGTGGTGTATTCCCCTCCTCCCCCCCTATAATGTGTGGTGTATTCCCCTCCTCCTCCCCCTATAATGTGCGGTGTATTTCCCTCCTCCTCCCCCTATAATGTGTGGTGTATTCCCCTCCTCCTCCCCCTATAATGTGTGGTGTATTCCTCTCCTCCTCCCCCTATAATGTGCGGTGTATTCCTCTCCTCCTCCCCCTATAATGTGCGGTGTATTCCCCCCCTCCTCCCCCTATAATGTGCGGTGTATTCCTCTCCTCCTCCCCCTATAATGTGTGGTGTATTCCCCTCCTCCTCCCCTATAATGTGTGGTGTATTCCCCTCCTCCTCCTCCCCCTATAATGTGTGGTGTATTCCTCCTCCTCCCCCCCTATAATGTGTGGTGTATTCCCCTCCTCCTCCTCCCCCTATAATGTGTGGTGTATTCCCCTCCTCCTCCTCCCCCTATAATGTGTGGTGTATTCCCCTCCTCCTCCTCCCCCTATAATGTGCGGTGTATTCCCCCCCTCCTCCCCCTATAATGTGTGGTGTATTCCCCTCCTCCTCCCCTATAATGTGTGGTGTATTCCCCTCCTCCTCCTCCCCCTATAATGTGTGGTGTATTCCCCTCCTCCTCCCCTATAATGTGTGGTGTATTCCCCTCCTCCTCCTCCCCCTATAATGTGTGGTGTATTCCTCCTCCTCCCCCCCTATAATGTGTGGTGTATTCCCCTCCTCCTCCCCTATAATGTGTGGTGTATTCCCCTCCTCCTCCTCCCCCTATAATGTGTGGTGTATTCCTCCTCCTCCCCCCCTATAATGTGTGGTGTATTCCTCCTCCTCCTCCCCCTATAATGTGTGGTTTATTCTCCTCCTCCTCCCCCTATAATGTGTGGTGTATTCCTCTCCTCCTCCCCCTATAATGTGTGGTGTATTCCCCTCCTCCCCCCCTATAATGTGTGGTGTATTCCTCTCCTCCTCCCCCTATAATGTGTGGTGTATTCCCCTCCACAGATATTCGGGACACAGTTAAGTACAAGGAGGTGATGAAGCAGTATCCTTCTCCTATTGGTACCGGTATCGCTGTGGGCTCGGTTGGTGGGGGGTGTTCTGGTATAGCTGTGGGCTCGGTTGGTGGGGGGTGTTCTGGTATCGCTGTGATCTCGGTTGGTGGGGGGTGTTCTGGTATCGCTGTGGGCTCGGTTGGTGTGGGGTGTACCGGTATAGCTGTGGGCTCGGTTGGTGTGGGGTGTAGCGGTATCGCTGTGGGCTCGGTTGGTGGGGGGTGTTCTGGTATAGCTGTGGGCTCGGTTGGTGGGGGGTGTTCTGGTATCGCTGTGATCTCGGTTGGTGTGGGGTGTTCTGGTATAGCTGTGGGCTCGGTTGGTGTGGGGTGTTCCGGTATAGCTGTGGGCTCGGTTGGTGTGGGGTGTTCCGGTATAGCTGTGGGCTCGGTTGGTGGGGGGTGTTCTGGTATCGCTGTGATCTCGGTTGGTGTGGGGTGTTCCGGTATAGCTGTGGGCTCGGTTGGTGTGGGGTGTACCGGTATAGCTGTGGGCTCGGTTGGTGTGGGGTGTAGCGGTATCGCTGTGGGCTCGGTTGGTGTGGGGTGTACCAGTATCGCTGTGGGCTCGGTTGGTGTGGGGTATAGCGGTATCGCTGTGGGCTCGGTTGGTGGGGGGTGTTCTGGTATCGCTGTGATCTCGGTTGGTGTGGGGTGTTCCGGTATAGCTGTGGGCTCGGTTGGTGTGGGGTGTACCGGTATAGCTGTGGGCTCGGTTGGTGTGGGGTGTAGCGGTATCGCTGTGGGCTCGGTTGGTGTGGGGTGTACCAGTATCGCTGTGGGCTCGGTTGGTGTGGGGTGTAGCGGTATCGCTGTGGGCTCGGTTGGTGGGGGGTGTTCTGGTATCGCTGTGGGCTCGGTTGGTGTGGGGTGTACCGGTATAGCTGTGAGCTCGGTTGGTGGGGGGTGTTCTGGTATCGCTGTGGGCTCGGCTGGTGTGGGCTCTACTGGTATCGCTGTGGGCTCGGTTGGTGTGGGGTGTAGCGGTATCGCTGTCGCTGTGGGCTCGGCTGGTGTGGGCTCGGCTGGTGTGGAGTGTACCGGTATAGCTGTGAGCTCGGTTGGTGGGGGGTGTTCTGGTATCGCTGTGGGCTCGGCTGGTGTGGGGTGTACCGGTATCGCTGTCGCTGTGGGCTCGGTTGCTGTGGGGTGTAGCGGTATCGCTGTGGGCTCGGTTGCTGTGGGGCGTACCGGTATAGCTGTGGGCTCGGTTGGTGTGGGGCGTACCGGTATAGCTGTGGGCTCGGTTGGTGTGGGGTGTTCTGATATCGCTGTGGGCTCGGCTGGTGTGGGCTCTACTGGTATCGCTGTGGGCTCGGTTGGTGTGGGGTGTAGCGGTATCGCTGTCGCTGTGGGCTCGGTTGGTGTGGGGTGTAGCGGTATCGCTGTGGGCTCGGTTGGTGTGGGGTGTACCGGTATAGCTGTGGGCTCGGTTGGTGTGGGGTGTACCGGTATAGCTGTGGGCTCGGCTGGTGTGGGCTCTACTGGTATCGCTGTGGGCTCGGTTGGTGTGGGGTGTAGCGGTATCGCTGTCGCTGTGGGCTCGGTTGGTGTGGGGTGTACCGGTATCGCTGTCGCTGTGGGCTCGGTTGGTGTGGGGTGTAGCGGTATCGCTGTGGGCTCGGTTGGTGTGGGGTGTACCGGTATCGCTGTCGCTGTGGGCTCGGTTGGTGTGGGGTGTACCGGTATCGCTGTCGCTGTGGGCTCGGTTGGTGGGGGGTGTTCTGGTATAGCTGTGGGCTCGGTTGGTGGGGGGTGTTCTGGTATCGCTGTGGGCTCGGTTGGTGGGGGGTGTTCTGGTATAGCTGTGGGCTCGGTTGGTGGGGGGTGTTCTGGTATCGCTGTGGGCTCGGTTGGTGGGGGGTGTTCTGGTATAGCTGTGGGCTCGGTTGGTGGGGGGTGTTCTGGTATCGCTGTGGGCTCGGTTGGTGGGGGGTGTTCTGGTATAGCTGTGGGCTCGGTTGGTGGGGGGTGTTCTGGTATCGCTGTGGGCTCGGTTGGTGGGGGGTGTTCTGGTATCGCTGTGGGCTCGGTTGGTGGGGGGTGTTCTGGTATAGCTGTGGGCTCGGTTGGTGGGGGGTGTTCTGGTATCGCTGTGGGCTCGGTTGGTGGGGGGTGTTCCGGTATCGCTGTGGGCTCGGCTGGTGTGGGGTGTTCTGGTATCGCTGTGGGCTCGGCTGGTGTGGGGTGTACCGGTATCGCTGTGGGCTCGGTTGGTGTGGGGTGTACCGGTATAGCTGTGGGCTCGGTTGGTGTGGGGTGTAGCGGTATCGCTGTGGGCTCGGTTGGTGTGGGGTGTACCGGTATCGCTGTGGGCTCGGTTGGTGTGGGGTGTAGCGGTATCGCTGTGGGCTCGGTTGGTGGGGGGTGTTCTGGTATCGCTGTGGGCTCGGTTGGTGTGGGGTGTACCGGTATAGCTGTGAGCTCGGTTGGTGGGGGGTGTTCTGGTATCGCTGTGGGCTCGGCTGGTGTGGGCTCTACTGGTATCGCTGTGGGCTCGGTTGGTGTGGGGTGTAGCGGTATCGCTGTCGCTGTGGGCTTGGCTGGTGTGGGCTCGGCTGGTGTGGGGTGTACCGGTATAGCTGTGAGCTCGGTTGGTGGGGGGTGTTCTGGTATCGCTGTGGGCTCGGCTGGTGTGGGGTGTACCGGTATCGCTGTCGCTGTGGGCTCGGTTGCTGTGGGGTGTAGCGGTATCGCTGTGGGCTCGGTTGCTGTGGGGCGTACCGGTATAGCTGTGGGCTCGGTTGGTGTGGGGTGTTCTGATATCGCTGTGGGCTCGGCTGGTGTGGGCTCTACTGGTATCGCTGTGGGCTCGGTTGGTGTGGGGTGTAGCGGTATCGCTGTCGCTGTGGGCTCGGTTGGTGTGGGGTGTAGCGGTATCGCTGTGGGCTCGGTTGGTGTGGGGTGTACCGGTATAGCTGTGGGCTCGGTTGGTGTGGGGTGTACCGGTATAGCTGTGGGCTCGGCTAGTGTGGGCTCTACTGGTATCGCTGTGGGCTCGGTTGGTGTGGGGTGTAGCGGTATCGCTGTCGCTGTGGGCTCGGTTGGTGTGGGGTGTACCGGTGTCGCTGTGGGCTCGGTTGGTGTGGGGTGTAGCGGTATCGCTGTGGGCTCGGTTGGTGTGGGGTGTACCGGTATCGCTGTCGCTGTGGGCTCGGTTGGTGTGGGGTGTACCGGTATAGCTGTGAGCTCGGTTGGTGGGGGGTGTTCTGGTATCGCTGTGGGCTCGGCTGGTGTGGGGTGTACCGGTATCGCTGTCGCTGTGGGCTCGGCTGGTGTGGGGTGTTCTGGTATCGCTGTGGGCTCGGCTGGTGTGGGGTGTAGCGGTATCGCTGTGGGCTTGGTTGGTGGGGGGTGTTCCGGTATCGCTGTGGGCTCGGTTGGTGTGGGGTGTTCCGGTATAGCTGTGGGCTCGGTTGGTGTGGGGTGTTCTGGTATCGCTGTGGGCTCGGTTGGTGTGGGGTGTAGCGGTATCGCTGTGGGCTCGGTTGGTGTGGAGTGTACCGGTATAGCTGTGAGCTCGGTTGGTGTGGGCTCTACTGGTATCGCTGTGGGCTCGGTTGGTGTGGGGTGTAGCGGTATCGCTGTGGGCTCGGTTGGTGTGGGGTGTACCGGTATCGCTGTCGCTGTGGGCTCGGTTGGTGTGGGGTGTACCGGTATAGCTGTGAGCTCGGTTGGTGGGGGGTGTTCTGGTATCGCTGTGGGCTCGGCTGGTGTGGGGTGTACCGGTATCGCTGTCGCTGTGGGCTCGGTTGGTGTGGGGTGTAGCGGTATCGCTGTGGGCTCGGTTGGTGTGGGGTGTACCGGTATAGCTGTGGGCTCGGTTGGTGTGGGGTGTACCGGTATCGCTGTCGTTGTGGGCTCGGCTGGTGTGGGGTGTACCGGTATCGCTGTCGCTGTGGGCTCGGTTGGTGTGGGGTGTACCGGTATAGCTGTGGGCTCGGTTGGTGTAGGGTGTTCTGATATCGCTGTGGGCTCTACTGGTATCGCTGTGGGCTCGGCTTGGATGGTGGGCACTTTGATCTCTGCTCGTTGTACAGGGTTGTTGTCGGCTGATCCTGAGCCCCACCATCAGATATGGACTTGGACCCAATGGCGGCATCGTCACCTCCCTTAATCTGTTTGCCACGCGGTTTGATCAGGTGAGTGTTGGCGCAGTCATGTGACCAGTGGCCGCCCCCACGCCTCGCTCACCTTCCTCTTTCCTCTGCAGGTGGTGAAGTTCATAGAGAAGAGGCAGGAGAACTGTCGGTAAGTATCTGCGGCTCTTCGCTGGTCAGTGGGGGTGAGCCAGGCCCTGACTGTTCCCCTCGACCTCCACAGGTACGTCCTGATAGACACACCGGGACAGATTGAGGTGTTCACGTGGTCGGCCTCGGGGTCCATCATCACCGAGGCGCTGGTGAGTAGTGGAAGGTGCGGGGCCGCTACATAAATCAGTGCAGGAAGGTTGAGTCTCCTCCATCTTCTCGCTGCAGGCGTCTTCCTTCCCATCGGTGGTGGTCTACGTCATGGACACGTCCCGCAGTACCAGCCCTGTTACCTTCATGTCCAACATGCTGTACGCCTGCAGGTGGGTGCCCGCCTTGGGGAGGGGTGTGGGATGGTCATGTGCCGCCAGTGTGACACATCTTCTCTTACAGCATCATGTACAAGACCAAGCTGCCATTCATTGTCGTCATGAACAAGGTGGGTCCACCACAATGGCAGTCAGACGGTGGTGATTGTAGGGCTCGGGCAGTAATCCTCTCCCTTCCTGCAGACGGACATCATCGATCACAGCTTTGCAGTAGAGTGGATGCAGGATTTTGAGAGTTTCCAGGACGCTCTGAACCAGGAGACGTCGTACGTCAGTAATCTGACCCGCTCCATGAGCCTGGTCCTGGACGAGTTCTACAACGCCCTGCGGGTAACGTGTGCCCTATCTGCGGCCTCGCACCGCATGTATCGCCCGTCAGAACCCCTTCATCCTACTCTCCTTTGTCTACAGGTGGTAGGGGTCTCCGCTGTGACCGGAGCTGGGATGGACGACTTCTTTGTGAAGGTCTCAGAGGCAGCAGAGGAGTATGAGAGGTGAGGAGACACCTGCGATGAGGGAGGCATCTATGCCCCGTGCCTTACTCATAATGCACTCTTCTCCTCCATAGAGAGTTCCGGCCCGAGTACGAGCGCCTCCGCCAGGCTGCGGTGAGTCATGGGAGCCTAGGAGCTGTGTGATCCGGGTGGGGGGAATGGTGCCTGATCCATGTAGCGGGTGGGGGTAGAGAAATGGTGCCTGATCGTACGTACGTGTGAGGTGAGAAATGGTGCCTGATCCACGTATGTGTGAGGTGAGAAATGGTGCCTGATCGTACGTACGTGTGAGGTGAGAAATGGTGCCTGATCCACGTATGTGTGAGGTGAGAAATGGTGCCTGATCCACATATGTGTGTGAGGAGAGAAATGGTGCCTGATCCACGTATGTATGAGGAGAGAAATGGTGCCTGATCCACATATGTGTGTGTGGAGAGAAATGGTGCCTGATCCACGTATGTGTGTGTGGAGAGAAATGGTGCCTGATCCACATATGTGTGTGTGGAGAGAAATGGTGCCTGATCCACATATGTGTGTGAGGAGAGAAATGGTGCCTGATCCACATATGTGTGTGAGGAGAGAAATGGTGCCTGATCCACATGTGTGTGTGGAGAGAAATGGTGCCTGATCCACGTATGTATGAGGAGAGAAATGGTGCCTGATCCACGTATGTATGAGGAGAGAAATGGTGCCTGATCCACATATGTGTGTGAGGAGAGAAATGGTGCCTGATCCACGTATGTGTGTGTGGAGAGAAATGGTGCCTGATCCACGTATGTATGAGGAGAGAAATGGTGCCTGATCCACGTATGTGTGTGTGGAGAGAAATGGTGCCTGATCCACATATGTGTGTGTGGAGAGAAATGGTGCCTGATCCACATATGTGTGTGAGGAGAGAAATGGTGCCTGATCCACGTATGTATGAGGAGAGAAATGGTGCCTGATCCACATATGTGTGTGAGGAGAGAAATGGTGCCTGATCCACGTATGTGTGTGTGGAGAGAAATGGTGCCTGATCCACATATGTGTGTGTGGAGAGAAATGGTGCCTGATCCACGTATGTATGAGGAGAGGAATGGTGCCTGATCCACATATGTGTGTGTGGAGAGAAATGGTGCCTGATCCACATATGTGTGTGAGGAGAGAAATGGTGCCTGATCCACATATGTGTGTGAGGAGAGAAATGGTGCCTGATCCACATATGTGTGTGTGGAGAGAAATGGTGCCTGATCCACGTATGTATGAGGAGAGAAATGGTGCCTGATCCACATATGTGTGTGTGGAGAGAAATGGTGCCTGATCCACGTATGTATGAGGAGAGAAATGGTGCCTGATCCACGTATGTATGAGGAGAGGAATGGTGCCTGATCCACATATGTGTGTGAGGTGAGAAATGGTGCCTGATCCACATATGTGTGTGAGGAGAGAAATGGTGCCTGATCCACATATGTGTGTGAGGAGAGAAATGGTGCCTGATCCACATATGTGTGTGAGGAGAGAAATGGTGCCTGATCCACGTATGTATGAGGAGAGAAATGGTGCCTGATCCACGTATGTATGAGGAGAGAAATGGTGCCTGATCCACGTATGTGTGTGGAGAGAAATGGTGCCTGATCCACGTATGTATGAGGAGAGAAATGGGGCCTGATCCACGTATGTATGAGGAGAGAAATGGTGCCTGATCCACATATGTGTGTGTGGAGAGAAATGGTGCCTGATCCACGTATGTATGAGGAGAGAAATGGTGCCTGATCCACGTATGTATGAGGAGAGAAATGGTGCCTGATCCACATATGTGTGTGAGGAGAGAAATGGTGCCTGATCCACATATGTGTGTGAGGAGAGAAATGGTGCCTGATCCACGTATGTATGAGGAGAGAAATGGTGCCTGATCCACGTATGTATGAGGAGAGAAATGGTGCCTGATCCACGTATGTGTGTGGAGAGAAATGGTGCCTGATCCACGTATGTATGAGGAGAGAAATGGGGCCTGATCCACGTATGTGTGTGTGGAGAGAAATGGTGCCTGATCCACGTATGTATGAGGAGAGAAATGGTGCCTGATCCACATATGTGTGTGTGGAGAGAAATGGTGCCTGATCCACGTATGTATGAGGAGAGAAATGGTGCCTGATCCACGTATGTGTGTGTGGAGAGAAATGGTGCCTGATCCACGTATGTATGAGGAGAGAAATGGTGCCTGATCCACGTATGTGTGTGTGGAGAGAAATGGTGCCTGATCCGTGTGTGGGGCAATGTTTCCTGATCCATGTAGAGGATAGGGGGTGAAGGGGAGAGATGGTGTCTGAGTCGTGAGCTGGTATCAGATCCCCGTGTTGTCCTGGCCTGCAGGAGGAGGAGAAGCAGATGGAGCAGCAGGAGCAGTTGGATCGGCTGCGCCGGGACATGGGATCTGTGCCTCTGGACCCAGGACTTCCATCAGGAGGTAGGAAATATGGAGGGGGCAGATGACCAGTGTGACTGACCTTCGAGGGGTAATCCTCGGTAACGGCTTTTCTCTCCCTCTCAGGTCTGGATGAAGCAGCTGCGGGGCCGTCAGATCTGATCCTCACTCGGGGGAATATGGAGGATGATGAAGAAGCGGAGGACAGCGACACAGATGACATTGATCACTCAGGTGAGAGGCCACATCTGCTTCTGCTCTGGGCACGAGGAGGAGGCTGGTGAGAGACCTCTGCTTGTTCTGGGCTCCTCTCTGCGGATATTTGGGTGGAGGTCATTAGGGGGAGGAGGAGGTTTGGGTGGAGGTCATTAGGGGGAGGAGGTGGTTTGGGCGGAGGTCATTAGGGGGAGGAGGTTGGTGGAGTGCAGGAGTCGGGGTGGTCTTTAGGAGATGGCTGTTGGGATGTGACTGATGAAGTGAATGTGTCGGCCATAGGTGCTGCCCTGTCGTGCATTGGGGAGGTGAAATTCATTGCAGATAACACCAATCACAGCGCAACTTTCAATTCATATGCTGCAGTTGTAAAGTCAAAGCTTTGCTGTGATTGGCTGCTGAGGCTGCTGCTCTTATGTCTCCACCTTTCCCATTGGCAGTGGCAGAGTCTAGACTGGAGGAGCCGGCCTTCCAGAGCTTCCTGCAGCAAACGCACAGCAAGTACCGGGAGAAGGTGAACAAGTGATGGACGAGGAGGAGTGCGGGCATGTGACCGGCAGAGTCTCACCTCTGTGGGATTGGTCCTGTCCTGTAACCTGCCACTGTGGGGGGATGGTCGTGTCCTGTGACCTGCCACGGTGGGGGTGGGATGGGTTCTGTCCTGTGACCTGCCATCGTGGGGGGGATGGGTCCTGTCCTGTGACCTGCCACCGTTGGGGATGGGTCCTGTCCTGTGCCCCGTTCCCACTCTTCTGGGTGAAGTTTTATTTTGGCTGTAATGTTATATAATAGATCAGGTTTTGTTATTTATCGTCACATTTCATCATTCAGAGGCAATATTGCTGCCGCCCATCAGAGCCGTTCACCCCCTTCCCGAAGAGTCCTGCCCCGCGTGCGTCTGGTGACTGACACTGCAGCTCTTCTTCCGAATCTGCTACATGCAGGTGATGATCAGATCGCCGACCACCGGGTGGTGCCCACAGCAAGCCAGCAGTGACAAGCATATAGGTCTTCAGGAGACCTCTGGTTGTCATACTAGCCCATCAGTGACCCGCGATCACGTGACGGGGGTCACCGATGGGCGAAATTCTGGCCTGATGGCCGGAAGCACGCATTGAATGCCACTGTCAGAGTTTGACAGAGGCATTTAACCGGTTAATAGTCACGGGTGGATTCCACCCGTGGCTGTTATTAAAGTGGGATGAAAGTACTAGATCCTGGAGCTGCCGCCCACGAGCCTGAGCTTTTAGTTGCAGCTCTGCTCACTTTTTCTCCTGGCGTAGGTGTGAGATGCTTACACAGAATGCTGCTCTGTGAGACGTCGCTCCTGTCGGAGTTTGACGCAAAAAGGTTAGTCATTTTTAAGGGTTGAGACTTCAGCTACAATGGAGAAGAATCACAATAAAAATAAGACTTCAGTAGCAGCAGACCCTGCGAAACATCTAAAACAAAAACCGCGGCCACATTGGAAATAAAAGTGCAGAAGTAAAAAAAACCAAAAAGGTGCAAGATAGAATGTTAGATTTGGAAGGGACCTCCGGGGTCCTCGTGTCCAACCACTTTGTTCAATGCAGGAGTCCTGAACCATCTCAGGCAGATGTCTGTCCAGCCTCTATGTGAAGACTTCCATTGAAGGAGAACTCACCACCTCTCGTGGCCGCCTGTTCCTCTCATTGATTACCCTGTCAGGTTTTTCTAATATCTAATCTGTATCTTCTCCCTTTCAGGTTTGTTCCATTGCTTCTCGTGTTTCCATGTGTAAATATCAATAATGATGATCCTCTACAATGTGACAGCCCTTCAGATATTTGTAGACAGCTATTAAGTCTCCTCTTCTTTTTTGGAAGCTAAACGTTCCCAGATCCTTTAACCGTTCCTCGTAGGACATACTGTGCAGTCCGTTGGTCAGCCTAGGATAACAAATATAATTAACAGTTTGCCAAAAAGGCAACAAATCCCTTAACTAAAGACCTAAAAATTAACTTTTATTATTATTTACTAGAGGAAACATTGTAGCCTCAATCCCCTGATGACGCCAGTGGTGCTGGTGAAACATGTCGGGGAGGCTTAGGGCAATTTTTAATAGCACATAGCGGTGAAGCTATACTGGGGCGATAGATGTGGTACATGGGCCGCACCTTGATCCACATGCCTGAATGAAATGATAAATGTATAGGCAGGACTATTAGCGCCATATAGAAAGGAACGTATTCAGTTATAAATACGCTAGCGTTCGCCCAGTGAAACCGATGTGTGCGAGTTTAAATGGTTTCCTTCTATAGTTAATAATAAAAGTTAACGAAAGAACTAAAAATTAAGGGATTTGTTGCCTTTTTGGCAAACTGTTGATTATACTTTGCAGTCCGCTCACCATCCTGGTCGCTCTTCTCTAAACTTGCTCCAGTTTTTCAATGTCTTTTTAAAAAGTGGTGCCCAGAACTGGACACGGTATTCCAGAGGAGGCCTGACCAAGCAGGAGTAGAGGAGGATAATTACTGCACGTGATCTAGAGTATACTTCTCTTTTTTGCTGCTGCATCACACTGTTGACTCATGTGCAGTCTGTGATCTATTAGTATACCCAAGCCTATTTCACACGTGCTGTTGCTTACATCTATTCCGACCTTTCTATAATGTAATTTTTGTTTTTCTTGCCCAGATGTAGAATTTTGCATTTCTCCATGTTAAATATCATTCTATTAGTTATTGCCCATTGTTTAAGCTTATCTAGATCCTTCTGAATCCTCTGTCTTCTCTAGTGTTAAGGTACCGTCACACTAAGCGACGCTGCAGTGATACCGACAACGATGCCGATCGCTGCAGCGTCGCTGTGTGGTCGCTGGAGAGCTGTCACACAGACAGCTCTCCAGCGACCAACGATCCCGAAGTCCCCGGGTAACCAGGGTAAACATCGGGTTACTAAGCGCAGGGCCGCGCTTAGTAACCCAATGTTTACCCTGGTTACCGTTGTAAATGTACACTACATACTTACATTCCCGGTGTCTGGTCATGTCCCTCGCCTTCAGCTTCCCGCACTGACTGAGCGCCGGCCGTAAAGTACAGCGGTGACGTCACCGCTGTGCTTTACGGCTGGCCGGCGCTCACCAGTCAGTGCGGAAAGCTGACGGCGAGGGACCTGACCAGACACCGGAATGTAAGTATGTAGTGTTTGTTTTTTTTACATTTACAACGGTAACCAGGGTAAACATCGGGTTACTAAGCGCGGCTCTGCGCTTAGTAACCCGATGTTTACCCTGGTTACCAGTGAAGACATCGCTGAATCGGCGTCGCACACGCCGATTCAGCGGGAGATCCAGCGACAAAATAAAGTGCTGGACTTTCCCCAGCAACCAACGATCTCCCAGCAGGGGCCTGATCGTTGGTCGCTGTCACACATAACGATTTCGTTAACGATATCGTTGCTAAGTCACAAAAAGCAACGATATCGTTATGTGTGACGGTACCTTTAGCTATCCCTCCTAGCTTTGCATTGTCTGCAAATTTGATCAGTTTACCTTCAGTTCTCTTATCTAGATCATTTATAAAAATGTTTAACACTGGGGCCAGGAGTGAGCAGAACCCACCTAATGGTAGCCTGGTCAATCCCATACTTGGTAATTTTTTTTTCTATAAGGATAGTATGAGATACTTTATCAAATGGTTTGCTGATGTCAAGATATACTATACCTACCGCATGTCCCTGATCCACCCAGTCAGTGATTCCAGCAGATAAGGATATTAGATTAGTCTGGCATGACTCGTTTGCTACAAACTCATGCTGGCTCTGCTTTATTACTGTATATTTGCTGTCTAACAGATCTTTCCTGGTATAGAAGTAAGGCTCACTGGCCTGTAATTTCCTGCTCCATCTTCATTCCTTTTTTGTAGATGGGGACATTTGTCCTTCAATCTTCTGGGACTCTGTTCTCCAGGGTTTTTCAAAGATTCTGACTAGTGGTTCTGCAATTTCCTCTAACTTTTAGAGTAAGTTCACACTGTGTTTTTGCTGCTTTTTCTGTAGCAAAACCTGATCTTGGCAGGAAAGAAGCTGCTTCAAAAATGCAGGTTTAGGTGAGTTTTTTTTTTTCTCGCTTTGTCCATGCTAATGTCCTTGAATTTTCAGCAGCAAATAATGATGCCTGTGTTTTTGCTGCGTTTTTTTCAACACCCATTCAAGTCAATGAGTAAAAAACAGCAAAAACGCTGAAAGTGACATGCTCTATGTCCAAAAAACACAGCAAAGCACAAAATACTGATCACACAAAAAAAACAATATGTGTGCATGAGATTTCTGAAATCTCATAGGCTCTGCTGGTACTGTAAAAAGCAGCTGAAAATTAGCATAAAAAAGCCGCAAAAATGCCCTGTGTGAACGTACCCTTAGAGTGTCCTAGGATGTAACTTATCAGGACCAGGAGATGTGAGATGTTCCCTCGCCGTCTCTATTTATGGATAGTGTGGATTCTTTTATTCCTTTGATGGCCCCGTGAAGATCAGTTGATGGGACAATTGCTTTCTTAGGAATTCCTATATTGCTTCTGTGTTCTCTACGTTCGGCATCTTGTCATTTCACTTCACCCTTTTTCATCCTGTAAAAATCCTATAGCCTCTGACTTCTCTTGTGACATACCCCATAATTGCAACAGAGCCTGCGACCACCGTGTGATCCCGACCTCACAACTAGACCCTCGGATCGGAGCTGTTGTGGCCTCAAAAACAGGAGGAGAAAATGGTGAAATCAAAGAATCTCCGCTCTCATCCTCTTCCCGAAAAGGAATAAAAACATTTCAGAAAGTCTTGTCTAAAGTCCACTTTAAGGGAGGATATTAGCGAAGGGAATGAGGATGTCGAGTCCATATGGGTTGAAATTCATGGAGGGAAAAATGGTAACAAAATTCTCATTGGGGTCTGTTACAAACCCCCAAATATAACAGAAACCATGGAAAGTCTACTTCTAAAGCAGATAGATGAAGCTGCAACCCATAATGAGGTCCTGGTTATGGGGGACTTTAACTACCCGGATATTAACTGGGAAACAGAAACCTGTGAAACCCATAAAGGCAACAGGTTTCTGCTAATAACCAAGAAAAATTATCTTTCACAATTGGTGCAGAATCCAACCAGAGGAGCAGCACTTTTAGACCTAATACTATCTAATAGACCTGACAGAATAACAAATCTGCAGGTGGTCGGGCATCTAGGAAATAGCGACCACAATATTGTGCAGTTTCACCTGTCTTTCACTAGGGGGACTTGTCAGGGAGTCACAAAAACACTGAACTTTAGGAAGGCAAAGTTTGACCAGCTTAGAGATGCCCTTAATCTGGTAGACTGGGACAATATCCTCAGAAATGAGAATACAGATAATAAATGGGAAATGTTTAAGAACATCCTAAATAGGCAGTGTAAGCGGTTTATACCTTGTGGGAATAAAAGGACTAGAAATAGGAAAAACCCAATGTGGCTAAACAAAGAAGTAAGACAGGCAATTAACAGTAAAAAGAAAGCATTCGCACTACTAAAGCAGGATGGCACCATTGAAGCTCTAAAAAACTATAGGGAGAAAAATACTTTATCTAAAAAACTAATTAAAGCTGCCAAAAAGGAAACAGAGAAGCACATTGCTAAGGAGAGTAAAACTAATCCCAAACGGTTCTTCAACTATATCAATAGTAAAAGAATAAAAACTGAAAATGTAGGCCCCTTAAAAAATAGTGAGGAAAGAATGGTTGTAGATGACGAGGAAAAAGCTAACATATTAAACACCTTCTTCTCCACGGTATTCACGGTGGAAAATGAAATGCTAGGTGAAATCCCAAGAAACAATGAAAACCCTATATTAAGGGTCACCAATCTAACCCAAGAAGAGGTGCGAAACCGGCTAAATAAGATTAAAATAGATAAATCTCCGGGTCCGGATGGCATACACCCACGAGTACTAAGAGAACTAAGTAATGTAATAGATAAACCATTATTTCTTATTTTTAGGGACTCTATAGCGACAGGGTTTGTTCCGCAGGACTGGCGCATAGCAAATGTGGTGCCAATATTCAAAAAGGGCTCTAAAAGTGAACCTGGAAATTATAGGCCAGTAAGTCTAACCTCTATTGTTGGTAAAATATTTGAAGGGTTTCTGAGGGATGTTATTCTGGATTATCTCAATGAGAATAACTGTTTAACTCCATATCAGCATGGGTTTATGAGAAATCGCTCCTGTCAAACCAATCTAATCAGTTTTTATGAAGAGGTAAGTTATAGGCTGGACCACGGTGAGTCATTGGACGTGGTATATCTCGATTTTTCCAAAGCGTTTGATACTGTGCAGCACAAGAGGTTGGTACACAAAATGAGAATGCTTGGTCTGGGGGAAAATGTGTGTAAATGGGTTAGTAACTGGCTTAGTGATAGAAAGCAGAGGGTGGTTATAAATGGTATAGTCTCTAACTGGGTCGCTGTGACCAGTGGGGTACCGCAGGGGTCAGTATTGGGACCTGTTCTCTTCAACATATTCATTAATGATCTGGTAGAAGGTTTACACAGTAAAATATCGATATTTGCAGATGATACAAAACTATGTAAAGCAGTTAATACAAGAGAAGATAGTATTCTGCTACAGATGGATCTGGATAAGTTGGAAACTTGGGCTGAAAGGTGGCAGATGAGGTTTAACAATGATAAATGTAAGGTTATACACATGGGAAGAGGGAATCAATATCACCATTACACACTGAACGGGAAACCACTGGGTAAATCTGACAGGGAGAAGGACTTGGGGATCCTAGTTAATGATAAACTTACCTGGAGCAGCCAGTGCCAGGCAGCAGCTGCCAAGGCAAACAGGATCATGGGGTGCATTAAAAGAGGTCTGGATACACATGATGAGAGCATTATACTGCCTCTGTACAAATCCCTAGTTAGACCGCACATGGAGTACTGTGTCCAGTTTTGGGCACCGGTGCTCAGGAAGGATATAATGGAACTAGAGAGAGTACAAAGGAGGGCAACAAAATTAATAAAGGGGATGGGAGAACTACAATACCCAGATAGATTAGCGAAATTAGGATTATTTAGTCTAGAAAAAAGACGACTGAGGGGCGATCTAATAACCATGTATAAGTATATAAGGGGACAATACAAATATCTCGCTGAGGATCTGTTTATACCAAGGAAGGTGACGGGCACAAGGGGGCATTCTTTGCGTCTGGAGGAGAGAAGGTTTTTCCACCAACATAGAAGAGGATTCTTTACTGTTAGGGCAGTGAGAATCTGGAATTGCTTGCCTGAGGAGGTGGTGATGGCGAACTCAGTCGAGGGGTTCAAGAGAGGCCTGGATGTCTTCCTGGAGCAGAACAATATTGTATCATACAATTATTAGGTTCTGTAGAAGGACGTAGATCTGGGTATTTATTATAATGGAATATAGGCTGAACTGGATGGACAAATGTCTTTTTTCGGCCTTACTAACTATGTTACTATGTTAGAAGTTCAGCCAAAATGTTTTACTCTTTATACAGATCAGTAAATGTACAGATTATTTACACATTAACCCTGTGCTGGCAGCAGGCTCCTGATTGGCGGGGTGACACTACTGTTCCTGAGCTCCAGCGAATGAGAAGACCTTCCCAGTGGAGGACACGGCCGATGGATGGTCCATGGCCAAGCACCCGGGTCCTGGACCTACTGACTCTTCACCTTCTTACGCTGCGTGCACCACAGTAGGACGCACAGAGTGACGGTCACCGAGGACAGGATCCCAAAGAACATGACCATGGGGAACGAGCCCTGCGAGGAGGAAGAAGAGCACAGCTGTGGTACGGAGTAACACCGGGGAGCCAGCGCCGGCCCAAACCCGCATTACCTCTCGTAGACACTTGTATCCGCTGAACCCTGGAGCACAGACGCACTGCGAGGAGCCCGGGCCGGCGGGAGCACACAGCGAGTTCTCCGGACACAGCAGCTCTGCGGAGAAAGCCAACAACGCACGTTTTATAGATCGCAGGAGTGCACAGCATAACACCGCCACTATATAACACGGGGGCGCCCCGGCCTGTGCACCCATCACATCAGCCCCGCACTCACCCACGCCTCCAGTGCTGTTGCACCCATCCTTCTGGTCCTGGCAGACGCCGGCACTGTGGTTCACACTCCTCCAGGCCCCATCACCCCCAGGACAGCTGATGTTGGGGGGCAGCGCTCTAACACAAGGGGAGCAGATAACAATCAGCTGGTAAGACAATGAGGCGGAGCCAAAAGTCACATGATCACTCACATGTATTCCAGACTGGTCAGACCCTGAAACATCTCTGGCGGCAAATCCTGCAGAGGATTCTGGGACAGGTCTCTGAGGATGGAAAGGTCACATGTCACGAATAAGGCTGGGCTCCTCCATATTATGGTAATATCGGGGGTTACTTACATGGCGACTAGAGAAAAGGGAAGATGGAGAGTAGGGTCCAGGTGGGTAATGGAGCAATTATGGAAATCGAGCCTACAAGGGAAGGCAAAAAGGTCACCAATGTCCCCAGCGAGGAGCGCCCTGGATCTACCGTCCCCGACGATCACAAGCTCCCCCATATACAATGTCTCACGGTGATGGTATAGAGCCGTACCCTATGATGGTGTCTGTCCCCGTCACACAGCAGCGGGCAACTATCCTCGCTCCCGCAGCGGCCGCGCATCGTCTGCCCACCTCAGACACGTTCTCCATCTCTCCAGGACACGAGCTGCAGTTCACCTGTGGAGAGACAAGGGTTAATCAGTAACTGCCCTAACAGGAGGCGAGGTCTCAGAACCAATACTTGTAGATGATGGGGCAGGGCTGCCAATAGAAATTTATTATTATACATTTTTATAGCGCCATTTATTCCATGGCGCTTTACATGTGAATACGGGGCAAATATAGACAAATACAATAAACACGAGTAACACAAGGCACAGAAGGAGGGAGGACCCTGCCCGCGAGGGCTCACAATCTGCAGGGGATGGGTGAGGATACACTAGGAGGACCCTGCCCACGAGGGCTCACAGTCTGCAGGGGATGGGTGAGGATACACTAGGAGGACCCTGCCCGCGAGGGCTCAGTCTGCAGGGGATGGGTGAGGATACACTAGGAGGGAGGACCCTGCCCGCGAGGGCTCACAGTCTGCAGGGGATGGGTGAGGATACACTAGGAGGGAGGACCCTGCCTACAAGGGCTACAGTCTGCAGGGGATGGGTGAGGATACACTAGGAGGGAGGACCCTGCCCGCGAGGGCTCACAGTCTGCAGGGGATGTGTGAGGATACACTAGGAGGACCCTGCCCGCGAGGGCTCAGTCTGCAGGGGATGTGTGAGGATACACTAGGAGGACCCTGCCCGCGAGGGCTCACAGTCTGCAGGGGATGTGTGAGGATACACTAGGAGGGAGGACCCTGCCCACGAGGGCTCACAGTCTGCAGGGGATGGGTGAGGATACACTAGGAGGGAGGACCCTGCCTACAAGGGCTACAGTCTGCAGGGGGATGTGTGAGGATACACTAGGAGGGAGGACCCTGCCCACAAGGGCTCACAGTCTGCAGGGGATGGGTGAGGATACACTAGGAGGGAGGACCCTGCCTACAAGGGCTACAGTCTGCAGGGGATGGGTGAGGATACACTAGGAGGGAGGACCCTGCCCGCGAGGGCTAACAGTCTGCAGGGGATGCGTGAGGATACACTAGGAGGGAGGACCCTGCCCACGAGGGCTCACAGTCTGCAGGGGATGGGTGAGGATACACTAGGAGGGAGGACCCTGCCTACAAGGGCTACAGTCTGCAGGGGATGGGTGAGGATACACTAGGAGGGAGGACCCTGCCCGCGAGGGCTAACAGTCTGCAGGGGATGCGTGAGGATACACTAGGAGGGAGGACCCTGCCCACGAGGGCTCACAGTCTGCAGGGGATGGGTGAGGATACACTAGGAGGGAGGACCCTGCCTACAAGGGCTACAGTCTGCAGGGGATGGGTGAGGATACACTAGGAGGGAGGACCCTGCCCGCGAGGGCTCAGTCTACAGGGGATGGGTGAGGATACACTAGGAGGGAGGACCCTGCCCACGAGGGCTCACAGTCTGCAGGGGATGGGTGAGGATACACTAGGAGGGAGGACCCTGCCTACAAGGGCTACAGTCTGCAGGGGATGGGTGAGGATACACTAGGAGGGAGGACCCTGCCCGCGAGGGCTAACAGTCTGCAGGGGATGCGTGAGGATACACTAGGAGGGAGGACCCTGCCTACAAGGGCTACAGTCTGCAGGGGATGCGTGAGGATACACTAGGAGGGAGGACCCTGCCCACGAGGGCTCACAGTCTGCAGGGGATGGGTGAGGATACACTAGGAGGGAGGACCCTGCCCGCGAGGGCTCAGTCTACAGGGGATGGGTGAGGATACACTAGGAGAGGGTAGAGCTGGTTGTGCGGCGGTTCAGCAGACTAAAAATTCACAGAAAAAAATGGATATAAATATTGGAGTGAAAACTAAATAAACAATTCACAGGAATACCCCAAAAATAGCTAAAATACCTTTATTACATAAATATTAAAAACTAGTGAGCACAAAACCATCACCAAAAGTATACATAATGTGTATAAGAAAAGACCCAGGGAGGAGCCTATCTCTCGTCAGCTCCCTACCTAACAGCGCAATGGCGCCCCAGCTCACCGTCGACTGTCCCTTCTAACCATAAAAACCCTGTAGGGAGTGGGTAGAAAAATGAATGTCAGGACTAGGGACTAGTGAGAAATAAACTGTCCCTACTTCTGTCCCTGCCTTGCAGCGGAGGTTGGCACCCTAAACTTTTACGATAAATATTGCTCCCGCTCCTCGACGGCTTTCCCAAGCAAAAAATCACCCTAATAACATAATATCAGGGCAATGCATAGACTTAGGCTTCTTTCACACTAGTGTCGGAATCTCCCCGTCGCAATGCGTCGGGGAGAGATTCCGACGCTAGCGTTTAGCGCATTGCACAATGGAGGCAGCGGATGCATTTCTCCGGCGCATCCGCTGCCCCATTGTAAGGTGCGGGGAGGTGGGGGCGGAGTTCCGGCCGCGCATGCGCGGTCGGAAAAAGCAGTCCGTCAGGAGCAAAAAACGTTACATGTAGCGTTTTTTGCTCCCGACGGTCCGCAGAAGCACGACGCATCCATCGCTTGACGGATGCGACGTGTGGCAATCCGTTGCAAATGCGTCGTCAATACAAGTCTATGGGGAAAAAACGCATCCTGCAAGCACTTTTGCAGGATGCGTTTTTTCTGCAAAACGACGCATTGTGACGGATTGCAGAAAACGCTAGTGTGAAAGTAGCCTTAATGTAAGGTGCTGAAGTGCAGGAGACTATAGAGGAAAAAAAAATTTTTTTTTAAATTCTATTATGGGAAGTGAGTACCCTCTATGTGATGCAAGGATAATTCCGCTCAGCAATTTACCATAAGTGAAATATAGAGTAATTACCCCTCAATATATATTGTAATAATCTCTCCAGATAACAATATTAATGAAAGATTCCAGTTGCACATAAGCTGCACTATACACGAGATGGAGGAGGAGGAGTGTTATGAACTGGTGATTCAGAACCACAATGGACCTGGTGGTTAAGAGCACACAAAGTGACCTGATAGTTACTAATAACATAGGACGAGCTCTGAGACGTGGGAGCTCTGCTAACCGCAATCCCTAATCCTATCACACCACACTAGAGGCAGCCGTGGAGCGCTCCTGACCAGACCTAGACGCCTCGGGCACAGCCTGAGAAACTAGCTAGCCCTGAAGATAGAAAAATAAGCCTACCTTGCCTCAGAGAAATTCCCCAAAGGAAAAGGCAGCCCCCCACATATAATGACTGTGAGTAAAGATGAAAATACAAACACAGAGATGAAATAGATTTTAGCAAAGTGAGGCCCAACTTACTGAATAGACCGAGGATAGGAAACATAGCTTTGCGGTCAGCACAAAAACCTACAAACAACCACACAGAGGGCACAAAAAGACCCTCCGCACCGACTAACGGTACGGAGGTGCTCCCTCTGCGTCCCAGAGCTTCCAGCAAGCAAGAAAAACCAATATAGCTAGCTGGACAGAAAAAATAGCAAACAAAAGTAACACAAGCAGAACTTAGCTTATGCAGTGAAGACAGGTCACAAGAACGATCCAGGAGAGAGCAAGACCAATACTAGAACATTGACTGAAGGCAAGGAACAAAGAACTAGGTGGAGTTAAATAGAGCAGCACCTAACGACTTAACCTCGTCACCTGAGGAAGGAAACTCAGAAGCCGCAGCCCCACTAACATCCACCAGAGGAAGCTCATGGACAGAACCAGCCGAAGTACCACTCATGACCACAGGAGGGAGCTTGACCACAGAATTCACAACAGAGGAGCCGCACTATACACGGGATACAGGAGGAGGAGGAGCCGCCCTATACACGGGATACAGGAGGAGGAGGAGCCGCACTATACACAGGATGGAGGAGCCGCACTATACACGGGATGGAGGAGGAGCCGCACTATACACGGGATACAGGAGGAGGAGGAGGAGCCGCACTATACACGGGATGGAGGAGGAGGAGCCGCACTATACACGGGATGGAGGAGGAGGAGGAGCCGCACTATACACGGGATGGAGGAGGAGGAGGAGCCGCACTATACACGGGATGGAGGAGGAGGAGCCGCACTATACACGGGATGGAGGAGGAGGAGGAGCCGCAGTATACACGGGATGGAGGAGGAGGAGGAGCCGCACTATACACGGGATGGAGGAGGAGGAGCCGCACTATACACGGGATGGAGGAGGAGGAGCCGCACTATACACGGGATGGAGGAGGAGCCGCACTATACACGGGATGGAGGAGGAGGAGGAGCCGCACTATACACGGGATGGAGGAGGAGGAGGAGCCGCACTATACACGGGATGGAGGAGGAGGAGGAGCCGCACTATACACGGGATGGAGGAGGAGGAGGAGCCGCACTATACACGGGATGGAGGAGGAGGAGGAGCCGCACTATACACGGGATGGAGGAGGAGGAGGAGCCGCACTATACACGGGATGGAGGAGGAGGAGGAGCCGCACTATACACGGGATGGAGGAGGAGGAGGAGCCGCACTATACACGGGATGGAGGAGGAGGAGGAGCCGCACTATACACGGGATACAGGAGGAGGAGGAGCCGCACTATACACGGGATGGAGGAAGAGCCGCACTATACACGGGATGGAGGAGGAGCCGCACTATACACGGGATACAGGAGGAGGAGGAGCCGCACTATACACGGGATACAGGAGGAGGAGGAGCCGCACTATACACGGGATACAGGAGGAGGAGGAGCCGCACTATACACAAGATACAGGAGGAGGAGGATCCGCACTATACACGGGATACAGGACGAGGAGGAGCCGCACTATACACGGGATACAGGGGGAGGAGGAGCCGCACTATACACGGGATACAGGAGGAGAAGGAGCCGCACTATACACGGGATACAGGAGGAGGAGGAGCCGCACTATACACGGGATACAGGAGGAGGAGGAGGAGCCGCACTATACACGGGATACAGGAGGAGGGGGAGCCGCACTATACACGCGATACAGGAGGAGGGGGAGCCGCACTATACACGGGATACAGGAGGAGGAGGAGCCGCACAATACACGGGATACAGGAGGAGGAGGAGCCGCACTATACACGGGCTACAGGAAGAGGAGGAGCCGCACTATACACGGGCTACAGGAAGAGGAGGAGCCGCACTATACACGGGATACAGGAAGAGGAGGAGCCGCACTATACACGGGATACAGGAGGAGGGGGAGCCGCACTATACACGGGATACAGGAGGAGGAGGAGCCGCACTATACACGGGATGGAGGAGGAGCCGCACTATACACGGGATACAGGAGGAGGAGGAGCCGCACTATACACGGGATACAGGAGGAGGAGGAGCCGCACTATACACGGGATACAGGAGGAGGGGGAGCCGCACTATACACGGGATACAGGAGGAGGAGGAGCCGCACTATACACGGGATAGAGGAGGAGGAGGAGTCGCACTATACACTGGATGGAGGAGGAGCCGCACTATACACGGGATGGAGCAGGAGCCGCACTATACACGGGATACAGGAGGAGCCGCACTATACACAGGATGGAGGAGGAGCCGCACTATACACGGGATACAGGAGGAGGAGGAGCCGCACTATACACGGGATACAGGAGGAGGAGGAGCCGCACTATACACGGGATACAGGAGGAGGAGGAGCCGCACTATACACGGGATACAGGAGGAGGGGGAGCCGCACTATACACGGGATACAGGAGGAGGAGGAGCCGCACTATACACGGGATACAGGAGGAGGAGGAGCCGCACTATACACGGGATACAGGAGGAGGAGGAGCCGCACTATACACGGGATGGAGGAGGAGCCGCACTATACACGGGATACAGGAGGAGGAGGAGCCGCACTATACACAGGATGGAGGAGGAGCCGCACTATACACGGGATACAGGAGGAGGAGCCGCACTATACACGGGATGGAGGAGGAGGAGCCGCACTATACACGGGATGGAGGAGGAGGAGCCGCACTATACACGGGATGGAGGAGGAGGAGGAGCCGCACTATACACGGGATGGAGGAGGAGGAGCCGCACTATACACGGGATGGAGGAGGAGGAGGAGCCGCACTATACACGGGATACAGGAGGAGGAGGAGCCGCACTATACACGGGATGGAGGAGGAGCCGCACTATACACGGGATACAGGAGGAGGAGGAGCCGCACTATACATGGGATACAGGAGGAGGAGGAGCCGCACTATACACGGGATACAGGAGGAGGAGGAGCCGCACTATACACGGGATACAGGAGGAGGAGGATCCGCACTATACACAAGATACAGGAGGAGGAGGATCCACACTATACACGGGATACAGGATGAGGAGCCGCACTATACACGGGATACAGGGGGAGGAGGAGCCGCACTATACACGGGATACAGGAGGAGGAGGAGCCGCACTATACACGGGATACAGGAGGAGGAGGAGCCGCACTATACACGGGATACAGGAGGAGGAGCCGCACTATACACGGGATACAGGAGGAGGGGGAGCCGCACTATACACGGGATACAGGAGGAGGGGGATCCGCACTATACACGCGATACAGGAGGAGGGGGAGCCGCACTATATACGGGATACAGGAGGAGGAGGAGCCGCACTATACACGGGATACAGGAGGAGGAGGAGCCGCACTATACACGGGATACAGGAGGAGGGGGAGCCGCACTATACACGGGATACAGGAGGAGGAGGAGCCGCACTATACACGGGATACAGGAGGAGGAGGAGCCGCACTATACACGGGATGGAGGACGAGGAGCCGCACTATACACGGGATACAGGAGGAGGAGGAGACGCTCTATACACGGGATACAGGAGGAGGGGGAGCCGCACTATACACGGGATACAGGAGGAGGAGGAGCCGCACTATACACGGGATGGAGGAGGAGGAGCCGCACTATACACGGGATACAGGAGGAGGAGGAGCCGCACTATACACAGGATGGAGGAGGAGCCGCACTATACACGGGATACAGGAGCAGGAGGAGCCGCACTATACACGGGATACAGGAGGAGGAGGAGCCGCACTATACACGGGATACAGGAGGAGGGGGAGCCGCACTATACACGGGATACAGGAGGAGGAGGAGCCGCACTATACACGGGATACAGGAGGAGGAGGAGCCGCACTATACACGGGATGGAGGACGAGGAGCCGCACTATACACGGGATACAGGAGGAGGAGGAGACGCTCTATACACGGGATACAGGAGGGGGGGAGCCGCACTATACACGGGATACAGGAGGAGGAGGAGCCGCACTATACACGGGATGGAGGAGGAGGAGCCGCACTATACACGGGATACAGGAGGAGGAGGAGCCGCACTATACACAGGATGGAGGAGGAGCCGCACTATACACGGGATACAGGAGGAGGAGGAGCCGCACTATACACGGGATACAGGAGGAGGGGGAGCAGCACTATACACGGGATACAGGAGGAGGGGGAGCCGCACTATACACGGGATACAGGAGGAGGAAGAGCCGCACTATACACGGGATACAAGAGGAGGAGGAGCCGCACTATACACGGGACACAGGAGGAGGAGGAGCCGCACTATACACGGGATACAGGAGGAGGAAGAGCCGCACTATACACGGGATACAAGAGGAGGAGGAGCCGCACTATACACGGGATACAGGAGGAGGAGGAGGAGCCGCACTATACACGGGATGGAGGAGGAGGAGCCGCACTATACACGGGATACAGGAGGAGGAGGAGCCGCACTATACACGGGATACAGGAGGAGGAGGAGCCGCACTATACACGGGATACAGGAGGAGGAGGAGCCGCACTATACACGGGATACAGGAGGAGGAGGAGCCGCACTATACACGGGATACAGGAGGAGGAGGAGCCGCACTATACACGGGATACAGGAGGAGGAGGAGCCGCACTATACACGGGATACAGGAGGAGGAGGATCCGCACTATACACGGGATACAGGAGGAGGAGGATCCGCACTATACACGGGATACAGGAGGAGGAGGAGCCGCACTATACACGGGATACAGGAGGAGGAGGAGCCGCACTATACACGGGATACAGGAGGAGGAGGAGCCGCACTATACACGGGATACAGGAGGAGGAGGAGCCGCACTATACACGGGATACAGGAGGAGGAGGAGCCGCACTATACACGGGATACAGGAGGAGGAGGAGCCGCACTATACACGGGATACAGGAGGAGGAGGAGCCGCACTATACACGGGATACAGGAGGAGGAGGAGCCGCACTATACACGGAATGGAGGAGGAGGAGGAGCCGCACTATACACGGGATACAGGAGGAGGAGGAGCCGCACTATACACAGGATACAGGAGGAGGGGGAGCCGCACTATACACGGGATACAGGAGGAGGAGGAGCCGCACTATACACGGGATACAGGAGGAGGAGGAGCCGCACTATACACGGGATACAGGAGGAGGAGGAGCCGCACTATATACGGGATACAGGAGGAGGAGGAGCCGCACTATACACGGGATACAGGAGGAGGAGGAGCCGCACTATATACGGGATACAGGAGGAGGAGGAGCCGCACTATACACGGGATACAGGAGAAGGAGGAGCCGCACTATACACAGGATACAGGAGGAGGAGGAGCCGCACTATACACGGGATACAGGAGGAGGAGGAGCCGCACTATACACGGGATACAGGAGGAGGAGGAGCCGCACTATACACGGGATACAGGAGGAGGAGGAGCCGCACTATACACAGGATACAGGAGGAGGAGGAGCCGCACTATACACGGGATACAGGAGGAGGAGGAGCCGCACTATACACAGGATACAGGAGGAGGAGGAGCCGCACTATACACGGGATACAGGAGGAGGAGGAGCCGCACTATACACGGGATACAGGAGGAGGAGGAGGAGCCGCACTATACACGGGATACAGGAGGAGGAGGAGCCGCACTATACACGGGATACAGGAGGAGGAGGAGCCGCACTATACACGGAATACAGGAGGAGGGGGAGCCGCACTATACACGGGATACAGGAGAAGGAGGAGCCGCACTATACACGGGATACAGGAGGAGGAGGAGCCGCACTATACACGGGATACAGGAGGAGGAGGAGCCGCACTATACACGGGATACAGGAGGAGGAAGAGCCGCACTATACACGGGATACAGGAGGAGGAGGAGCCGCACTATACACGGGATACAGGAGGAGGAGGAGCCGCACTATACACGGGATACAGGAGGAGGAGGAGGAGCCGCACTATACACGGGACACAGGAGGAGGAGGAGCCGCACTATACACGGGATACAGGAGGAGGAAGAGCCGAACTATACACGGGATACAGGAGGAGGAGGAGGAGCCGCACTATACACGGGATACAGGAGGAGGAGGAGCCGCACTATACACGGGATACAGGAGGAGGAGGAGCCGCACTATACACGGGACACAGGAGGAGGAGGAGCCGCACTATACACGGGATACAGGAGGAGGAGGATCCGCACTATACACAAGATACAGGAGGAGGAGGATCCGCACTATACACGGGATACAGGAGGAGGAGGAGCCGCACTATACACGGGATACAGGAGGAGGAGGAGCCGCACTATACACGGGATACAGGAGGAGGAGGAGCCGCACTATACACGGGATACAGGAGGAGGAGGATCCGCACTATACACAAGATACAGGAGGAGGAGGATCCGCACTATACACGGGATACAGGAGGAGGAGGATCCGCACTATACACGGGATACAGGAGGAGGAGGAGCCGAACTATACACGGGATACAGGAGGAGGAGGAGCCGAACTATACACGGGATACAGGAGGAGGAGGAGGAGCCGCACTATACACGGGATACAGGAGGAGGAGGAGCCGCACTATACACGGGATACAGGAGGAGGAGGAGCCGCACTATACACGGGATACAGGAGGAGGAGGAGCCGCACTATACACGGGACACAGGAGGAGGAGGAGCCGCACTATACACGGGACACAGGAGGAGGAGGAGCCGCACTATACACGGGACACAGGAGGAGGAGGAGCCGCACTATACACGGGATACAGGAGGAGGAGGAGCCGCACTATACACGGGACACAGGAGGAGGAGGAGCCGCACTATACACGGGATACAGGAGGAGGAGGAGCCGCACTATACACGGGACACAGGAGGAGGAAGAGCCGCACTATACACGGGATACAGGAGGAGGAGGAGCCGCACTATACACGGGATACAGGAGGAGGAGGAGCCGCACTATACACAGGATACAGGAGGAGGAGGAGCCGCACTATACACGGGATACAGGAGGAGGAGGAGCCGCACTATACACGGGATACAGGAGGAGGGGGAGCCGCACTATACACGGGATAGACTGATTGGCTGCAGGGGTCTCGCTCTCGATCCCCGGGTGCCTGTACAGGACTGGAGGACGCCGAGCTGCCGCCTTATACAGGGAACTACGTCACCACACACAGAGGCTCAGGTAGTGGACACTCCCTTTAAATGGTAATAGAGTCCCGGTATACCGCTAACACCGCGCAGTAGAAGAGCTGCAGATCACTGGGTTCCGGGGAGCGGCTCTTCCTGACAACCCCGCCGCCGGCTCACCTCAGCGCTCAGTGCACCGCTCCGTAGGGTGAGGACGGTCACCAGCAGCGCAGCGGCCATCATCCTCTGCTGTCATGTGACGTCTGGTATCGGTCACGTGACAAACTGATCTGGACTGTAGCGCCATCTGCCGACAGACTGACAGATCAACATTGGAAGACGTCACATCCAGCAGGGCGGAGCCGTCTCCATGGTGATTAGTGTCAGCAGTTACCAGCGGCCTCGCCTACTAACATAGTGCAGAGCGCCCCTGTGTGGTGAATGGAGAGATGTGAGCTCCTCTGTGTGGTGATTGGAGAGATGTGAGCTCCTCTGTGGTGAATGGAGGGATGTGAGCTCCTCTGTGTGGTGAATGGAGAGATGTGAGCTCCTCTGTGTGGTGAATGGAGAGATGTGAGCTCCTCTGTGTGGTGAATGGAGGGATGTGAGCTCCTCTGTGAGGTGAATGGAGGGATGTGAGCTCCTCTGTGAGGTGAATGGAGAGATGTGAGCTCCTCTGTGTGGTGAATGGAGAGATGTGAGCTCCTCTGTGAGGTGAATGGAGAGATGTGAGCTCCGCTGTGAGGTGAATGGAGAGATGTGAGCTCCTCTGTGTGGTGAATGGAGGGATGTGAGCTCCTCTGTGAGGTGAATGGAGGGATGTGAGCTCCTCTGTGAGGTGAATGGAGAGATGAGAGCTCCTCTGTGTGGTGAATGGAGAGATGTGAGCTCCTCTGTGAGGTGAATGGAGAGATGTGAGCTCCGCTGTGAGGTGAATGGAGAGATGTGAGCTCCTCTGTGAGGTGAATGGAGAGATGTGAGCTCCTCTGTGTGGTGAATGGAGGGATGTGAGCTCCTCTGTGTGGTGAATGGAGAGATGTGAGCTCCTCTGTGTGGTGAATGGAGGGATGTGAGCTCCTCTGTGTGGTGAATGGAGAGATGTGAGCTCCTCTGTGTGGTGAATGGAGAGATGTGAGCCCCTCTGTGAGGTGAATGGAGAGATGTGAGCTCCTCTGTGTGGTGAATGGAGGGATGTGAGCTCCTCTGTGTGGTGAATGGAGGGATGTGAGCTCCTCTGTGGTGAATGGAGAGATGTGAGCTCCTCTGTGTGGTGAATGGAGGGATGTGAGCTCCTCTGTGGTGAATGGAGAGATGTGAGCTCCTCTGTGTGGTGAATGGAGAGATGTGAGCTCCTCTGTGTGGTGAATGGAGGGATGTGAGCTCCTCTGTGTGGTGAATGGAGAGATGTGAGCTCCTCTGTGGTGAATGGAGAGATGTGAGCTCCTCTGTGTGGTGAATGGAGGGATGTGAGCTCCTCTGTGTGGTGAATGGAGAGATGTGAGCTCCTCTGTGAGGTGAATGGAGGGATGTGAGCTCCTCTGTGTGGTGAATGGAGAGATGTGAGCTCCTCTGTGTGGTGAATGGAGAGATGTGAGCTCCTCTGTGGTGAATGGAGAGATGTGAGCTCCTCTGTGTGGTGAATGGAGGGATGTGAGCTCCTCTGTGAGGTGAATGGAGAGATGTGAGCTCCTCTGTGAGGTGAATGGAGGGATGTGAGCTCCTCTGTGTGGTGAATGGAGAGATGTGAGCTCCTCTGTGTGGTGAATGGAGAGATGTGAGCTCCTCTGTGGTGAATGGAGAGATGTGAGCTCCTCTGTGTGGTGAATGGAGGGATGTGAGCTCCTCTGTGAGGTGAATGGAGAGATGTGAGCTCCTCTGTGAGGTGAATGGAGAGATGTGAGCTCCTCTGTGTGGTGAATGGAGAGATGTGAGCTCCTCTGTGAGGTGAATGGAGAGATGTGAGCTCCTCTGTGTGGTGAATGGAGAGATGTGAGCTCCTCTGTGTGGTGAATGGAGAGATGTGAGCTCCTCTGTGTGGTGAATGGAGAGATGTGAGCTCCTCTGTGTGGTGAATGGAGTGATGTGAGCTCCTCTGTGTGGTGAATGGAGAGATGTGAGCTCCTCTGTGAGGTGAATGGAGGGATGTGAGCTCCTCTGTGTGGTGAATGGAGAGATGTGAGCTCCTCTGTGAGGTGAATGGAGAGATGTGAGCTCCTCTGTGTGGTGAATGGAGAGATGTGAGCTCCTCTGTGGTGAATGGAGAGATGTGAGCTCCTCTGTGTGGTGAATGGAGGGATGTGAGCTCCTCTGTGTGGTGAATGGAGAGATGTGAGCTCCTCTGTGTGGTGAATGGAGTGATGTGAGCTCCTCTGTGTGGTGAATGGAGAGATGTGAGCTCCTCTGTGAGGTGAATGGAGAGATGTGAGCTCCTCTGTGAGGTGAATGGAGGGATGTGAGCTCCTCTGTGAGGTGAATGGAGAGATGTGAGCTCCTCTGTGAGGTGAAAGGAGGGATGCGAGCTCCTCTGTGAGGTCCTCTGTGAGGTGAATGGAGGGATGCGAGCTCCTCTGTGAGGTGAATGGAGAGATGTGAGCTCCTCTGTGTGGTGAATGGAGAGATGTGAGCTCCTCTGTGAGGTGAATGGAGGGATGTGAGCTCCTCTGTGTGGTGAATGGAGGGATGTGAGCTCCTCTGTGAGGTGAATGGAGAGATGTGAGCTCCTCTGTGTGGTGAATGGAGAGATGTGAGCTCCTCTGTGTGGTGATTGGAGAGATGTGAGCTCCTCTGTGTGGTGAATGGAGGGATGTGAGCTCCTCTGTGTGGTGAATGGAGGGATGAGAGCTCCTCTGTGTGGTGAATGGAGAGATGTGAGCTCCTCTGTGAGGTGAATGGAGAGATGTGAGCTCCTCTGTGAGGTGAATGGAGGGATGTGAGCTCCTCTGTGAGGTGAATGGAGAGATGTGAGCTCCTCTGTGAGGTGAATGGAGAGATGTGAGCTCCTCTGTGAGGTGAATGGAGAGATGTGAGCTCCTCTGTGTGGTGAATGGAGAGATGTGAGCTCCTCTGTGAGGTGAATGGAGAGATGTGAGCTCCTCTGTGTGGTGAATGGAGAGATGTGAGCTCCTCTGTGTGGTGAATGGAGAGATGTGAGCTCCTCTGTGTGGTGAATGGAGAGATGTGAGCTCCTCTGTGGTGAATGGAGAGATGTGAGCTCCTCTGTGGTGAATGGAGAGATGTGAGCTCCTCTGTGGTGAATGGAGAGATGTGAGCTCCTCTGTGAGGTGAATGGAGGGATGTGAGCTCCTCTGTGAGGTGAATGGAGGGATGTGAGCTCCTCTGTGTTGTGAATGGAGAGATGTGAGCTCCTCTGTGTGGTGAATGGAGAGATGTGAGCTCCTCTGTGGTGAATGGAGAGATGTGAGCTCCTCTGTGGTGAATGGAGAGATGTGAGCTCCTCTGTGGTGAATGGAGAGATGTGAGCTCCTCTGTGTGGTGAATGGAGGGATGTGAGCTCCTCTGTGTGGTGAATGGAGAGATGTGAGCTCCTCTGGGAGGTGAATGGAGGGATGTGAGCTCCTCTGTGTGGTGAATGGAGAGATGTGAGCTCTACTGTGTGGTGAATGGAGGGATGTGAGCTCCTCTGTGTGGTGAATGGAGAGATGTGAGCTCCTCTGGGAGGTGAATGGAGAGATGTGAGCTCCTCTGTGTGGTGAATGGAGAGATGAGAGCTCCTCTGTGTGGTGAATGGAGAGATGTGAGCCCCTCTGTGTGGTGAATGGAGAGATGTGAGCTCCTCTGTGAGGTGAATGGAGAGATGTGAGCTCTACTGTGTGGTGAATGGAGGGATGTGAGCTCCTCTGTGTGGTGAATGGAGTGATGTGAGCTCCTCTGTGTGGTGAATGGAGAGATGTGAGCTCCTCTGTGTGGTGAATGGAGAGATGTGAGCTCCTCTGTGTGGTGAATGGAGAGATGTGAGCTCCTCTGTGTGGTGAATGGAGAGACGAGAGCTCCTCTGTGGTGAATGGAGAGATGTGAGCTCCTCTGTGGTGAATGGAGAGATGTGAGCTCCTCTGTGGTGAATGGAGAGATGTGAGCTCCTCTGTGGTGAATGGAGAGATGTGAGCTCCTCTGTGTGGTGAATGGAGGGATGTGAGCTCCTCTGTGTGGTGAATGGAGGGATGTGAGCTCCTCTGTGTGGTGAATGGAGTGATGTGAGCTCCTCTGTGTGGTGAATGGAGAGATGTGAGCTCCTCTGTGTGGTGAATGGAGGGATGTGAGCTCCTCTGTGAGGTGAATGGAGGGATGTGAGCTCCTCTGTGAGGTGAATGGAGAGATGAGAGCTCCTCTATGTGGTGAATGGAGAGATGTGAGCTCCTCTGTGTGGTGAATGGAGAGATGTGAGCCCCTCTGTGTGGTGAATGGAGGGATGTGAGCCCCTCTGTGTGGTGAATGGAGAGATGTGAGCTCCTCTGTGTGGTGAATGGAGAGATGTGAGCTCCTCTGTGTGGTGAATGGAGGGATGTGAGCTCCTCTGTGAGGTGAATGGAGGGATGTGAGCTCCTCTGTGAGGTGAATGGAGAGTTGAGAGCTCCTCTGTGTGGTGAATGGAGGGATGTGAGCTCTTCTGTGTGGTGAATGGAGAGATGTGAGCTCCTCTGTGTGGTGAATGGAGGGATGTGAGCTCTTCTGTGTGGTGAATGGAGAGATGTGAGCTCCTCTGTGTGGTGAATGGAGAGATGTGAGCTCCTCTGTGAGGTGAATGGAGAGATGTGAGCTCCTCTGTGAGGTGAATGGAGAGATGTGAGCTCCTCTGTGAGGTGAATGGAGGGATGTGAGCTCCTCTGTGAGGTGAATGGAGAGATGTGAGCTCCTCTGTGAGGTGAATGGAGGGATGTGAGCTCCTCTGTGAGGTGAATGGAGGGATGTGAGCTCCTCTGTGAGGTGAATGGAGAGATGTGAGCTCCTCTGTGAGGTGAATGGAGAGATGTGAGCTCCTCTGTGAGGTGAATGGAGAGATGTGAGCTCCTCTGTGAGGTGAATGTAGAGATGTGAGCTCCTCTGTGAGGTGAATGGAGAGATGTGAGCTCCTCTGTGAGGTGAATGGAGGGATGTGAGCTCCTCTGTGAGGTGAATGGAGGGATGTGAGCTCCTCTGTGAGGTGAATGGAGAGATGTGAGCTCCTCTGTGAGGTGAAAGGAGGGATGCGAGCTCCTCTGTGAGGTCCTCTGTGAGGTGAATGGAGGGATGCGAGCTCCTCTGTGAGGTGAATGGAGAGATGTGAGCTCCTCTGTGTGGTGAATGGAGAGATGTGAGCTCCTCTGTGAGGTGAATGGAGGGATGTGAGCTCCTCTGTGTGGTGAATGGAGGGATGTGAGCTCCTCTGTGAGGTGAATGGAGAGATGTGAGCTCCTCTGTGTGGTGAATGGAGAGATGTGAGCTCCTCTGTGTGGTGATTGGAGAGATGTGAGCTCCTCTGTGTGGTGAATGGAGGGATGTGAGCTCCTCTGTGTGGTGAATGGAGGGATGAGAGCTCCTCTGTGTGGTGAATGGAGAGATGTGAGCTCCTCTGTGAGGTGAATGGAGAGATGTGAGCTCCTCTGTGAGGTGAATGGAGGGATGTGAGCTCCTCTGTGAGGTGAATGGAGAGATGTGAGCTCCTCTGTGAGGTGAATGGAGAGATGTGAGCTCCTCTGTGAGGTGAATGGAGAGATGTGAGCTCCTCTGTGTGGTGAATGGAGAGATGTGAGCTCCTCTGTGAGGTGAATGGAGAGATGTGAGCTCCTCTGTGTGGTGAATGGAGAGATGTGAGCTCCTCTGTGTGGTGAATGGAGAGATGTGAGCTCCTCTGTGTGGTGAATGGAGAGATGTGAGCTCCTCTGTGGTGAATGGAGAGATGTGAGCTCCTCTGTGGTGAATGGAGAGATGTGAGCTCCTCTGTGGTGAATGGAGAGATGTGAGCTCCTCTGTGAGGTGAATGGAGGGATGTGAGCTCCTCTGTGAGGTGAATGGAGGGATGTGAGCTCCTCTGTGTTGTGAATGGAGAGATGTGAGCTCCTCTGTGTGGTGAATGGAGAGATGTGAGCTCCTCTGTGGTGAATGGAGAGATGTGAGCTCCTCTGTGGTGAATGGAGAGATGTGAGCTCCTCTGTGGTGAATGGAGAGATGTGAGCTCCTCTGTGTGGTGAATGGAGGGATGTGAGCTCCTCTGTGTGGTGAATGGAGAGATGTGAGCTCCTCTGGGAGGTGAATGGAGGGATGTGAGCTCCTCTGTGTGGTGAATGGAGAGATGTGAGCTCTACTGTGTGGTGAATGGAGGGATGTGAGCTCCTCTGTGTGGTGAATGGAGAGATGTGAGCTCCTCTGGGAGGTGAATGGAGAGATGTGAGCTCCTCTGTGTGGTGAATGGAGAGATGAGAGCTCCTCTGTGTGGTGAATGGAGAGATGTGAGCCCCTCTGTGTGGTGAATGGAGAGATGTGAGCTCCTCTGTGAGGTGAATGGAGAGATGTGAGCTCTACTGTGTGGTGAATGGAGGGATGTGAGCTCCTCTGTGTGGTGAATGGAGAGATGTGAGCTCCTCTGGGAGGTGAATGGAGAGATGTGAGCCCCTCTGTGTGGTGAATGGAGAGATGTGAGCTCCTCTGTGAGGTGAATGGAGAGATGTGAGCTCCTCTGTGTGGTGAATGGAGAGATGTGAGCTCCTGTGTGTGGTGAATGGAGAGATGTGAGCTCCTCTGTGTGGTGAATGGAGAGATGTGAGCTCCTGTGTGTGGTGAATGGAGAGATGTGAGCTCCTCTGTGTGGTGAATGGAGGGATGTGAGCTCCGCTGTGAGGTGAATGGAGAGATGTGAGCTCCTCTGTGTGGTGAATGGAGAGATGTGAGCTCCTCTGTGGTGAATGGAGGGATGTGAGCTCCTCTGTGTGGTGAATGGAGAGATGTGAGCTCCTCTGTGTGGTGAATGGAGGGATGTGAGCTCCTCTGTGTGGTGAATGGAGAGATGTGAGCTCCTCTGTGTGGTGAATGGAGGGATGTGAGCTCCTCTGTGTGGTGAATGGAGAGACGAGAGCTCCTCTGTGTGGTGTATGGAGAGACGAGAGCTCCTCTGTGTGGTGTATGGAGAGATGTGAGCCCCTCTGTGAGGTGAATGGAGAGATGTGAGCTCCTCTGTGTGGTGAATGGAGGGATGTGAGCTCCTCTGTGTGGTGAATGGAGAGACGAGAGCTCCTCTGGGAGGTGAATGGAGAGATGTGAGCCCCTCTGTGTGGTGAATGGAGAGATGTGAGCTCCTCTGTGAGGTGAATGGAGAGATGTGAGCTCCTCTGTGAGGTGAATGGAGAGATGTGAGCTCCTCTGTGTGGTGAATGGAGAGATGTGAGCTCCTCTGTGTGGTGAATGGAGAGATGTGAGCTCCTCTGTGAGGTGAATGGAGAGATGTGAGCTCCTCTGTGTGGTGAATGGAGAGATGTGAGCTCCTCTGTGTGGTGAATGGAGAGATGTGAGCTCCTCTGTGAGGTGAATGGAGAGACGAGAGCTCCTCTGTGTGGTATATGGAGAGATGTGAGCTCCTCTGTGTGGTGAATGGAGGGATGTGAGCTCCTCTGTGTGGTGAATGGAGAGACGAGAGCTCCTCTGTGTGGTGTATGGAGAGACGAGAGCTCCTCTGTGTGGTGTATGGAGAGATGTGAGCCCCTCTGTGAGGTGAATGGAGAGATGTGAGCTCCTCTGTGTGGTGAATGGAGGGATGTGAGCTCCTCTGTGTGGTGAATGGAGAGACGAGAGCTCCTCTGGGAGGTGAATGGAGAGATGTGAGCCCCTCTGTGTGGTGAATGGAGAGATGTGAGCTCCTCTGTGAGGTGAATGGAGAGATGTGAGCTCCTCTGTGAGGTGAATGGAGAGATGTGAGCTCCTCTGTGTGGTGAATGGAGAGATGTGAGCTCCTCTGTGTGGTGAATGGAGAGATGTGAGCTCCTCTGTGAGGTGAATGGAGAGACGAGAGCTCCTCTGTGTGGTATATGGAGAGATGTGAGCTCCTCTGTGTGGTGAATGGAGAGATGTGAGCTCCTCTGTGGTGAATGGAGAGATGTGAGCTCCTCTGTGTGGTGAATGGAGGGATGTGAGCTCCTCTGTGAGGTGAATGGAGGGATGTGAGCTCCTCTGTGAGGTGAATGGAGAGATGAGAGCTCCTCTATGTGGTGAATGGAGAGATGTGAGCTCCTCTGTGTGGTGAATGGAGAGATGTGAGCCCCTCTGTGTGGTGAATGGAGGGATGTGAGCCCCTCTGTGTGGTGAATGGAGAGATGTGAGCTCCTCTGTGTGGTGAATGGAGAGATGTGAGCTCCTCTGTGTGGTGAATGGAGGGATGTGAGCTCCTCTGTGAGGTGAATGGAGGGATGTGAGCTCCTCTGTGAGGTGAATGGAGAGTTGAGAGCTCCTCTGTGTGGTGAATGGAGGGATGTGAGCTCTTCTGTGTGGTGAATGGAGAGATGTGAGCTCCTCTGTGTGGTGAATGGAGGGATGTGAGCTCTTCTGTGTGGTGAATGGAGAGATGTGAGCTCCTCTGTGTGGTGAATGGAGAGATGTGAGCTCCTCTGTGAGGTGAATGGAGAGATGTGAGCTCCTCTGTGAGGTGAATGGAGAGATGTGAGCTCCTCTGTGAGGTGAATGGAGGGATGTGAGCTCCTCTGTGAGGTGAATGGAGAGATGTGAGCTCCTCTGTGAGGTGAATGGAGGGATGTGAGCTCCTCTGTGAGGTGAATGGAGGGATGTGAGCTCCTCTGTGAGGTGAATGGAGAGATGTGAGCTCCTCTGTGAGGTGAATGGAGAGATGTGAGCTCCTCTGTGAGGTGAATGGAGAGATGTGAGCTCCTCTGTGAGGTGAATGTAGAGATGTGAGCTCCTCTGTGAGGTGAATGGAGAGATGTGAGCTCCTCTGTGAGGTGAATGGAGGGATGTGAGCTCCTCTGTGAGGTGAATGGAGGGATGTGAGCTCCTCTGTGAGGTGAATGGAGAGATGTGAGCTCCTCTGTGAGGTGAAAGGAGGGATGCGAGCTCCTCTGTGAGGTCCTCTGTGAGGTGAATGGAGGGATGCGAGCTCCTCTGTGAGGTGAATGGAGAGATGTGAGCTCCTCTGTGTGGTGAATGGAGAGATGTGAGCTCCTCTGTGAGGTGAATGGAGGGATGTGAGCTCCTCTGTGTGGTGAATGGAGGGATGTGAGCTCCTCTGTGAGGTGAATGGAGAGATGTGAGCTCCTCTGTGTGGTGAATGGAGAGATGTGAGCTCCTCTGTGTGGTGATTGGAGAGATGTGAGCTCCTCTGTGTGGTGAATGGAGGGATGTGAGCTCCTCTGTGTGGTGAATGGAGGGATGAGAGCTCCTCTGTGTGGTGAATGGAGAGATGTGAGCTCCTCTGTGAGGTGAATGGAGAGATGTGAGCTCCTCTGTGAGGTGAATGGAGGGATGTGAGCTCCTCTGTGAGGTGAATGGAGAGATGTGAGCTCCTCTGTGAGGTGAATGGAGAGATGTGAGCTCCTCTGTGAGGTGAATGGAGAGATGTGAGCTCCTCTGTGTGGTGAATGGAGAGATGTGAGCTCCTCTGTGAGGTGAATGGAGAGATGTGAGCTCCTCTGTGTGGTGAATGGAGAGATGTGAGCTCCTCTGTGTGGTGAATGGAGAGATGTGAGCTCCTCTGTGTGGTGAATGGAGAGATGTGAGCTCCTCTGTGGTGAATGGAGAGATGTGAGCTCCTCTGTGGTGAATGGAGAGATGTGAGCTCCTCTGTGGTGAATGGAGAGATGTGAGCTCCTCTGTGAGGTGAATGGAGGGATGTGAGCTCCTCTGTGAGGTGAATGGAGGGATGTGAGCTCCTCTGTGTTGTGAATGGAGAGATGTGAGCTCCTCTGTGTGGTGAATGGAGAGATGTGAGCTCCTCTGTGGTGAATGGAGAGATGTGAGCTCCTCTGTGGTGAATGGAGAGATGTGAGCTCCTCTGTGGTGAATGGAGAGATGTGAGCTCCTCTGTGTGGTGAATGGAGGGATGTGAGCTCCTCTGTGTGGTGAATGGAGAGATGTGAGCTCCTCTGGGAGGTGAATGGAGGGATGTGAGCTCCTCTGTGTGGTGAATGGAGAGATGTGAGCTCTACTGTGTGGTGAATGGAGGGATGTGAGCTCCTCTGTGTGGTGAATGGAGAGATGTGAGCTCCTCTGGGAGGTGAATGGAGAGATGTGAGCTCCTCTGTGTGGTGAATGGAGAGATGAGAGCTCCTCTGTGTGGTGAATGGAGAGATGTGAGCCCCTCTGTGTGGTGAATGGAGAGATGTGAGCTCCTCTGTGAGGTGAATGGAGAGATGTGAGCTCTACTGTGTGGTGAATGGAGGGATGTGAGCTCCTCTGTGTGGTGAATGGAGAGATGTGAGCTCCTCTGGGAGGTGAATGGAGAGATGTGAGCCCCTCTGTGTGGTGAATGGAGAGATGTGAGCTCCTCTGTGAGGTGAATGGAGAGATGTGAGCTCCTCTGTGTGGTGAATGGAGAGATGTGAGCTCCTGTGTGTGGTGAATGGAGAGATGTGAGCTCCTCTGTGTGGTGAATGGAGAGATGTGAGCTCCTGTGTGTGGTGAATGGAGAGATGTGAGCTCCTCTGTGTGGTGAATGGAGGGATGTGAGCTCCGCTGTGAGGTGAATGGAGAGATGTGAGCTCCTCTGTGTGGTGAATGGAGAGATGTGAGCTCCTCTGTGGTGAATGGAGGGATGTGAGCTCCTCTGTGTGGTGAATGGAGAGATGTGAGCTCCTCTGTGTGGTGAATGGAGGGATGTGAGCTCCTCTGTGTGGTGAATGGAGAGATGTGAGCTCCTCTGTGTGGTGAATGGAGGGATGTGAGCTCCTCTGTGTGGTGAATGGAGAGACGAGAGCTCCTCTGTGTGGTGTATGGAGAGACGAGAGCTCCTCTGTGTGGTGTATGGAGAGATGTGAGCCCCTCTGTGAGGTGAATGGAGAGATGTGAGCTCCTCTGTGTGGTGAATGGAGGGATGTGAGCTCCTCTGTGTGGTGAATGGAGAGACGAGAGCTCCTCTGGGAGGTGAATGGAGAGATGTGAGCCCCTCTGTGTGGTGAATGGAGAGATGTGAGCTCCTCTGTGAGGTGAATGGAGAGATGTGAGCTCCTCTGTGAGGTGAATGGAGAGATGTGAGCTCCTCTGTGTGGTGAATGGAGAGATGTGAGCTCCTCTGTGTGGTGAATGGAGAGATGTGAGCTCCTCTGTGAGGTGAATGGAGAGACGAGAGCTCCTCTGTGTGGTATATGGAGAGATGTGAGCTCCTCTGTGTGGTGAATGGAGAGATGTGAGCTCCTCTGTGGTGAATGGAGAGATGTGAGCTCCTCTGTGTGGTGAATGGAGAGATGTGAGCTCCTCTGTGTGGTGAATGGAGGGATGTGAGCTCCTCTGTGTGGTGAATGGAGAGATGTGAGCTCCTCTGTGTGGTGAATGGAGAGATGTGAGCTCCTCTGTGTGGTGAATGGAGGGATGAGAGCTCCTCTGTGTGGTGAATGGAGGGATGTGAGCTCCTCTGTGTGGTGAATGGAGGGATGTGAGCTCCTCTGTGTGGTAAATGGAGAGATGTGAGCTCCTCTGTGTGGTGAATGGAGAGATGTGAGCTCCTCTGTGTGGTGAATGGAGAGATGTGAGCTCCTCTGTGTGGTGAATGGACGGATGTGAGCTCCTCTGTGGTGAATGGAGAGATGTGAGCTCCTCTGTGTGGTGAATGGACAGATGTGAGCTCCTCTGTGTGGTGAATGGAGGGATGTGAGCTCCTCTGTGTGGTGAATGGAGAGATGTGAGCTCCTCTGTGTGGTGAATGGAGTGATGTGAGCTCCTCTGTGTGGTGAATGGAGAGATGTGAGCTCCTCTGTGTGGTGAATGGAGAGATGTGAGCTCCTCTGTGTGGTGAATGGAGAGATGTGAGCTCCTCTGTGTGGTGAATGGAGAGATGAGAGCTCCTCTGTGTGGTGAATGCAGGGATGTGAGCTCCTCTGTGTGGTGAATGGAGAGATGAGAGCTCCTCTGTGTGGTGAATGCAGGGATGTGAGCTCCTCTGTGTGGTGAATGGAGGGATGTGAGCTCCTCTGTGTGGTGAATGGAGGGATGTGAGCTCTTCTGTGTGGTGAATGGAGGGATGTGAGCTCCGCTGTGAGGTGAATGGAGAAATGTGAGCTCCTCTGTGTGGTGAATGGAGAGATGTGAGCTCCTCTGTGTGGTGAATGGAGAGACGTGAGCTCCTCTGTGTGGTGTATTGAGAGACGTGAGCTCCTCTGTGTGGTGAATGGAGAGATGTGAGCTCCTCTGTGAGGTGAATGGAGAGATGTGAGCTCCTCTGTGAGGTGAATGGAGAGATGTGAGCTCCTCTGTGTGGTGAATGGAGGGATGTGAGCTCTGCTGTGAGGTGAATGGAGAGATGTGAGCTCCTCTGTGTGGTGAATGGTGAGATGTGAGCTCCTCTGTGTGGTGAATGGAGAGATGTGAGCTCCTCTGTGGTGAATGGAGGGATGTGAGCTCCTCTGTGTGGTGAATTGAGAGATGTGAGCTCCTCTGTGTGGTGAATGGAGGGATGTGAGCTCCTCTGTGTGGTGAATGGAGAGATGTGAGCTCCTCTGTGTGGTGAATGGAGAGATGTGAGCTCCTCTATGTGGTGAATGGAGAGATGTGAGCTCCTCTGTGTGGTGAATGGAGAGATGTGAGCTCCTCTGTGTGGTGAATGGAGAGATGTGAGCTCCTCTGTGTGGTGTATGGAGAGATGTGAGCTCCTCTGTGTGGTGAATGGAGAGATGTGAGCTCCTCTGTGTGGGGAATGGAGACATGTGAGCTCCTCTGTGAGGTGAATGGAGAGATGAGAGCTCCTCTGTGTGGTGAATGGAGGGATGTGAGCTCCTCTGTGTGGTGAATGGAGGGATGTGAGCTCCTCTGTGTGGTGAATGGAGTGATGTGAGCTCCTCTGTGTGGTGAATGGAGAGATGTGAGCTCCTCTGTGTGGGGAATGGAGACATGTGAGCTCCTCTGTGAGGTGAATGGAGAGATGAGAGCTCCTCTGTGTGGTGAATGGAGGGATGTGAGCTCCTCTGTGTGGTGAATGGAGGGATGTGAGCTCCTCTGTGTGGTGAATGGAGTGATGTGAGCTCCTCTGTGAGGTGAATGGAGGGATGTGAGCTCCTCTGTGAGGTGAATGGAGAGTTGAGAGCTCCTCTGTGTGGTGAATGGAGGGATGTGAGCTCTTCTGTGTGGTGAATGGAGAGATGTGAGCTCCTCTGTGTGGTGAATGGAGGGATGTGAGCTCTTCTGTGTGGTGAATGGAGAGATGTGAGCTCCTCTGTGTGGTGAATGGAGAGATGTGAGCTCCTCTGTGAGGTGAATGGAGAGATGTGAGCTCCTCTGTGAGGTGAATGGAGAGATGTGAGCTCCTCTGTGAGGTGAATGGAGGGATGTGAGCTCCTCTGTGAGGTGAATGGAGAGATGTGAGCTCCTCTGTGAGGTGAATGGAGGGATGTGAGCTCCTCTGTGAGGTGAATGGAGGGATGTGAGCTCCTCTGTGAGGTGAATGGAGAGATGTGAGCTCCTCTGTGTGGTGAATGGAGAGATGTGAGCTCCTCTGTGAGGTGAATGGAGAGATGTGAGCTCCTCTGTGAGGTGAATGGAGAGATGTGAGCTCCTCTGTGAGGTGAATGGAGAGATGTGAGCTCCTCTGTGAGGTGAATGGAGGGATGTGAGCTCCTCTGTGAGGTGAATGGAGGGATGTGAGCTCCTCTGTGAGGTGAATGGAGAGATGTGAGCTCCTCTGTGAGGTGAAAGGAGGGATGCGAGCTCCTCTGTGAGGTCCTCTGTGAGGTGAATGGAGGGATGCGAGCTCCTCTGTGAGGTGAATGGAGAGATGTGAGCTCCTCTGTGTGGTGAATGGAGAGATGTGAGCTCCTCTGTGAGGTGAATGGAGGGATGTGAGCTCCTCTTTGTGGTGATTGGAGAGATGTGAGCTCCTCTGTGTGGTGAATGGAGGGATGTGAGCTCCTCTGTGTGGTGAATGGAGGGATGAGAGCTCCTCTGTGTGGTGAATGGAGAGATGTGAGCTCCTCTGTGAGGTGAATGGAGAGATGTGAGCTCCTCTGTGAGGTGAATGGAGGGATGTGAGCTCCTCTGTGAGGTGAATGGAGAGATGTGAGCTCCTCTGTGAGGTGAATGGAGAGATGTGAGCTCCTCTGTGAGGTGAATGGAGAGATGTGAGCTCCTCTGTGTGGTGAATGGAGAGATGTGAGCTCCTCTGTGAGGTGAATGGAGAGATGTGAGCTCCTCTGTGTGGTGAATGGAGAGATGTGAGCTCCTCTGTGTGGTGAATGGAGAGATGTGAGCTCCTCTGTGTGGTGAATGGAGAGATGTGAGCTCCTCTGTGGTGAATGGAGAGATGTGAGCTCCTCTGTGGTGAATGGAGAGATGTGAGCTCCTCTGTGGTGAATGGAGAGATGTGAGCTCCTCTGTGAGGTGAATGGAGGGATGTGAGCTCCTCTGTGAGGTGAATGGAGGGATGTGAGCTCCTCTGTGTTGTGAATGGAGAGATGTGAGCTCCTCTGTGTGGTGAATGGAGAGATGTGAGCTCCTCTGTGGTGAATGGAGAGATGTGAGCTCCTCTGTGGTGAATGGAGAGATGTGAGCTCCTCTGTGGTGAATGGAGAGATGTGAGCTCCTCTGTGTGGTGAATGGAGGGATGTGAGCTCCTCTGTGTGGTGAATGGAGAGATGTGAGCTCCTCTGGGAGGTGAATGGAGGGATGTGAGCTCCTCTGTGTGGTGAATGGAGAGATGTGAGCCGGGTACAGCCGGGACCAGCTGCTTCGAAAGCATCACCAAACCGCGCGCCTTATGGCGCGCAAATTTTTGCCTGTAGGACATTATTGCTAGAGAGCTTGGCTGAGTAGATTACACAAGAAGGAAAACACACAGCAAGTCAGCAGGATCTAGGAGCAACATGGCAGATGTGACAACCTACATGGTGAGCTGCAGCATGTGCTACATGTTCACAGATCGACCAGAAGAAGAATCCAATTTCACCTGTCAGAAGTGTAGACTAGTGGCCCTTTTAGAAGAAAAGGTGCGGGGTCTGGAAGAAAGAATAGCAACTTTGAAACTCATCAAAGAGAATGAAGACTTTCTAGACAGAACAGAAGCATCTCTACTGGTCACAGAAGGTGCAAAAAGTGTCAGAGAACCTCCAAAAGCAGATGAGTGGAAGCATGTGACCAAAAGAAGCAAGAAGACCATGGAGAAATCACCAACCACACAACTGAAGAACCGATATCAAATCTTTGTAGAGGATGAAGATGGCACACCTAAGAATGAAGCAATACCAGCAAGCAAAAAAGAAAAGGGCACACAGCAACAAGTGACAGCAAAAAGTACAGCCAAGAAGCAACGAAGAGTGGTGGTGGTGGGAGACTCACTACTGAGAGGCACAGAAGCAGCCATCTGCAGACCGGACATAACTGCAAGAGAAGTATGCTGCCTTCCAGGTGCGATGATCAAGGATGTGACCGATAGGATACCAAAGCTCTTCAGCTCCAAGGACGTCCACCCATTTCTTCTGATACATGTTGGCACCAATGACACGGCAAGGAAGGACCTACCGACAATCTGCAAGGACTTTGAAGAGTTGGGGAAGAAAGTAAAGGAACTGGATGCACAGGTAGTTTTTTCTTCTATCCTTCCAGTAGATGGGCATGGCACCAGGAGATGGAACAGGATCCTTGATGCAAACAACTGGCTAAGACGATGGTGCAGACAACAAGGATTTGGATTCCTGGACCACGGTGTGAATTACTGGTATGATGGACTCCTCGCCAGAGACGGACTACACCTCAACAAACCTGGGAAACACACATTCGCCAGAAGACTCGCTACACTCATCAGGAGGGCGTTAAACTAGAAGAAGAGGGGACGGGAAGAAAAACATTAGACTCGTACAAAGACGACCCAGGAAAACATACTCAGAAGGGAGGTAAGAACATTTCTAAAACAATCCACAGTGAGGAGATTGGAACAAAACAAAATCCTCTAAACTGCATGCTCGCAAACGCCAGAAGCCTGACAAACAAGATGGAAGAACTAGAAGCAGAAATATCTACAGGTAACTTTGACATAGTGGGAATAACCGAGACATGGTTAGATGAAAGCTATGACTGGGCAGTTAACTTACAGGGTTACAGTCTGTTTAGAAAGGATCGTAAAAATCGGAGAGGAGGAGGGGTTTGTCTCTATGTAAAGTCTTGTCTAAAGTCCACTTTAAGGGAGGATATTAGCGAAGGGAATGAAGATGTCGAGTCCATATGGGTTGAAATTCATGGAGGGAAAAATGGTAACAAAATTCTCATTGGGGTCTGTTACAAACCCCCAAATATAACAGAAAGCATGGAAAGTCTACTTCTAAAGCAGATAGATGAAGCTGCAACCCATAATGAGGTCCTGGTTATGGGGGACTTTAACTACCCGGATATTAACTGGGAAACAGAAACCTGTGAAACCCATAAAGGCAACAGGTTTCTGCTAATAACCAAGAAAAATTATCTTTCACAATTGGTGCAGAATCCAACCAGAGGAGCAGCACTTTTAGACCTAATACTATCTAATAGACCTGACAGAATAACAAATCTGCAGGTGGTTGGGCATCTAGGAAATAGCGACCACAATATTGTACAGTTTCACCTGTCTTTCACTAGGGGGACTTGTCAGGGAGTCACAAAAACACTGAACTTTAGGAAGGCAAAGTTTGACCAGCTTAGAGATGCCCTTAATCTGGTAGACTGGGACAATATCCTCAGAAATGAGAATACAGATAATAAATGGGAAATGTTTAAGAACATCCTAAATAGGCAGTGTAAGCGGTTTATACCTTGTGGGAATAAAAGGACTAGAAATAGGAAAAACCCAATGTGGCTAAACAAAGAAGTAAGACAGGCAATTAACAGTAAAAAGAAAGCATTTGCACTACTAAAGCAGGATGGCACCATTGAAGCTCTAAAAAACTATAGGGAGAAAAATACTTTATCTAAAAAACTAATTAAAGCTGCCAAAAAGGAAACAGAGAAGCACATTGCTAAGGAGAGTAAAACTAATCCCAAACTGTTCTTCAACTATATCAATAGTAAAAGAATAAAAACTGAAAATGTAGGCCCCTTAAAAAATAGTGAGGAAAGAATGGTTGTAGATGACGAGGAAAAAGCTAACATATTAAACACCTTCTTCTCCACGGTATTCACGGTGGAAAATGAAATGCTAGGTGAAATCCCAAGAAACAATGAAAACCCTATATTAAGGGTCACCAATCTAACCCAAGAAGAGGTGCGAAACCGGCTAAATAAGATTAAAATAGATAAATCTCCGGGTCCGGATGGCATACACCCACGAGTACTAAGGGAACTAAGTAATGTAATAGATAAACCATTATTTCTTATTTTTAGGGACGCTATAGCGACAGGGTCTGTTCCCCAGGACTGGCGCATAGCAAATGTGGTGCCAATATTCAAAAAGGGCTCTAAAAGTGAACCTGGAAATTATAGGCCAGTAAGTCTAACCTCTATTGTTGGTAAAATATTTGAAGGGTTTCTGAGGGATGTTATTCTGGATTATCTCAATGAGAATAACTGTTTAACTCCATATCAGCATGGGTTTATGAGAAATCGCTCCTGTCAAACCAATCTAATCAATTTTTATGAAGAGGTAAGCTATAGGCTGGACCACGGTGAGTCATTGGACGTGGTATATCTCGATTTTTCCAAAGCGTTTGATACCGTGCCGCACAAGAGGTTGGTACACAAAATGAGAATGCTTGGTCTGGGGGAAATTGTGTGTAAATGGGTTAGTAACTGGCTTAGTGATAGAAAGCAGAGGGTGGTTATAAATGGTATAGTCTCTAACTGGGTCGCTGTGACCAGTGGGGTACCGCAGGGGTCAGTATTGGGACCTGTTCTCTTCAACATATTCATTAATGATCTGGTAGAAGGTTTACACAGTAAAATATCGATATTTGCAGATGATACAAAACTATGTAAAGCAGTTAATACAAGAGAAGATAGTATTCTGCTACAGATGGATCTGGATAAGTTGGAAACTTGGGCTGAAAGGTGGCAGATGAGGTTTAACAATGATAAATGTAAGGTTATACACATGGGAAGAAGGAATCAATATCACCATTACACACTGAACGGGAAACCACTGGGTAAATCTGACAGGGAGAAGGACTTAGGGATCCTAGTTAATGATAAACTTACCTGGAGCAGCCAGTGCCAGGCAGCAGCTGCCAAGGCAAACAGGATCATGGGGTGCAATAAAAGAGGTCTGGATACACATGATGAGAGCATTATACTGCCTCTGTGCAAATCCCTAGTTAGACCGCACATGGAGTACTGTGTCCAGTTTTGGGCACCGGTGCTCAGGAAGGATATAATGGAACTAGAGAGAGTACAAAGGAGGGCAACAAAATTAATAAAGGGGATGGGAGAACTACAATACCCAGATAGATTAGCGAAATTAGGATTATTTAGTCTAGAAAAAAGACGACTGAGGGGCGATCTAATAACCATGTATAAGTATATAAGGGGACAATACAAATATCTCGCTGAGGATCTGTTTATACCAAGGAAGGTGACGGGCACAAGGGGGCATTCTTTGCGTCTGGAGGAGAGAAGGTTTTTCCACCAACATAGAAGAGGATTCTTTACTGTTAGGGCAGTGAGAATCTGGAATTGCTTGCCTGAGGAGGTGGTGATGGCGAACTCAGTCGAGGGGTTCAAGAGAGGCCTGGATGTCTTCCTGGAGCAGAACAATATTGTATCATACAATTATTAGGTTCTGTAAAAGGACGTAGATCTGGGGATTTATTATGACGGAATATAGGCTGAACTGGATGGACAAATGTCTTTTTTTCGGCCTTACTAACTATGTTACTATGTTACTATGTTACTATGTTACTGTGTGGTGAATGGAGGGATGTGAGCTCCTCTGTGTGGTGAATGGAGAGATGTGAGCTCCTCTGGGAGGTGAATGGAGAGATGTGAGCTCCTCTGTGTGGTGAATGGAGAGATGAGAGCTCCTCTGTGTGGTGAATGGAGAGATGTGAGCCCCTCTGTGTGGTGAATGGAGAGATGTGAGCTCCTCTGTGAGGTGAATGGAGAGATGTGAGCTCTACTGTGTGGTGAATGGAGGGATGTGAGCTCCTCTGTGTGGTGAATGGAGAGATGTGAGCTCCTCTGGGAGGTGAATGGAGAGATGTGAGCTCCTCTGTGTGGTGAATGGAGGGATGTGAGCTCCTCTGTGTGGTGAATGGAGAGATGTGAGCTCCTCTGTGTGGTGAATGGAGAGATGTGAGCTCCTCTGTGTGGTGAATGGAGGGATGTGAGCTCCGCTGTGAGGTGAATGGAGAGATGTGAGCTCCTCTGTGTGGTGAATGGAGGGATGTGAGCTCCTCTGTGTGGTGAATGGAGGGATGTGAGCTCCTCTGTGTGGTGAATGGTGGGATGTGAGCTCTTCTGTGAGGTGAATGGAGGGATGTGAGCTCCTCTGTGAGGTGAATGGAGAGATGTGAGCTCCTCTGTGAGGTGAATGGAGAGATGTGAGCTCCTCTGTGAGGTGAATGGAGGGATGTGAGCTCCTCTGTGTGGTGAATGGAGAGATGTGAGCTCCTCTGTGTGGTGAATGGAGAGATGTGAGCTCCGCTGTGAGGTGAATGGAGAGATGTGAGCTCCTCTGTGTGGTGAATGGAGGGATGTGAGCTCCTCTGTGTGGTGAATGGAGAGATGTGAGCTCCTCTGTGTGGTGAATGGAGAGATGTGAGCTCCTCTGTGTGGTGAATGGAGTGATGTGAGCTCCTCTGTGTGGTGGAGAGATGTGAGCTCCTCTGTGTGGTGAATGGAGAGATGTGAGCTCCTCTGTGAGGTGAATGGAGAGATGTGAGCTCCTCTGTGAGGTGAATGGAGAGATGTGAGCTCCTCTGTGAGGTGAATGGAGAGATGTGAGCTCCTCTGTGTGGTGAATGGAGGGATGTGAGCTCCGCTGTGAGGTGAATGGAGAGATGTGAGCTCCTCTGTGAGGTGAATGGAGAGATGTGAGCTCCTCTGTGAGGTGAATGGAGAGATGTGAGCTCCTCTGTGTGGTGAATGGAGAGATGTGAGCTCCTCTGTGTGGTGATTGGAGAGATGTGAGCTCCTCTGTGTGGTGAATGGAGGGATGTGAGCTCCTCTGTGTGGTGAATGGAGGGATGAGAGCTCCTCTGTGTGGTGAATGGAGAGATGTGAGCTCCTCTGTGAGGTGAATGGAGAGATGTGAGCTCCTCTGTGAGGTGAATGGAGGGATGTGAGCTCCTCTGTGAGGTGAATGGAGAGATGTGAGCTCCTCTGTGAGGTGAATGGAGAGATGTGAGCTCCTCTGTGAGGTGAATGGAAAGATGTGAGCTCCTCTGTGTGGTGAATGGAGAGATGTGAGCTCCTCTGTGAGGTGAATGGAGAGATGTGAGCTCCTCTGTGTGGTGAATGGAGAGATGTGAGCTCCTCTGTGTGGTGAATGGAGAGATGTGAGCTCCTCTGTGTGGTGAATGGAGAGATGTGAGCTCCTCTGTGGTGAATGGAGAGATGTGAGCTCCTCTGTGGTGAATGGAGAGATGTGAGCTCCTCTGTGGTGAATGGAGAGATGTGAGCTCCTCTGTGAGGTGAATGGAGGGATGTGAGCTCCTCTGTGAGGTGAATGGAGGGATGTGAGCTCCTCTGTGTTGTGAATGGAGAGATGTGAGCTCCTCTGTGTGGTGAATGGAGAGATGTGAGCTCCTCTGTGGTGAATGGAGAGATGTGAGCTCCTCTGTGGTGAATGGAGAGATGTGAGCTCCTCTGTGGTGAATGGAGAGATGTGAGCTCCTCTGTGTGGTGAATGGAGGGATGTGAGCTCCTCTGTGTGGTGAATGGAGAGACGAGAGCTCCTCTGTGTGGTGAATGGAGAGACGAGAGCTCCTCTGTGTGGTGTATGGAGAGATGTGAGCTCCTCTGTGTGGTGAATGGAGAGATGTGAGCTCCTCTGTGTGGTGAATGGAGGGATGTGAGCTCCTCTGTGGTGAATGGAGAGATGTGAGCTCCTCTGTGTGGTGAATGGAGAGATGTGAGCCCCTCTGTGTGGTGAATGGAGAGATGTGAGCTCCTCTGTGTGGTGAATGGAGAGATGTGAGCTCCTCTGTGTGGTGTATGGAGAGATGTGAGCTCCTCTGTGTGGTGAATGGAGAGATGTGAGCTCCTCTGTGTGGTGAATGGAGAGATGAGAGCTCCTCTGTGTGGTGAATGGAGAGATGTGAGCCCCTCTGTGTGTTGAATGGAGAGATGTGAGCTCCTCTGTGAGGTGAATGGAGAGATGTGAGCTCTACTGTGTGGTGAATGGAGGGATGTGAGCTCCGCTGTGAGGTGAATGGAGAGATATGAGCCCCTCTGTGTGGTGAATGGAGAGATGTGAGCTCTACTGTGTGGTGAATGGAGGGATGTGAGCTCCTCTGTGTGGTGAATGGAGAGATGTGAGCTCCTCTGTGTGGTGAATGGAGTGATGTGAGCTCCTCTGTGTGGTGAATGGAGTGATGTGAGCTCCTCTGTGTGGTGAATGGAGAGATGTGAGCTCCTCTGTGAGGTGAATGGAGAGATGTGAGCTCCTCTGTGTGGTGAATGGAGGGATGTGAGCTCCGCTGTGAGGTGAATGGAGAGATGTGAGCTCCTCTGTGTGGTGAATGGAGAAATGTGAGCTCCTCTGTGTGGTGAATGGAGAGATGTGAGCTCCTCTGTGTGGTGTATGGAGAGATGTGAGCTCCTCTGTGAGGTGAATGGAGAGATGTGAGCTCCTCTGTGTGGTGAATGGAGGGATGTGAGCTCCTCTGTGTGGTGAATGGAGAGACGAGAGCTCCTCTGTGTGGTGTATGGAGAGATGTGAGCTCCTCTGTGTGGTGAATGGAGAGATGTAAGCTCCTCTGTGTGGTGAATGGAGGGATGTGAGCTCCTCTGTGGTGAATGGAGAGATGTGAGCTCCTCTGTGTGGTGAATGGAGGGATGTGAGCTCCTCTGTGTGGTGAATGGAGAGATGTGAGCCCCTCTGTGTGGTGAATGGAGAGATGTGAGCTCCTCTGTGTGGTGAATGGAGAGATGTGAGCTCCTCTGTGTGGTGTATGGAGAGATGTGAGCTCCTCTGTGTGGTGAATGGAGAGATGTGAGCTCCTCTGTGTGGTGAATGGAGAGATGAGAGCTCCTCTGTGTGGTGAATGGAGAGATGTGAGCCCCTCTGTGTGTTGAATGGAGAGATGTGAGCTCCTCTGTGAGGTGAATGGAGAGATGTGAGCTCTACTGTGTGGTGAATGGAGGGATGTGAGCTCCTCTGTGTGGTGAATGGAGAGATGTGAGCTCCTCTGTGTGGTGAATGGAGAGATGTGAGCTCCTCTGGGAGGTGAATGGAGGGATGTGAGCTCTACTGTGTGGTGAATGGAGGGATGTGAGCTCCTCTGTGTGGTGAATGGAGAGATGTGAGCTCCTCTTTGTGGTGAATGGAGAGATGTGAGCTCTACTGTGTGGTGAATGGAGGGATGTGAGCTCCTCTGTGTGGTGAATGGAGAGATGTGAGCTCCTCTGTGTGGTGAATGGAGTGATGTGAGCTCCTCTGTGTGGTGAATGGAGTGATGTGAGCTCCTCTGTGTGGTGAATGGAGGGATGTGAGCTCTGTGTGGTGAATGGAGAGATGTGAGCTCCTCTGTGAGGTGAATGGAGAGATGTGAGCTCCTCTGTGTGGTGAATGGAGGGATGTGAGCTCCGCTGTGAGGTGAATGGAGAGATATGAGCCTCTCTGTGTGGTGAATGGAGAGATGTGAGCTCTACTGTGTGGTGAATGGAGGGATGTGAGCTCCTCTGTGTGGTGAATGGAGAGATGTGAGCTCCTCTGTGTGGTGAATGGAGTGATGTGAGCTCCTCTGTGTGGTGAATGGAGTGATGTGAGCTCCTCTGTGTGGTGAATGGAGGGATGTGAGCTCTGTGTGGTGAATGGAGAGATGTGAGCTCCTCTGTGAGGTGAATGGAGAGATGTGAGCTCCTCTGTGTGGTGAATGGAGGGATGTGAGCTCCGCTGTGAGGTGAATGGAGAGATGTGAGCTCCTCTGTGTGGTGAATGGAGAAATGTGAGCTCCTCTGTGTGGTGAATGGAGAGATGTGAGCTCCTCTGTGTGGTGTATGGAGAGATGTGAGCTCCTCTGTGAGGTGAATGGAGAAATGTGAGCTCCTCTGTGTGGTGAATGGAGGGATGTGAGCTCCTCTGTGTGGTGAATGGAGAGACGAGAGCTCCTCTGTGTGGTGTATGGAGAGATGTGAGCTCCTCTGTGTGGTGAATGGAGAGATGTGAGCTCCTCTGTGTGGTGAATGGAGGGATGTGAGCTCCTCTGTGGTGAATGGAGAGATGTGAGCTCCTCTGTGTGGTGAATGGAGGGATGTGAGCTCCTCTGTGTGGTGAATGGAGAGATGTGAGCCCCTCTGTGTGGTGAATGGAGAGATGTGAGCTCCTCTGTGTGGTGAATGGAGAGATGTGAGCTCCTCTGTGTGGTGTATGGAGAGATGTGAGCTCCTCTGTGTGGTGAATGGAGAGATGTGAGCTCCTCTGTGTGGTGAATGGAGAGATGAGAGCTCCTCTGTGTGGTGAATGGAGAGATGTGAGCCCCTCTGTGTGTTGAATGGAGAGATGTGAGCTCCTCTGTGAGGTGAATGGAGAGATGTGAGCTCTACTGTGTGGTGAATGGAGGGATGTGAGCTCCTCTGTGTGGTGAATGGAGAGATGTGAGCTCCTCTGGGAGGTGAATGGAGGGATGTGAGCTCCTCTGTGTGGTGAATGGAGAGATGTGAGCTCTACTGTGTGGTGAATGGAGGGATGTGAGCTCCTCTGTGTGGTGAATGGAGAGATGTGAGCTCCTCTGGGAGGTGAATGGAGAGATGTGAGCTCCTCTGTGTGGTGAATGGAGAGATGAGAGCTCCTCTGTGTGGTGAATGGAGAGATGTGAGCCCCTCTGTGTGGTGAATGGAGAGATGTGAGCTCCTCTGTGAGGTGAATGGAGAGATGTGAGCTCTACTGTGTGGTGAATGGAGGGATGTGAGCTCTTCTGTGTGGTGAATGGAGAGATGTGAGCTCCTCTGGGAGGTGAATGGAGAGATGTGAGCTCCTCTGTGTGGTGAATGGAGAGATGTGAGCTCCTCTGTGAGGTGAATGGAGAGATGTGAGCTCCTCTGTGTGGTGAATGGAGAGATGTGAGCTCCTGTGTGTGGTGAATGGAGAGATGTGAGCTCCTCTGTGTGGTGAATGGAGAGATGTGAGCTCCTGTGTGTGGTGAATGGAGAGATGTGAGCTCCTCTGTGTGGTGAATGGAGGGATGTGAGCTCCGCTGTGAGGTGAATGGAGAGATGTGAGCTCCTCTGTGTGGTGAATGGAGAGATGTGAGCTCCTCTGTGGTGAATGGAGGGATGTGAGCTCCTCTGTGTGGTGAATGGAGAGATGTGAGCTCCTCTGTGTGGTGAATGGAGGGATGTGAGCTCCTCTGTGTGGTGAATGGAGAGATGTGAGCTCCTCTGTGTGGTGAATGGAGGGATGTGAGCTCCTCTGTGTGGTGAATGGAGAGACGAGAGCTCCTCTGTGTGGTGTATGGAGAGATGTGAGCCCCTCTGTGAGGTGAATGGAGAGATGTGAGCTCCTCTGTGTGGTGAATGGAGGGATGTGAGCTCCTCTGTGTGGTGAATGGAGAGACGAGAGCTCCTCTGGGAGGTGAATGGAGAGATGTGAGCCCCTCTGTGTGGTGAATGGAGAGATGTGAGCTCCTCTGTGTGGTGTATGGAGAGATGTGAGCTCCTCTGTGTGGTGAATGGAGAGACGAGAGCTCCTCTGTGTGGTGAATGGAGGGATGTGAGCTCCTCTGTGAGGTGAATGGAGAGATATGAGCTCCTCTGTGAGGTGAATGGAGGGATGTGAGCTCCTCTGTGTGGTGAATGGAGGGATGTGAGCTCCTCTGTGTGGTGAATGGAGGGATGTGAGCTCCTCTGTGTGGTGAATGGAGAGATGTGAGCTCCTCTGTGTGGTGAATGGAGAGATGTGAGCTCCTCTGTGTGGTGAATGGAGGGATGTGAGCTCCTCTGTGGTGAATGGAGGGATGTGAGCTCCTCTGTGTGGTGAATGGAGGGATGTGAGCTCCTCTGTGTGGTGAATGGAGAGATGTGAGCTCCTCTGTGTGGTGAATGGAGGGATGTGAGCTCCTCTGTGGTGAATGGAGAGATGTGAGCTCCTCTGTGTGGTGAATGGAGGGATGTGAGCTCCTCTGTGTGGTGAATGGAGGGATGTGAGCTCCTCTGTGTGGTGAATGGAGAGATGTGAGCTCCTCTGTGTGGTGAATGGAGAGATGTGAGCTCCTCTGTGTGGTGAATGGAGGGATGAGAGCTCCTCTGTGTGGTGAATGGAGGGATGTGAGCTCCTCTGTGTGGTGAATGGAGGGATGTGAGCTCCTCTGTGTGGTGAATGGAGGGATGTGAGCTCCTCTGTGTGGTGAATGGAGAGATGTGAGCTCCTCTGTGTGGTGAATGGAGAGATGTGAGCTCCTCTGTGTGGTGAATGGAGAGATGTGAGCTCCTCTGTGTGGTGAATGGACGGATGTGAGCTCCTCTGTGGTGAATGGAGAGATGTGAGCTCCTCTGTGTGGTGAATGGACAGATGTGAGCTCCTCTGTGTGGTGAATGGAGGGATGTGAGCTCCTCTGTGTGGTGAATGGAGAGATGTGAGCTCCTCTGTGTGGTGAATGGAGTGATGTGAGCTCCTTTGTGTGGTGAATGGAGAGATGTGAGCTCCTCTGTGTGGTGAATGGAGGGATGTGAGCTCCTCTGTGTGGTGAATGGAGAGATGTGAGCTCCTCTGTGTGGTGAATGGAGAGATGAGAGCTCCTCTCTGTGGTGAATGCAGGGATGTGAGCTCCTCTGTGTGGTGAATGGAGAGATGAGAGCTCCTCTGTGTGGTGAATGGAGAGATGAGAGCTCCTCTGTGTGGTGAATGCAGGGATGTGAGCTCCTCTGTGTGGTGAATGGAGGGATGTGAGCTCCTCTGTGTGGTGAATGGAGGGATGTGAGCTCTTCTGTGTGGTGAATGGAGGGATGTGAGCTCCGCTGTGAGGTGAATGGATAAATGTGAGCTCCTCTGTGTGGTGAATGGAGAGATGTGAGCTCCTCTGTGTGGTGAATGGAGAGACGTGAGCTCCTCTGTGTGGTGTATTGAGAGACGTGAGCTCCTCTGTGTGGTGAATGGAGAGATGAGAGCTCCTCTGTGTGGTGAATGGAGAGATGTGAGCTCCTCTATGAGGTGAATGGAGAGATGTGAGCTCCTCTGTGAGGTGAATGGAGAGATGTGAGCTCCTCTGTGTGGTGAATGGAGGGATGTGAGCTCTGCTGTGAGGTGAATGGAGAGATGTGAGCTCCTCTGTGTGGTGAATGGTGAGATGTGAGCTCCTCTGTGTGGTGAATGGAGAGATGTGAGCTCCTCTGTGGTGAATGGAGGGATGTGAGCTCCTCTGTGTGGTGAATTGAGAGATGTGAGCTCCTCTGTGTGGTGAATGGAGGGATGTGAGCTCCTCTGTGTGGTGAATGGAGAGATGTGAGCTCCTCTGTGTGGTGAATGGAGAGATGTGAGCTCCTCTGTGTGGTGAATGGAGGGATGTGAGCTCCGCTGTGAGGTGAATGGAGAGATGTGAGCTCCTCTGTGTGGTGAATGGAGGGATGTGAGCTCCTCTGTGTGGTGAATGGAGGGATGTGAGCTCCTCTGTGTGGTGAATGGTGGGATGTGAGCTCTTCTGTGAGGTGAATGGAGGGATGTGAGCTCCTCTGTGAGGTGAATGGAGAGATGTGAGCTCCTCTGTGAGGTGAATGGAGAGATGTGAGCTCCTCTGTGAGGTGAATGGAGGGATGTGAGCTCCTCTGTGTGGTGAATGGAGAGATGTGAGCTCCTCTGTGTGGTGAATGGAGAGATGTGAGCTCCGCTGTGAGGTGAATGGAGAGATGTGAGCTCCTCTGTGTGGTGAATGGAGGGATGTGAGCTCCTCTGTGTGGTGAATGGAGAGATGTGAGCTCCTCTGTGTGGTGAATGGAGTGATGTGAGCTCCTCTGTGTGGTGGAGAGATGTGAGCTCCTCTGTGTGGTGAATGGAGAGATGTGAGCTCCTCTGTGAGGTGAATGGAGAGATGTGAGCTCCTCTGTGAGGTGAATGGAGAGATGTGAGCTCCTCTGTGAGGTGAATGGAGAGATGTGAGCTCCTCTGTGATGTGAATGGAGAGATGTGAGCTCCTCTGTGTGGTGAATGGAGGGATGTGAGCTCCGCTGTGAGGTGAATAGAGAGATGTGAGCTCCTCTGTGAGGTGAATGGAGAGATGTGAGCTCCTCTGTGAGGTGAATGGAGAGATGTGAGCTCCTCTGTGAGGTGAATGGAGAGATGTGAGCTCCTCTGTGATGTGAATGGAGAGATGTGAGCTCCTCTGTGTGGTGAATGGAGGGATGTGAGCTCCTCTGTGAGGTGAATAGAGAGATGTGAGCTCCTCTGTGAGGTGAATGGAGAGATGTGAGCTCCTCTGTGTGGTGAATGGAGGGATGTAAGCTCCGCTGTGAGGTGAATGGAGGGATGTGAGCTCCTCTGTGTGTTGAATGGAGGGATGTGAGCTCCTCTGTGGTGAATGGAGGGATGTGAGCTCCTCTGTGTGGTGAATGGAGAGATGTGAGCTCCTCTGTGTGGTGAATGGAGGGATGTGAGCTCCTCTGTGTGGTGAATGGAGAGATGTGAGCTCCTCTGTGTGGTGAATGGAGAGATGTGAGCTCCTCTGTGTGGTGAATGGAGAGATGTGAGCTCCTCTGTGAGGTGAATGGAGACATGTGAGCTCCGCTGTGTGGTGAATGGAGGGATGTGAGCTCCTCTGTGAGGTGAATGGAGAGATGTGAGCTCCTCTGTGTGGTGAATGGAGGGATGTGAGCTCCTCTGTGTGGTGAATGGAGGGATGTGAGCTCCTCTGTGTGGTGAATGGAGGGATGTGAGCTCCTCTGTGTGGTGAATGGAGAGATGTGAGCTCCTCTGTGAGGTGAATGGAGGGATGTGAGCTCCTCTGTGTGGTGAATGGAGAGATGTGAGCTCCTCTGTGGTGAATGGAGTGATGTGAGCTCCTCTGTGGTGAATGGAGAGATGTGAGCTCCTCTGTGTGGTGAATGGAGAGATGTGAGCTCCTCAGTGTGGTGAATGGAGGGATGTGAGCTCCTCTGTGTGGTGAATAGAGAGATGTGAGCTCCTCTGTGAGGTGAATGGAGGGATGTGAGCTCCTCTGTGTGGTGAATCGAGAGATGTGAGCTCCTCTGTGAGGTGAATGGAGAGATGTGAGCTCCTCTGTGTGGTGAATGGAGAGATGTTAGCTCCTCTGTGGTGAATGGAGAGATGTGAGCTCCTCTGTGTTGTGAATGGAGAGATGTGAGCTCCTCTGTGAGGTGAATGGAGAGATGTGAGCTCCTCTGTGGTGAATGGAGAGATGTGAGCTCCTCTGTGTGGTGAATGGAGGGATGTTAGCTCCTCTTTGTGGTGAATGGAGGGATGTGAGCTCCTCTGTGTGGTGAATGGAGAGATGTGAGCTCCTCTGTGAGGTGAATGGAGGGATGTGAGCTCCTCTGTGTGGTGAATGGAGAGATGTGAGCTCCTCTGTGGTGAATGGAGAGATGTGAGCTCCTCTGTGAGGTGAATGGAGGGATGTGAGCTCCTCTGTGTGGTGAATGGAGAGATGTGAGCTCCTCTGTGAGGTGAATGGAGGGATGTGAGCTCCTCTGTGTGGTGAATCGAGAGATGTGAGCTCCTCTGTGAGGTGAATGGAGAGATGTGAGCTCCTCTGTGTGGTGAATGGAGAGATGTGAGCTCCTCTGTGGTGAATGGAGAGATGTGAGCTCCTCTGTGTTGTGAATGGAGAGATGTGAGCTCCTCTGTGAGGTGAATGGAGAGATGTGAGCTCCTCTGTGGTGAATGGAGAGATGTGAGCTCCTCTGTGTGGTGAATGGAGGGATGTTAGCTCCTCTGTGTGGTGAATGGAGGGATGTGAGCTCCTCTGTGGTGAATGGAGAGATGTGAACTCCTCTGTGAGGTGAATGGAGAGATGTGAGCTCCTCTGTGTGGTGAATGGAGAGATGTGAGCTCCTCTGTGAGGTGAATGGAGGGATGTGAGCTCCTCTGTGTGGTGAGAGATGTGAGCTCCTCTGTGGTGAATGGAGAGATGTGAGCTCCTCTTTGTGGTGAATGGAGAGATGTGAGCTCCTCTGTGGAGAATGGAGAGATGTGAGCTCCTCTGTGTGGTGAATGGAGGGATGTGAGCTCCTCTGTGTGGTGAATGGAGAGATGTGAGCTCCTCTGTGAGGTGAATGGAGAGATGTGAGCTCCTCTGTGGAGAATGGAGAGATGTGAGCTCCTCTGTGTGGTGAATGGAGGGATGTGAGCTCCTCTGTGGTGAATGGAGAGATGTGAGCTCCTCTGTGAGGTGAATGGAGAGATGTGAGCTCCTCTGTGTGGTGAATGGAGAGATGTGAGCTCCTCTGTGGTGAATGGAGAGATGTGAGCTCCTCTGTGGTGAATGGAGAGATGAGAGCTCCTCTGTGTGGTGAATGGAGAGATGTGAGCTCCTCTGTGTGGTGAATGGAGAGATGTGAGCTCCACTGTGTGGTGAATGGAGAGATGTGAGCTCCTCTGTGAGGTGAATGGAGAGATGTGAGCTCCTCTGTGTGGTGAATGGAGAGATGTGAGCTCCTCTGTGTGGGGAATGGAGAGATGTGAGCTCCTCTGTGTGGTGAATGGAGAGATGTGAGCTCCTCTGTGTGGTGAATGGAGAGATGTGAGCTCCTCTGTGTGGTGAATGGAGAGATGTGAGCTCCTCTGTGTGGGGAATGGAGAGACGTGAGCTCCTCTGTGTGGTGAATGGAGAGATGTGAGCTCCGCTGTGTGGGGAATGGAGGGATGTGAGCTCCTCTGTGTGGTGAATGGAGAGATGTGAGCTCCTCTGTGTGGGGAATGGAGGGACGTGAGCTCCTCTGTGTGGTGAATGGAGAGACGTGAGCTCCTCTGTGTGGTGAATGGAGAGATATGAGCTCCTCTGTGTGGTGAAAATAGAATTATTCTTACCGTTAATTCGGTTTCTAGGAACCTTCCACGACAGCGGTACTAGAGGATGTCTCCCCGCCCTAATGGGGGACAGGAAACACAAAGAGGTTAAATACCCTCCCCTTCCTGCCACCTCCAGTGTTTTTTCTGGACACAGTAGTATGTATAGTTACCACTTAAGTGCAGGAATCATCCAATAAAATCATCAGATAGGGAGGGAAATTAGTGCTGTCGTGGAAGGTTCCTAGAAACCGAATTAACGGTAAGAATAATTCTATTTTCTCCAGTCACCTTCCACGACAGCGGTACTGGAGTAGTACCAACAAAAAATTTCTTGGGGGGGATAACCGCTTGCAGAACTGTTCTGCCGAAAGTTAAATCCCGATTGAAATCAAGCCTGTAGTGCCTGGTGAACGTATGTACTGAAGACCAGGTGGCGGCTCTGCAAATCTGCTCCGTAAAAGCATCACCTCTCTCTGCCCATGATGTTGACACCGACCGTGTAGAATGGGCCTTCAGTGATGGAGGAGGTGGTAGATTCTGGGATGAGTATGCCAGGGATATGGCTTGTTTAATCCAGTTGGTGATAGTATTTTTCGTAGCCTTTCTGCCTTTGTTCTTCCCAGAGAGTTGAATAAAGAGATTTTGGTCAATCCTCCAACTCTCTGTTTGTGAAAGATAATGTAGAACCACTCTGCGAACATCCAGAGTGTGGAAGGACTCCTCTTTTATATTAGAAGGATCTGGGTAGAATGAGGGCAACACTATGTCCTGACCTCTATGAAAGTCTGAAGTTACTTTAGGTAGGAAGGTAGGATCTAGACGAAGGATTATACTATCAGATGTTACCCTTAAGTAAGGCTCTTGTATGGATAGGGCATGTAGTTCTCCTATCCGTCTGGCAGAGGTAATAGCCACTAAAAAGACCGTTTTTAGGGTAAGAACCTTTAATGAAGATTGAGATAAAGGTTCGAAGGGGTCCCGAGTTAGACTATTAAGGACCAAATTAAGGTCCCAAGGAGGAGTATTGTTGAGAACTCTGGGACGGATTCTACTCGCTGAAGTTACAAAACGCCTGATCCACCGATGTTTGGCTAGTTCCTGATCGAAATAGGAGCTAAGTGCTGAAATCTGTACTTTTAAGGTGTTAGGCCTAAGACCCAACTCTAGACCCTTCTGCAAGAAGTCCAGAATTTTGGCAATATTTGGATGAAATGGGTCTGGAATATCTGGAAGATACCACGATGAAAACTTCTTCCAGATTTTGGCATAAATGGTATTTGTTATGGGTTTCCTACTGTTCTGGATAGTATGAATTACTCCATCTGAGAGACCTCTTGCTTTTAGTATCTTGGCTTCAGAAGCCATGCTGAAAGATTCAATCTGTGAAGGCTTGGATGCAGCAACGGTCCCTGATGAAGAAGATTTTCCTTCTGAGGTAGACATATTGGACCTTCCTGGGCCATGTCTAACAGGGCGCTGTACCAACTCCTCCCTGGCCATGTTGGTGCGATTAGAATCGCCGTAACTCGTTCCGATCGGATCTTCTGTAGAGTTTTTGATAGCAATGGGATCGGAGGAAATGCATAAACGAGGTTGAACCTCCACGGGTGAGAGAACGCATCCATGCCCAGAGCTCTGTCTGTCATATTTATGGAGAAATAAGTTTGCAGCTTGGCATTCTGACTGTTGGCAAAAAGGTCTACCTCTGGGATCCCCCATCTGGAAATCAGGGAGAGAAAGACCTCCTGGTCCAGACACCATTCCAGTCAGTCAGGGGGCCTTACCTGGAGGTGACTACCAGGGTTAAATACCGTGGAAGCTGCGTCCGATCTTGTGCTCCTCCTCCCGGTCCCAGGCGTAGGGAAAAGACCGCTATGCCGCCATTAACTGTAGTCCGACGCGCGTGCGTTCCACCGCTGGAACGCACAAGCCGTGAACCGGAAGTTCGGGTACTTCCGGTTCGCGCGTCCACCGTTTCCGGCCATGAGGAGAGGAGGAAATGCCGGGGAGCCGCGCGGGGACCGCGGCCGCACCACACCGCTCCGCTTTACTCCCGAAGGAGCGCGGGAGGAGCGGAGAAAGGGTCCCGAGTCCGCACCATGTGGGGAGACGGGAGCAGCGCCGCAGGGAGGAGACACATCCCCGACCCAGGCTGCCCGGCTAGGTAAGACCTGAGTGCTCCGATTGCCGGCCACGGCAGCACTACCGCATGACCTCTTCATGCCCCATAGGGGACAGGAAAAACACTGGAGGTGGCAGGAAGGGGAGGGTATTTAACCTCTTTGTGTTTCCTGTCCCCCATTAGGGCGTGGAGACATCCTCCAGTACCGCTGTCGTGGAAGGTGACTGGAGAAAGGAGATATGTGTGGTGAATGGAGAGATGTGAGCTCCTCTGTGTGGTGAAAGGAGAGATGTGAGCTCCTCTGTGGTGAATGGAGAGATGTGAGCTCCTCTCTGTGGTGAATGGAGAGATGTGAGCTCCTCTATGAGGTGATTGGAGAGATGTGAGCTCCTCTGTGGAGAATGGAGAGATGTGAGCTCCTCTGTGTGGTGAATGGAGGGATGTGAGCTCCTCTGTGGTGAATGGAGAGATGTGAGCTCCTCTGTGGTGAGTGGAGAGATGTGAGCTCCTCTGTGTGGTGAATGGAGAGATGTGAGCTCCTCTGTGTGGTGAATGGAGAGATGTGAGCTCCTCTGTGTGGTGAATGGAGAGATGTGAGCTCCTCTGTGTGGTGAATGGAGAGATGTGAGCTCCTCTGTGAGGTGAATGGAGAAATATGAGCTCCTCTGTGTGGTGAATGGAGGGATGTGAGCTCCTCTGTGTGTTGAATGGAGAGATGTGAGCTCCTCTGTGGTGAATGGAGAGATTTGAGCTCCTCTGTGGTGAATGGAGAGATGTGAGCTCCTCTGTGTGGTGAATGGAGAGATGTGAGCTCCTCTGTGTGGTGAATGGAGAGATGTGAGCTCCTCTGTGTGGTGAATGGAGAGTGTTGTGAATTCTGTTATCAAACTCCCTCCTGTGGTCATGAATGGTACTTCGGCGAGTTCTGTCCATGGACTCCCTCTAATGGCTGTCAGTGGAGCTGCTGGTTCTGAGGTTCCTTCCACAGGTGACTTAGTTTATTCTTTGGCTGGCTGCTCTATTTAACTCCACTCAGATCGTTACTCCATGCCAGCTGTCAATGTTCTTGTACTGGTTCAGTTCGTTCTTGGATCTTTCTGGTGACCTGTCTACTCCAGCAGAAGCTAAGTCCCTGCTAGTTATTATTTGTTCTGTCTGTCATATTTATGGAGAAATAAGTTTGCAGCTTGGCATTCTGACTGTTGGCAAAAAGGTCTACCTCTGGGATCCCCCATCTGGAAATCAGGGAGAGAAAGACCTCCTAGTCCAGACACCATTCCAGTCAGTCAGACAGAGGTCCTTACCTGGAGGTGACTACCAGGGTTAAATACCGTGGAAGCTGCGTCCGATCTTGTGCTCCTCCTCCCGGTCCCAGGCGTAGGGGAAAGACCGCAATGCCGCCATTAACTGTAGTCCGACGCGCGTGCGTTCCACCGCTGGAACGCACAAGCCGTGAACCGGAAGTTCGGGTACTTCCGGTTCGCGCGTCCACCGTTTCCGGCCATGAATAGAGGAGGAAATGCCGGGGAGCCGCGCGGGGACCCCGGCCGCACCACACCGCTCCGCTTTACTCCCGAAGGAGCGCGGGAGGAGCGGAGAAAGGGTCCCGAGTCCGCACCATGTGGGGAGACGGGAGCAGCGCCGCAGGGAGGAGACACATCCCGACCCAGGCTGCCCGGCTAGGTAAGACCTGAGTGCTCCGATTGCCGGCCACGGCAGCACTACCGCAGGACCTATTCATGCCCCATAGGGGACAGGAAAAACACTGGAGGTGGCAGGAAGGGGAGGGTATTTAACCTCGTTGTGTTTCCTGTCCCCCATTAGGGCGTGGAGACATCCTCCAGTACCGCTGTCGTGGAAGGTGACTGGAGAAAGGAGATATGTGAGCTCCTCTGTGGTGAATGGAGAGATGTGAGCTCCTCTCTGTGGTGAATGGAGAGATGTGAGCTCCTCTATGAGGTGATTGGAGAGATGTGAGCTCCTCTGTGGAGAATGGAGAGATGTGAGCTCCTCTGTGTGGTGAATGGAGGGATGTGAGCTCCTCTGTGGTGAATGGAGAGATGTGAGCTCCTCTGTGAGGTGAATGGAGAGATGTGAGCTCCTCTGTGTGGTGAATGGAGAGATGTGAGCTCCTCTGTGGTGAATGGAGAGATGTGAGCTCCTCTGTGGTGAATGGAGAGATGTGAGCTCCTCTGTGTGGTGAATGGAGAGATGTGAGCTCCTCTGTGTGGTGAATGGAGAGATGTGAGCTCCTCTGTGTGGTGAATGGAGAGATGTGAGCTCCTCTGTGAGGTGAATGGAGAGATGTGAGCTCCTCTGTGTGGTGAATGGAGGGATGTGAGCTCCTCTGTGTGGCGAATGGAGAGATGTGAGCTCCTCTGTGGTGAATGGAGAGATGTGAGCTCCTCTGTGGTGAATGGAGAGATGTGAGCTCCTCTGTGTGGTGAATGGAGAGATGTGAGCTCCTCTGTGTGGTGAATGGAGAGATGTGAGCTCCTCTGTGTGGTGAAAGGAGAGATGTGAGCTCCTCTGTGGTGAATGGAGAGATGTGAGCTCCTCTGGTGAATGGAGAGATGTGAGCTCCTCTATGAGGTGAATGGAGAGATGTGAGCTCCTCTGTGGAGAATGGAGAGATGTGAGCTCCTCTGTGTGGTGAATGGAGGGATGTGAGCTCCTCTGTGGTGAATGGAGAGATGTGAGCTCCTCTGTGAGGTGAATGGAGAGATGTGAGCTCCTCTGTGTGGTGAATGGAGAGATGTGAGCTCCTCTGTGGTGAATGGAGAGATGTGAGCTCCTCTGTGTGGTGAATGGAGAGATGTGAGCTCCTCTGTGGTGAATGGAGAGATGTGAGCTCCTCTGTGGTGAATGGAGAGATGTGAGCTCCTCTGTGTGGTGAATGGAGAGATGTGAGCTCCTCTGTGTGGTGAATGGAGAGATGTGAGCTCCTCTGTGAGGTGAATGGAGAAATGTGAGCTCCTCTGTGTGGTGAATGGAGGGATGTGAGCTCCTCTGTGTGTTGAGTGGAGAGATGTGAGCTCCTCTGTGGTGAATGGAGAGATGTGAGCTCCTCTGTGGTGAATGGAGAGATGTGAGCTCCTCTGTGTGGTGAATGGAGAGATGTGAGCTCCTCTGTGTGGTGAATGGAGAGATGTGAGCTCCTCTGTGTGGTGAATGGAGAGATGTGAGCTCCTCTGTGTGGTGAATGGAGAGTGTTGTGAATTCTGTTATCAAACTCCCTCCTGTGGTCATGAATGGTACTTCGGCGAGTTCTGTCCATGGACTTCCTCGGGTGGCTGTGAGTGGAGCTGCTGGTTCTGAGGTTCCTTCCACAGGTGACTTAGTTTATTCTTTGGCTGGCTGCTCTATTTAACTCCACTCAGATCGTTACTCCATGCCAGCTGTCAATGTTCTTGTACTGGTTCAGTTCGTTCTTGGATCTTTATGGTGACCTGTCTACTCCAGCAGAAGCTAAGTCCCTGCTAGTTATTATTTGTTAATTGTTTTCTTGTCCAGCTTGCTATCGTGATTTTGCCTTGCTAGCTGGAAGCTCTGGGATGCAGAGTGGCACCTCTGCACCGTGAGTCGGTGCGGGGGTCTTTTTGCACACTCTGCGTGGTCTTTTTGTAGTTTTTGTGCTGACCGCAAAGATACCTTTCCTATCCTCAGTCTGTTTAGTAAGTCTGGCCTCCTTTGCTGAAACCTGTTTCATTTCTGTGTTTGTGACTTTCATCTTAACTCACAGTCAATATATGTGGGGGCTGCCTTTTCCTTTGGGGAATTTCTCTGAGGCAAGGTAGGCTTTACTTTCTATCTCTAGGGCTAGTTAGCTCTTAGGCTGTGAAGAGGCGTCTAGGCAGAGTTAGGTACGCTCCACGGCTATTTCTAGTGTGTGTGATAGGATTAGGGGTTGCGGTCAGCAGAGCTCCCACTTCCCAGAGCTTGTCCTGTGATAGTTTAACCATCAGGTCGTTCCGGGTGCTCCTAACCACCAGGTCCATAACAGTACAGCTGGCCCAAAGTGTTAATGCATCTCAATAGATGGATAAGAGAAGTTCTGAGACCATTTTTTTTTCTCTGCAGTGTGTTTTGTCTTTCTTTTCCCCTTAACCTCTGGGTGGTTCAGGACACAGGTGTAGATATGGACATTCAAGGTCTGTCCTCTTGTGTGGATCATCTCACTGCAAGGGTACAAAACATTCAAGATTTTGTGGTTCAGAATCCGATGTTAGAGCCTAGAATTCCAATTCCTGATTTGCTTTCCGGGGATAGATCTAAGTTCCTGAATTTCAAAAATAATTGTAAACTGTTTCTTGCTTTGAAACCCCGCTCCTCTGGTGACCCCGTTCAACAAGTAAAGATCATTATTTCTTTGTTGCGTGGTGACCCTCAAGACTGGGCATTTTCCCTTGCGCCAGGAGATCCTGCATTGCGTGATGTAGATGCGTTTTTTCTGGCGCTTGGATTGCTTTATGATGAACCAAATTCAGTGGATCAGGCAGAGAAAATCTTGCTGGCTTTGTGTCAGGGTCAGGATGAAGCAGAGGTATATTGTCAGAAGTTTAGAAAGTGGTCTGTGCTTACTCAGTGGAATGAGTGTGCCCTGGCGGCAATTTTCAGAAAGGGTCTTTCTGAAGCCCTTAAGGATGTCATGGTGGGATTTCCCACGCCTGCTGGTCTGAATGAGTCTATGTCCTTGGCCATTCAGATCGATCGGCGCTTGCGTGAGCTCAAAGCTGTGCACCATTTGGCGGTATTCTCTGAGCATAGGCCTGAGCCTATTCAATGTGATAGGACTTTGACCAGAGCTGAACGGCAAGAACACAGACGTCGGAATGGGCTGTGTTTTTACTGTGGTGATTCCACTCATGCTATCTCCGATTGTCCTAAGCGCACTAAGCGGTTCGCTAGGTCTGCCACCATTGGTACGGTACAGTCTAAATTTCTTTTGTCCGTTACTCTGATTTGCTCTTTGTTATCCTATTCTGTTATGGCATTTGTGGATTCAGGCGCTGACCTGAATTTGATGGACTTGGAGTTTGCCAGGCGCTGTGATTTTTTCTTGGAGCCCTTGCAGTATCCTATTCCATTGAGAGGAATTGATGCTACGCCTTTGGCCAAGAATAAGCCTCAGTACTGGACTCAAGTGACCATGTGCATGGCTCCTGCACATCAGGAGGATATTCGCTTTTTGGTGTTGCATAATCTGCATGATGTGGTCGTTTTGGGGTTGCCATGGCTACAGGTCCATAATCCGGTATTGGATTGGAAATCTATGTCTGTGTCCAGCTGGGGTTGTCAAGGGGTACATGGTGATGTTCCATTGCTGTCAATTTCGTCTTCCACTCTTTCTGAAGTCCCTGAGTTTTTGTCGGATTACCAGGATGTATTTGATGAGCCCAAATCCAGTGCTCTACCTCCTCATAGGGATTGCGATTGTGCTATTAATTTGATTCCTGGTAGTAAGTTTCCTAAGGGCCGACTGTTCAATTTATCTGTGCCAGAGCACGCCGCTATGTGGAGTTATATAAAGGAATCCTTGGAGAAAGGGCATATTCGCCCGTCGTCATCACCGTTGGGAGCAGGGTTCTTTTTTGTGGCCAAGAAGGATGGTTCTTTGAGACCTTGTATTGATTACCGCCTTCTTAATAAGATCACGGTCAAATTTCAGTACCCTTTGCCGCTGCTGTCTGATTTGTTTGCTCGGATTAAGGGGGCTAGTTGGTTCACCAAGATAGATCTTCGAGGGGCGTATAATCTTGTGCGTATTAAACAGGGCAATGAATGGAAAACAGCATTTAATATGCCCGAGGGCCATTTTGAGTACCTGGTGATGCCATTCGGGCTTTCTAATGCTCCATCTGTGTTTCAGTCCGTTATGCATGACATCTTCCGAAGGTACCTGGATAGATTCATGATTGTATATTTGGATGATATTTTGGTCTTTTCGGATGATTGGGAGTCTCATGTGAAGCAGGTCAGAATGGTGTTCCAGGTCCTTCGTGCGAATTCCTTGTTTGTGAAGGGGTAAAAATGTCTCTTTGGAGTTCAGAAGGTTTCATTTTTGGGTTTCATTTTTTCCCCTTCTACTATCGAGATGGACCCTGTTAAAGTTCAGGCCATTTATGATTGGACTCAGCCGACATCTGTGAAGAGCCTGCAGAAGTTCCTGGGCTTTGCTAATTTTTACCGTCGCTTCATCGCTAATTTTTCTAGTGTTGCTAAACCGTTGACTGATTTGACCAAGAAAGGTGCTGATGTGGTCAATTGGTCCTCTGCGGCCATAGAGGCTTTTCAGGAGTTGAAGGGTCGTTTTTGTCGGTCTCCCATGACAGCACTACGGAGAGAGGGGATCCGCCCTTCAGGGACAGGAAACCTACAAATGAAAGGGCGGTACCTCTCCCTCGCATCAGTTGGTTTCCTGTCCCTGAACAGGGAACCTCTTTCCGGTGGTACCTGTTATGAAGACCGATGGACCGGGACCGGGCGGTCGAGTACCGGCAGCGAGGAGGCTCCTGCCGCGGCTTGTCCGGCTCCCGAAGCCGCCACCGCTGGAACCGAGGGGTTCTTCAGGGTGAGCGGAGGGAGAACGCTGCCGATTCTGATGAGAGGAAGGGGCGCTGGATCACCCGGAGCTTCTGTGCCGACAAGCGCACGCTCCGGGTGTACTAAGATGGCCGCCGCTCCGGAAATGCGGCAGGACTTCCGGGTCATCGCCGCGCGCATGCGCGGTAGCTTCTCTTCTCCCTGGACGTGACGCAGGACCGGAAGTGCGGGGGAACGCCGGAGGTGGCGCCAAATACAAATAGGGAGATGGTGCACACACAGTTGTCGCACCATCTCCCTGTAAATCATGGAGGACAGCGATCCACAGGAGCTGCAGCCGAGGCAGCAGCACCATAAGAAGACAGACCCTAAGAGCGCTAGGAGTGGGTCTAGCAGCCGTTCTACACAGCGCAGCAGGTCTGCTGCGAAGACTTGTTCACCTCCTCGGGAACCTTCCATTCCAGACCCAGGGCCCCCTCCAGAACCGGTACCTGCCTGCACGTCCGAATGGTGAGTTGATCTTCGTGAATGTATTATAATAGGGCTCCCTCTTCTCCCTTAATAGGGAAAGAAGAAGCTGGAGAAAAGGAAAAACAAATCCTGCCCCATCTGTGACAAAGCTTTACCAGTAGCCTGGGACAAAAAGCTTTGTAAATCATGTATCCAGCGTGTGCTATGTGAGGAGACTCCCGACTTTGCATCCGAGCTGAAAAATATCATTAGATCTGAGGTTCAGAATGCTGTATCTTCCTCCAAAAAAGGAAAAGATAAAGTAAAGGAAACAGTACAATCCCACTCTGTCCGATCCTCATCTGAAGACACAGATTCGGACGATTCTGACTCCTCCCTATCCTCCTCCGAGGAAGATTCAGGCCGACATTGTTTTCCACTCGAGGAAGTGGATGCCTTAGTGAGAGCTGTTAGGGCTACTATGGGGGTGGAGGAGCCTAAACCTGACAAAACAGCCCAAGACGTTATGTTTGGTGGCTTGGGACAAAAAAAACGGAAAACCTTTCCTTTAAATCCCAATGTCCAATCCCTAATTAAAAAAGAATGGGAAAAACCAGATAGGAGAAACTCTTCAGTGCCCTCGCTTAAAAGAAAGTATCCCTTCGAAGATGACGTATCCACTTCCTGGGATAAGGCACCAAAGTTGGATGTAGCGGTGGCAAAAGCCTCGAAAAAATTTGCGCTCCCGTTCGAGGACATGGGTACCCTCAGAGACCCTTTAGATAAAAAAGCAGACACATTTCTTAAAGGGGCATGGGAATCGGCTGGGGGTAGCTTGAGGCCTACTGTTGCGGCTACCTGCACCTCCAGATCTCTGATGGTATGGATTGATCAATTAGAGAGTCAAATTAGAGACGGGCTACCCAGGAATAAATTACTGGATTCTATCCCTGCAATTAGAGCAGCAGCAGCATTCCTGGCGGACTCCTCGGCAGACTCCGTACGGTTAACATCTAAGGCCGCTGCTCTCTCCAACGCAGCCAGAAGAACCTTATGGCTCAAAAGCTGGCCTGGGGATCTCCAGACAAAGCTAAAGCTATGTTCTATTCCGTGTGAAGGAAATTTTCTGTTTGGAGAGACCCTGGATGACATTCTCCAAAAAGCAGGAGACAAAAAGAAAGGGTTTCCAAATTTGGGCCCAGCCCCATTCAGGCAGTCCTTTCGGAATCGGAGATTTTTCCGCCGCAGACCCCCCAGGGAGCAGAATAAATGGGAAGAAGGCAGGAGAAGGGATAGAGGTTACCTCTTTGGCAATACCTCTCGTGACAAAAAACCCGCCAAATGACATTGTGCCTACGGTAGGGGGAAGACTCACATCTTTCCTTCCCGCCTGGGAGAAAATATCCAACAACACCTGGATTCTAAACATCATACAGTACGGTCTAAAAATAGATTTTATTTCTTTTCCTCCCCGGAAGTACATAGAAACGAAAATAAGATCTTCAGTGGCAGAACAAGCAGCTTTAGAGAAAGAAATCATTTCCCTACTGCAAAAATCTGTGATTCAAGAAATCCCTCCTCAGGAAGTAGGAGAAGGGTTTTTCTCCCCTCTTTTTTTAGTACCAAAACCCGACGGGTCCTTTCGGACCATTATAAATCTAAAAAACCTAAACAAATACGTAAGAAATCACAAATTCAAAATGGAAACAATAAAGTCCACCATAAAAATCTTGTTTGTGAATTGCTACATGGTCGTGATAGACCTAACCGATGCATATTATCATGTGCCCATCCACAATCAGTCTCAAAAATTCCTGAGATTGGCAGTTCCCATAAAAGGACAATTAAGATTTTTTCAGTACAGAGCTCTTCCGTTCGGAATCTCTATAGCTCCTCGAATATTCACGAAGGTAATAGCGGAAATGATGGCCCACATAAGGGAACAAAATATATTAATAGTCCCTTACCTAGACGACTTTCTCATCGTAAGCAACTCGGCCCAAAGTTGCAAAGAACATAGGGACCGGGTAATGACTATCTTGACGGACTTGGGGTGGCTCATAAACTTAAAAAAATCAAAGTTGGAACCCTGTCAAGTACAGGAGTTCCTAGGTCTGACATTAGACTCCCGAGTACAAGAATGCCGACTTCCAAACCCCAAAAAAGACAACATATTAGCCATGATAACGCGAACTTTTCACCATCCTTCCATGACTCTAAGGAGAGCAATGTCACTACTAGGCTCTCTGTCCTCATGCCTACCAGCGATACCCTTTGCACAGTTCCACACAAGAGAACTTCAGTGGCACGTACTCGAATGGCAGTCAATACTAAAAGACAAATTGGAAAGTCAAATCACCCTGAGTTCCTCAGTTATTCATTCCCTTCGTTGGTGGGCAAAGAGCCAAAACTTATCAAAGGGAGTTCCTTGGGTGACACAAATATCCCGGGTGATAACAACCGATGCGAGTCCCACAGGGTGGGGGGCTCATATGGGGGACAGAATGGCCCAGGGAACCTGGTCAGTTCAGGAAATATCAGCATCCTCAAACCAAAAAGAACTTTGGGCAGTGCTTCAGGCTCTTCTTTCTTTTCTGACCTATATTCAGGGACATCATGTCCGAATTTTTTCGGACAACAAAGTGACTGTAGCGTATATAAACCACCAGGGAGGAACAAGGTCTCAGGCACTCATGAGTTCTTCAGCCAAAATTTTCAACCTTGCAGAAGAAAATCTACTATCCCTCTCTGCGCTACACATTCAGGGTTCAAACAACGAGAGAGCAGATTACCTGAGTCGATTGCTGTTAAAACAAGGCGAGTGGTCCCTAAACCATTCCATCTACGATCAGAACACAAAAATGTGGGGAGCACCGACAATAGATCTATTCGCCAATTACAAAAACAAAAAGGTGAACAAATTCTGCTCGCTGAACCCGGTAGGGAATCCACAGGCTCTAGATACCTTTATGATTCCGTGGACTCAAAAATTAACTTATGCCTTTCCTCCAACTATTCTGATCCCGGCAGTCATTCGGAAAGTCAGAGAGGACAAAGCGAAAATGATCCTCATAGCCCCGTTCTGGCCAAAAAGGACGTGGTTCTCCTGGCTGAGGATGCTTTCGGTCTCGGACCCATGGGTCCTGCCGAATATACCAGACCTTCTACATCAAGGGCCGATCTTCCACCCACAGGAATCGAACTTACATTTGACAGCCTGGTTTTTGAACGGGGACTATTAAAAGAAAGAGGTTTCTCAGATAACTTAGTTACCACGTTGTTAAAAAGTAGAAAACCCATCACTACTAAAATATATGGGAAAACTTGGAAAAAATTTCTGTCCGTCTCCAAAGTAAAAGTCCAAGATGGGCCCTCAATTCCTAAAATACTGGAGTTCCTACAAAAAGGTCTGGAACAGGGGTTGTCGGTTAGTACTCTTAAAGTACAAATAGCAGCTCTAGGAGCACTCTATAACCATAATATTGCGGCCAACCCATGGATAATTAGATTTGTTAAGGCGGTGACAAGATCAAAGCCATTAGTCGCTCAGAAAGTGCCCTCATGGGACTTAAATTTAGTCCTCTCGGCGTTAACGGGTCCTCCATTCGAACCCATAGAGACGATTTCCATTAAAACTCTATCACTTAAAACCATTCTCTTGGTAGCGTTAACATCCGCACGCAGAATAAGTGACATTCAAGCCTTATCCTCTAATCCACCCTTCACTAAAATATTAGATGATAGAGTCACTCTTAGACCTGACCCGGCCTATTTGCCAAAAGTGGCATCAAAATTCCATAGGTCACAAGAAGTCTCCCTGCCATCCTTTTGTCCAAACCCAAAAAATGAGAAAGAGCAAAACTTCCATAATCTAGACGTCAGAAGGTGCCTAATCCAATACTTAGATTCCACCAGAGAGTATAGGAAGGAAGGCTCTCTGTTTGTCTGTTTCCAGGGTCCCAGAAAAGGATTTCGGGCATCCAAGGGTACTTTGGCAAGATGGATAAAGGAGGCGATAGTCTTGGCATATTCATCCTCGGGGAATGAGATCCCAGATGGTATAAGAGCAAATTCCACAAGAGCAGTAGCTACCTCATGGGCTGAGAGGTCAGAGGTATCAATAGAGCAAATCTGTAAAGCGGCCACCTGGTCATCACCATCGACCTTTTTTAGACACTATAGATTAAATCTAGCCTCTGTGTCTGACTTAACCTTCGGACTAAGGGTTCTCGAGGCGGTGGTCCCTCCCTAAGCTTAGTCTCTGCAATTCTCTCCGTAGTGCTGTCATGGGAGACCGAGAAAGTCGTAGTTACTCACCGATAACGGTGTTTCTCGGAGCCCATGACAGCACTCGCTTATTCCCTCCCATCACGTGTGCGGTGAGCACCTTTAATTACATATAATTTATATACTGTATATAGTTTGAGTATAGGCACGGGGTTCCTTTTTTAAGAAATGTTGTAATATGATTTTTTTCTCTGTTGTAAACTAACCTGGAGGTCCTCCGATGCTCTGTAAACCAACTGATGTGAGGGAGAGGTACCGCCCTTTTATCTGTAGGTTTCCTGTCCCTGAAGGGAGGATCCCCTCTCTCCGTAGTGCTGTCATGGGCTCCGAGAAACACCGTTATCGGTGAGTAACTACGACTTTCTTCTGCCCCTGTGTTGTGCCAGCCAGATGTTTCGCTCCCGTTTCAGGCCGAGGTTGATGCTTCTGAGATTGGAGCAGGGGCTGTTATGTCTCAAAGAAGTTCTGATGGCTCGGTGATGAAACCATGTGCCTTCTTTTCTAGAAAGTTCTCGCCTGCTGAGCGCAATTATGATGTTGGCAATCGAGAGTTGTTGGCCATGAAGTGGGCGTTCGAGCAGTGGCGACATTGGCTTGAAGAAGCCAAGCATCGCGTGGTGGTCTTGACGGATCACAAGAATTTGACTTATCTCGAGTCTGCCAAACAGTTGAATCCTAGACAGGCTCGATGGTCGCTATTTTTCTTCCGTTTTGATTTTGTGGTTTCGTACCTTCCGGGCTCTAAGAATGTGAAGGCTCATGCCCTTTCAAGGAGTTTTGTGCCTGACTCTCCGGGTGTTCCTGAGCCGGCGGGTATTCTCAAAGAGGGGGTAATTTTGTCTGCCATCTCCCCTGATTTGCGGCGGGTGCTGCAGAAGTTTCAGGCTGATAGACCTGACCGTTGCCCAGCGGAGAAACTGTTTGTCCCTGATAAATGGACTAGTAGAGTTATCTCTGAGGTTCATTGTTCGGTGTTGGCTGGTCATCCTGGAATCTTTGGTACCAGAGATTTGGTGGCTAGATCCTTTTGGTGGCCTTCTTTGTCACGGGATGTGCGTTCTTTTGTGCAGTCCTGTGGGATTTGTGCTCGGGCTAAGCCCTGCTGTTCTCGTGCCAGTGGGTTGCTTTTGCCCTTGCCGGTCCCGAAGAGGCCCTGGACGCATATTTCCATGGATTTTATTTCAGATCTCCCTGTCTCTCAAAGGATGTCGGTCATTTGGGTGGTTTGTGATCGCTTCTCTAAGATGGTCCATTTGGGACCTGTTATGAAAGGCAATTCAGTACCACAATGGACATAGCGGTCAGAGCACATACAGTGATCAGACAATAACCCAAAATCATAGAACGAGCTCTGAGACGTGGGAACTCTGCAGACCGCAATCCCTAATCCTCTCCAAACAACACTAGAGGCAGCCTAACTCTACCTATGCAACTCGGCACAGCCTGAGAAACTAACTAGCCTGAAGATAGTAAATAAGCCTACCTTGCCTCAGAGAAATACCCCAAAGGAAAAGGCAGCCCCCCACATATAATGACTGTGAGTTAAGATGAAAAGACAAACGTAGGGATGAAATAGATTCAGCAAAGTGAGGCCCGACTTTCTTAACAGAGCGAGGATAGGAAAGATAACTTTGCGGTCTACACAAAACCCTAAAAAAAACCACGCAAAGGGGGCAAAAAGACCCTCCGTACCGAACTAACGGCACGGAGGTACACCCTTTGCGTCCCAGAGCTTCCAGCAAAACAATTAGACAAGCTGGACAGAAAAAATAGCAAAGAAGAACTTAGCTATGCAGAGCAGCAGGCCACAGGAATGATCCAGGGAAAAACAAGTCCAACACTGGAACATTGACAGGAAGCATGGATCAAAGCATCAGGTGGAGTTAAGTAGAGAAGCACCTAACGACCTCACCAGATCACCTGAGGGAGGAAACTCAGAAGCCGCAGTACCACTTTCCTCCACAAACGGAAGCTCCCAGAGAGAATCAGCCGAAGTACCACTTGTGACCACAGGAGGGAGCTCTGCCACAGAATTCACAACAGTACCCCCCCCCCTTGAGGAGGGGTCACCGAACCCTCACCAGAGCCCCCAGGCCGACCAGGATGAGCCACATGAAAGGCACGAACAAGATCGGGAGCATGGACATCAGAGGCAAAAACCCAGGAATTATCTTCCTGAGCATAACCCTTCCATTTAACCAGATACTGGAGTTTCCGTCTTGAAACACGAGAATCCAAAATCTTCTCCACAATATACTCCAATTCCCCCTCCACCAAAACCGGGGCAGGAGGGTCAACAGATGGAACCATAGGTGCCACGTATCTCCGCAACAATGACCTATGGAATACGTTATGTATGGAAAAAGAATCTGGGAGGGTCAGACGAAAAGACACAGGATTAAGAACCTCAGAAATCCTATACGGACCAATGAAACGAGGTTTAAACTTAGGAGAGGAAACCTTCATAGGAATATGACGAGAAGATAACCAAACCAGATCCCCAACACGAAGTCGGGGACCCACACGGCGTCTGCGATTAGCGAAACGTTGAGCCTTCTCCTGGGACAAGGTCAAATTGTCCACTACATGAGTCCAAATCTGCTACAACCTGTCCACCACAGTATCCAAACCAGGACAGTCCGAAGACTCAACCTGTCCTGAAGAGAAACGAGGATGGAACCCAGAATTGCAGAAAAATGGCGAAACCAAGGTAGCCGAGCTGGCCCGATTATTAAGGGCGAACTCAGCCAAAGGCAAAAAGGACACCCAGTCATCCTGATCGGCAGAAACAAAGCATCTCAGATAAGTTTCCAAGGTCTGATTGGTTCGTTCGGTCTGGCCATTAGTCTGAGGATGGAAACCCGAGGAAAAAAACAAGTCAATGCCCATCCTACCACAAAAGGCTCGCCAAAACCTCGAAACAAACTGGGAACCTCTGTCAGAAACGATATTCTCTGGAATGCCATGTAAACGAACCACATGCTGGAAGAACAATGGCACCAAATCAGAGGAGGAAGGCAATTTAGACAAGGGTACCAGATGGACCATCTTAGAAAAGCGATCACAGACCACCCAAATGACTGACATCTTTTGAGAAACGGGAAGATCTGAAATAAAATCCATAGAGATATGTGTCCAAGGCCTCTTCGGGACCGGCAAGGGCAAAAGCAACCTACTGGCACGAGAACAGCAGGGCTTAGCCCGAGCACAAATCCCACAGGACTGCACAAAAGTACGCACATCCCGCGACAGAGATGGCCACCAAAAGGATCTAGCCACTAACTCTCTGGTACCAAAGATTCCAGGATGACCAGCCAACACCGAACAATGAACCTCAGAGATAACTTTATTCGTCCACCTATCAGGGACAAACAGTTTCTCCGCTGGACAACGATCAGGTTTATTAGCCTGAAATTTTTGCAGCACCCGCCGCAAATCAGGGGAGATGGCAGACACAATTACTCCTTCCTTGAGGATACCCGCCGGCTCAGACAAACCCGGAGAGTCGGGCACAAAAATCCTAGACAGAGCATCCGCCTTCACATTTTTAGAGCCCGGAAGGTACGAAATCACAAAGTCAAAATGGGCAAAAAACAGCGACCAACGAGCCTGTCTAGGATTCAAACGCTTAGCAGACTCGAGATAAGTCAAGTTCTTATGATCAGTCAATACCACCACGCGATGCTTAGCTCCTTCAAGCCAATGACGCCACTCCTCGAATGCCCACTTCATGGCCAGCAACTCTCGGTTGCCCACATCATAATTTCACTCAGCAGGCGAAAACTTCCTGGAAAAAAAAGCGCATGGTTTCATCACTGAGCAATCAGAACCTCTCTGCGACAAAACAGCCCCTGCTCCAATCTCAGAAGCATCAACCTCGACCTGGAACGGAAGAGAAACATCTGGCTGACACAACACAGGGGCAGAAGAAAAACGACGCTTCAACTCCTGAAAAGCCTCCATAGCAGCAGAAGACCAATTGACCACATCAGCACCCTTCTTGGTCAAATCGGTCAATGGTTTGGCAATACTAGAAAAATTGCAGATGAAGCGATGATAAAAATTAGCAAAGCCCAGGAACTTTTGCAGACTTTTCAGAGATGTCGGCTGAGTCCAATCATGGATGGCTTGGACCTTAACAGGATCCATCTCGATAGTAGAAGGGGAAAAGATGAACCCCAAAAATGAAACCTTCTGCACACCAAAGAGACACTTTGATCCCTTCACAAACAAAGAATTAGCACGCAGGACCTGAAAAACCGTTCTGACCTGCTTCACATGAGACTCCCAATCATCCGAGAAGATCAAAATGTCGTCCAAGTAAACAATCAGGAATTTATCCAGGTACTCTCGGAAGATGTCATGCATAAAGGACTGAAACACTGATGGAGCATTGGCAAGTCCGAATGGCATCACTAGATACTCAAAATGACCCTCGGGCGTATTAAATGCAGTTTTCCATTCATCGCCTCGCCTGATTCGCACCAGATTATACGCACCACGAAGATCTATCTTTGTGAACCAACTAGCCCCCTTAATCCGAGCAAAGAAATCAGATAACAATGGCAAGGGGTACTGAAATTTAACCGTGATCTTATTTAGAAGGCGGTAATCTATACAAGGTCTCAGCGAACCATCCTTCTTGGCTACAAAAAAGAACCCTGCTCCTAATGGCGACGATGACGGGCGAATATGCCCCTTCTCCAGGGATTCCTTCACATAACTGCGCATAGCAGCGTGCTCAGGCACGGATAAATTAAACAGTCGACCTTTTGGGAATTTACTACCAGGAATCAAATTGATAGCACAATCACAATCCCTATGCGGAGGTAGGGTATCGGACTTGGGCTCATCAAATACATCCCGGTAATCAGACAAGAACTCTGGAACCTCAGAAGGGGTGGATGACGAAATTGACAGAAATGGAACATCACCATGTACCCCCTGACAACCCCAGCTAGACACCGACATGGATTTCCAATCTAATACTGGATTATGGGCTTGTAGCCATGGCAACCCCAACACGACCACATCATGCAGATTATGCAATACCAGAAAGCGAATAACCTCCTGATGTGCAGGAGCCATGCACATGGTCAGCTGGGTCCAGTATTGAGGCTTATTCTTGGCCAAAGGTGTAGCATCAATTCCTCTCAAGGGAATAGGACATTGCAAGGGCTCCAAGAAAAACCCACAACGCTTAGCATATTCCAAGTCCATCAAATTCAGGGCAGCGCCTGAATCCACAAACGCCATGACAGAATACGATGACAAAGAGCAGATCAAGGTAACGGACAGAAGAAATTTAGACTGTACTGTACCAATGGTGGCAGACCTAGCGAACCGCTTAGTGCGCTTAGGACAATCAGAGATAGCATGAGTGGAATCACCACAGTAGAAACACAGCCCATTCAGACGTCTGTGTTCTTGCCGTTCAACTCTGGTCATAGTCCTATCGCACTGCATAGGCTCAGGTTTAAGCTCAGGTAATACCGCCAAATGGTGCACAGATTTACGCTCACGCAAGCGTCGACCGATCTGAATGGCCAAAGACATAGACTCATTCAAACCAGCAGGCATAGGAAATCCCACCATGACATCCTTAAGGGCTTCAGAGAGACCCTTTCTGAACATAGCTGCCAGCGCAGATTCATTCCATTGAGTGAGTACGGACCACTTTCTAAATTTCTGACAATATACCTCTATCTCATCCTGAGCCTGACAAAGAGCCAGCAAATTTTTTTTCTGCCTGATCCACTGAATTAGGCTCATCGTACAGCAACCCAAGCGCCAGGAAAAACGCATCGATATTACCCAGTGCAGGATCTCCTGACGCAAGAGAAAACGCCCAGTCCTGAGGGTCGCCACGCAAAAAATAATGACGATCCTAACCTGTTGAACTGGGTCACCAGAGGAGCGAGGTTTCAAAGCCAGAAATAGTTTACAATTATTTTTGAAACTCAGAAATTTAGTTCTATCTCCAAAAAACAAATCTGGAATAGGAATTCTCGGTTCTAGCAAAGAATTCTGAACCACAAAATCTTGAATATTTTGAACTCTTGCCGTGAGCTGATCCACACATGAAGACAGACTTCTAATGTCCATTGCTACACCTGTGTCCTGAACCACCCAAATGTCTAGGGGGAAAAAAAGGCAAAACACAGTGCAAAGAAAAAAAATTGGTCTCAGAACTTCTTTTTTCCCTCTATTGAGAATCATTAGCACTTTTGGCTTCCTGTACTGTTATGAAAGGCAATTCAGTACCACAATGGACATAGCGGTCAGAGCACATACAGTGATCTGACAATAACCCAAAATCATAGAACGAGCTCTGAGACGTGGGAACTCTGCAGACCGCAATCCCTAATCCTCTCAAAACAACAACAGAGGCAGCCGTGGATTGCGCCTAACTCTACCTATGCAACTCGGCACAGCCTGAGAAACTAACTAGCCTGAAGATAGAAAATAAGCCTACCTTGCCTCAGAGAAATACCCCAAAGGAAAAGGCAGCCCCCACATATAATGACTGTGAGTTAAGATGAAAAGACAAACGTAGGGATGAAATAGATTCAGCAAAGTGAGGCCCGACTTTCTTAACAGAGCGAGGATAGGAAAGATAACTTTGCGGTCTACACAAAACCCTAAAGAAAACCATGCAAAGGGGGCAAAAAGACCCTCCGTACCGAACTAACGGCACGGAGGTACACCCTTTGCGTCCCAGAGCTTCCAGCAAAACAATTAGACAAGCTGGACAGAAAAAATAGCAAACAAATAGCAAAGAAGAACTTAGCTATGCAGAGCAGCAGGCCACAGGAATGATCCAGGGAAAAACAAGTCCAACACTGGAACATTGACAGGAAGCATGGATCAAAGCATCAGGTGGAGTTAAGTAGAGGAGCACCTAACGACCTCACCAGATCACCTGAGGGAGGAAACTCAGAAGCCGCAGTACCACTTTCCTCCACAAACGGAAGCTCCCAGAGAGAATCAGCCGAAGTACCACTTGTGACCACAGGAGGGAGCTCTCCCACAGAATTCACAACAGGTACCCTTGTCTAAATTGCCTTCCTCCTCTGATTTGGTGCCATTATTTTTCCAGCATGTGGTTCGTTTGCATGGCATTCCGGAGAACATCGTCTCGGACAGAGGTTCCCAGTTTGTTTCGAGGTTTTGGCGGTCCTTTTGTGCTAAGATGGGCATTGATTTGTCTTTTTCTTCGGCTTTCCATCCTCAGACAAATGGCCAAACCGAACGAACTAATCAGACTTTGGAAACATATCTGAGATGCTTTGTTTCTGCTGATCAGGATGATTGGGTGTCCTTCTTGCCTTTGGCTGAGTTCGCCCTTAATAATCGGGCCAGCTCAGCTACTTTGGTTTCGCCTTTTTTCTGTAATTCTGGTTTCCATCCTCGTTTCTCTTCAGGGCAGGTTGAGCCTTCGGACTGTCCTGGTGTGGATTCTGTGGTGGACTGGTTGCAGCAGATTTGGACTCATGTGGTGGACAATTTGACATTGTCCCAGGAGAAGGCTCAATGTTTCGCTAACCGCCGGCGCTGTGTTGGTCCCCGACTTCGTGTTGGGGATTTGGTTTGGTTGTCGTCTCGTTATGTTCCTATGAAGGTTTCCTCTCCTAAGTTTAAGCCTCGTTTCATTGGTCCGTATAAGATTTCTGAAGTTCTCAATCCTGTGTCATTTCGTTTGGCCCTTCCAGCTTCTTTTGCCATCCATAATGTGTTCCATAGGTCGTTATTGCGGACATACGTGGCGCCTATGGTTCCCTCCGTTGATCCTCCTGCCCCGGTGTTGGTCGAGGGGGAGTTGGAGTATGTGGTGGAGAAGATTTTAGATTCTCGTATTTCGAGACGGAAACTCCAGTACCTGGTCAAGTGGAAGGGTTATGGTCAGGAAGATAATTCCTGGGTTTTTGCCTCTGATGTTCATGCTGCCGATCTAGTTCGTGCCTTTCATTTGGCTCGTCCTGATCGGCCTGGGGGCTCTGGTGAGGGTTCGGTGACCCCTCCTCAAGGGGGGGTACTGTTGTGAATTCTGTTATCGAACTCCCTCCTGTGGTCATGAATGGTACTTCGGCGAGTTCTGTCCATGGACTCCCTCTGGTGGCTGTGAGTGGAGCTGCTGGTTCTGAGGTTCCTTCCACAGGTGACTTAGTTTATTCTTTGGCTGGCTGCTCTATTTAACTCCACTCAGATCGTTACTCCATGCCAGCTGTCAATGTTCTTGTACTGGTTCAGTTCGTTCTTGGATCTTTCTGGTGACCTGTCTACTCCAGCAGAAGCTAAGTCCCTGCTAGTTAATTATTTGTTCATTGTTTCCTTGTCCAGCTGGTTATCATGATTTTGCCTTGCTAGCTGCAAGCTCTGGGATGCAGAGTGGCACCTCTGCACCGTGAGTCGGTGCGGGGGTCTTTTTGCACACTCTGCGTGGTCTTTTTGTAGTTTTTGTGCTGACCGTAAAGATACCTTTCCTATCCTCAGTCTGTTTAGTAAGTCTGGCCTCCTTTGCTGAAACCTGTTTCATTTCTGTGTTTGTGACTTTCATCTTAACTCACAGTCAATATATGTGGGGGGTTGCCTTTTCCTTTGGGGAATTTCTCTGAGGCAAGGTAGGCTTTATTTTCTATCTCTAGGGCTAGTTAGCTCTTAGGCTGTGAAGAGGCGTCTAGGCAGAGTTAGGTACGCTCCACGGCTATTTCTAGTGTGTGTGATAGGATTAGGGGTTGCGGTCAGCAGAGCTCCCACTTCCCAGAGCTTGTCCTGTGATAGTTTAACCATCAGGTCGTTCCGGGTGCTCCTAACCACCAGGTCCATAACAGGAGAGATGTGAGCTCCGCTGTGTGGTGAATGGAGGGATGTGAGCTCCTCTGTGTGGTGAATGGAGGGATGTGAGCTCCTCTGTGTGGTGAATGGGGAGATATGAGCTCCGCTGTGTGGTGAATGGAGGGATGTGAGCTCCTCTATGGTGAATGGAGAGATGTGATCTCCTCTGTGAGGTGAATGGAGAGATGTGAGCTCCTCTTTGTGGTGAATGGAGAGATGTGAGCTCCTCTGTGTGGTGAATGGAGAGATGTGAGCTCCTCTGTGAGGTGAATGGAGAGATGTGAGCTCCTCTTTGTGGTGAATGGAGAGATGTGAGCTCCTCTGTGTGGTGAATGGAGAGTTGTGAGCTCCTCTGTGTGGTGAATGGAGAGATGTGAGCTCCTCTTTGTGGTGAATGGAGAGATGTGAGCTCCTCTGTGTGGTGAATGGAGAGATGTGAGCTCCTCTGTGTGGTGAATGGAGGGATGTGAGCTCCTCTGTGTGGTGAATGGAGAGATGTGAGCTCCTCTGTGTGGTGAAAGGAGAGATGTGAGCTCCTCTGTGTGGTGAATGGAGAGTTGTGAGCTCCTCTGTGTGGTGAATGGAGAGATGTGAGCTCCTCTTTGTGGTGAATGGAGAGATGTGAGCTCCTCTGTGTGGTGAATGGAGAGATGTGAGCTCCTCTGTGTGGTGAATGGAGAGATGTGAGCCCCTCTGTGTGGTGAATGGAGAGATGAGAGCTCCTCTGTGTGGTGAATGGAGGGATGTGAGCTCCTCTGTGTGGTGAATGGAGGGATGTGAGCTCCTCTTTGTGGTGAATGGAGGGATGTGAGCTCCTCTGTGTGATGAATGGAGAGACGAGAGCTCCTCTGTGTGGTGAATGGAGAGATGTGAGCTCCTCTGTGTGGTGAATGGAGGGATGTGAGCTCCTCTGTGTGGTGAATGGAGGGATGTGAGCTCCTCTGTGTGGTGAATGGAGGGATGTGAGCTCCTCTGTGTGGTGAATGGAGGGATGTGAGCTCCTCTGTGTGGTGAATGGAGAGATGTGAGCTCCTCTGTGTGGTGAATGGAGAGATGTGAGCTCCTCTGTGTGGTGAATGGAGGGATGTGAGCTCCTCTGTGTGGTGATTGGAGAGACGAGAGCTCCTCTGTGTGGTGAATGGAGGGATGTGAGCTCCTCTGTGTGGTGAATGGAGGGATGTGAGCTCCTCTGTGTGGTGAATGGAGAGATGTGAGCTCCTCTGTGTGGTGAATGGAGAGATGTGAGCTCCTCTGTGTGGTGAATGGAGGGATGTGAGCTCCTCTGTGTGGTGAATGGAGAGACGTGAGCTCCTCTGTGTGGTGATTGGAGAGACGAGAGCTCCTCTGTGTGGTGAATGGAGAGACGAGAGCTCCTCTGTGTGGTGAATGGAGAGATGTGAGCTCCGCTTTGTGGTGAATGGAGAGATGTGAGCTCCTCTGTGTGGTGAATGGAGAGATGTGAGCTCCTCTGTGGTGAATGGAGAGATGTGAGCTCCGCTGTGTGGTGAATGGAGAGATGTGAGCTCCTCTGTGTGGTGAATGGAGAGATGTGAGCCCCTCTGTGTGGTGAATGGAGAGATGTGAGCTCCTCTGTGTGGTGAATGGAGAGATGTGAGCTCCTCTGTGTGGTGAATGGAGAGATGTGAGCTCCGCTGTGTGGTGAATGGAGAGATGTGAGCTCCTCTGTGTGGTGAATGGAGAGATGTGAGCTCCTCTGTGTGGTGAATGGAGGGATGTGAGCTCCTCTGTGTGGTGAATGGAGAGATGTGAGCTCCTCTGTGTGGTGAATGGAGAGATGTGAGCTCCGCTGTGTGGTGAATGGAGAGATGTGAGCTCCTCTGTGAGGTGAATTGAGAGATGTGAGTTCCCTTTGTGGTGAATGGACAGATGTGAGCTCCGCAGTGTGGTGAATGGAGAGATGTCCGGTGTCACGGATCCCACAGTGCTGCCACCAATCAGTCACGGTTCACGGGGAGGATACCTTTATCACTCCCACCACTCACACCAATTTGTCATGAACCGGGGTTGTTTGTTTGCCCCTGGTTCCTTCTGAAGGGGATTTATCTATATCCCACTTCTCATTTCCGGTTTGGAATTTGCAGCTCTCTGGCGCCCCTCCTTACCCTCAGCTCAGTCAGGGTACTGCACCTATGGTAGTCGCCAGCAGGGCTGCCTGCTATGTACTGGCTATTGGGCACGCTGCAGCGAGGGTGACATAACTACTCCCACTCAGGCGGGAACAATAATTAGCAACGCCGATGGTCGCTGCAAAGATGCCCAATTGCACAGGACAAAGTATGCTGCCACCAGCTCCGATTCTCTTAATTGTTAACGGGTTCAGAGACAACCCAATCAGTAGCGTAATTCACCTCAGAGGACGTGACAGTTCGTTATAGAGCACAGAGAGACAATCTAGTAATTTAATATTTTACTCCAAAATAGGTAGGCAGTGTTTACAAAGTAAAAAAATGTATTATGAAGAAGGCAAATCATACGTAAAATACAATTACAAATAAAATGGGATTAAAATTGATAAGAACACTTACAGGTTGTTATGTCATTGCATCATCATGGCTGGCTGTGTGCTCAGGAGACACATCAAGATGCATATCACATCTGTATAGCAGCTAGACCCCGAACTTAAAGACACTGAAGACTGCTGTCTCACTAAGTTATCTCACAGCCCAAAACCCAGGCACTCCCCCTGTGGTGACCTCACTTAGAGGCTGAAACCTCCCCTTTACTTAGAATTATAAAAACTATTTTTATGCCTAGCTCGCTGTATGGGTTTTGTATACAAAATACACTATGATCAGAATGTGCCCCACATCATGGGGATTCTTTTAAGTGTAGACATGGGATAGCTGGGTGACCCAGTTCCATAGTAATCCATTTCTAAATTGTGCTGGGTCTGGAATCTAGAAAACCCACTGGCTGATAGTTCTACCGAATCCCATGTAAAAAATGTATTTGTCCCACTTCTATCATTATTCGGTGCTATGATATTTACATATGCAAGGACAAAGAAACCTAGGTTTTTTCATGTGCTTCTACTTGTACTTTCACTTTGAAGCTATAAAAATTCCTCTGAGGAGTTGGCAACTAGAGGAAAGAAGGGGGGGGTTCGAATCTGCAGCGGTGTGGGTGTCTGTCCTCCTCCACTCTTGACTGTAGCAGAGCTCAGTGTGCGTGCTAATAGACAATCAAATGCCTTATGTTCCTGACATATGGTGACCCAGAGGGGTCTTCTGTGAGCTTCTTAGAGGATGACTTAGAATCCCACTTGTGGTCGGTGGTGTTCCCAAGACGGCTGCTTTGGAATGTTGAGATGTATCAGACTGATAATCAACAGATGATGTGGGGGAAATAGACGATGAGCGGGCATGGAATGGATTAGTTTTGGTTCTACGCCACCAGTTTACGCGTTTTTGTGGAAAATCGTCCGTGTCTTGGGAACGTTTTATTGCTTGGCCTTCACGTATTTCTTTTATTATTATTATTTTATTATTATTATTCATTTTTATAGCGCCATTTATTCCATGGCGCTTTACATGTGAACGGGGCAAATATAGACAAGTACAATAAACAGGAGTAAAACAAGGCACACACAAGTACAGGAGGAGAGAGGACCCTGCCTGCGAGGGCTCAGTCTACAGGGGATGGGTGAGGATACACTACACTAGGTGAGGGTAGAGCTGGTCATGTGGCGGTTCAGTATACCGGGGATCACTGCAGGTTGTAGGCTTGTCGGAAGAGGTGAGTTTTGCAGGTTCCTTTTGAAGGTTTCCGTGGTAGGTGAGAGCCTGATGTGTTGGGGTAGAGAGTTCCAGAGTATAGGGGAAGCACGGGAGAAGTCTTGGATGCGGTTGTGGGAGGAAGAGATGAGAGAGGAGTAGAGAACGAGATCATGAGATGATCGATGATTCTTTTCCCAATTTTCAAACTGTTTATCCACTTCTGTTGATTACAACTAGCTAAGTCGACAGGTGTAGGTATTTTATTATCCCGAGCCAATAAATCGTCTTTCTCTTTACCTAGATTTTCAAGGAGAAAGGATTAGTTTTGGTTCTACGCCATCGGAAGACACATTTTTATTGAAAATCTTCCGTGTGTAGGGAACGTTTTTTTGGCTTGGCCTTCATGCATTTCTTGTTCCCAATTTTTAAACCGTTTATTCATTTTTGTTGATTACACCACGTTGAGTCGGCAGCAGAGGTTTGTTATTACACCGAGCCAATGAATCATTCTTCTCTTTACATAAATTTTCAAGAGATTTTTTAATTAAGATCAATTAAAAGTTCCATGAATTTAAAGTAACTGTTATTAGAAATATCAAGAAAGAAAAAAGCCAGCTCACCGATATGTGCAAGGAGCACGGAACTTCGTCCTGACTCGACGTAGTGCAGATCCAAGTAAAAGAGAAAAATGTTCCAGCTTCTTGATAAAATGTAAAACTTTAATCCATCATATAAAATAGTAGAAGACACACTCCTGGGACAATGCCATGTCACAAGTGAAGAAACGTGTAGCTTTCTTCACTTGTGACATGGCATTGTCTCTTGTGAATTCTGTGGCAGAGTTCACTCCTGTGGTCACAAGTGGTACTTCGGCTGATTCTCTCTGGGATCTTCCGTTTGTGGAGGAAAGTGGTACTGCAGCTTCTGAGTTTCCTCCCTCAGGTGATCTGGTGAGCTCGTTAGCTTCTTCTCTACTTAACTCCACCTGATGCTTTGATCTATGCTTCCTGTCAATGTTTCAGTGTGGGACTTGTTTTTTCCCTGGATCATTCCTGTGGCCTGCTGCTCTGCAAAGCTAAGTTTTGCTTATGTTATTTTGTTGCTATTTTTCTGTCCAGCTTGCTTTATTGGTTTTTCTCGCCTGTTGGAAGCTCTGAGACGCAGAGGGACCACCTCCGTACCGTTAGTCGGTGCGGAGGGTCTTTTTGTCCCCTCTGCGTGGTTTTTTATAGGTTTTTGTGCTGACCGCAAAGTTATCTTCCCTATCCTCGTTCTGTTCAGCTAGTCGGGCCTCATTTTGCTAAATCTGTTTCATCTCTATGTTTGTGTTTTCGTCTTACTCACAGTCATTATATGTGGGGGGCTGCCTTTTCCTTTGGGGAATTTCTCTGAGGCAAGGTAGGCTTATTTTTCTATCTTCAGGATTAGCTAGTTTCTCAGGCTGTGACGAGGCGCCTAGGTTCTGGTCAGGAGCGCTCCACGGCTACCTTTAGTGTGGTTTGATAGGCTTAGGGATTGCAGTCTGCAGAGTTCCCACGTCTCAGAGCTCGTTCTATTATTTTGGGTTATTGTCAGTTCACTGTATGTGCTCTGACCTCCATGTCCATTGTGATTCTGAATTGTCTTTCATAACAATTGTCCCAGGAGTGTGTCTTCTACTATTTTATATGATGGATTAAAGTTTTACATTTTATCAAGAAGCTGGAACATTTTTCTCTTTTATTAGAAATATCCATCGACTAATGAATCGTTCATCTTCAATGAGGGTGGGGAGAAGTCTTGTATTCTCAGGTCTTTGGGGAGTTTTTTGTGAACATAGTTTTCAAGAAATGCCCTATTTCACCAGACTTTTCTGCACCTGTGTCTCTGGCCATCTGACGACAAATTAATGGATCCACCACTAAAATCCTTTTTAGTCTGGACAGATGGGATTGCTCCATGGTTGTGTAGTCCACGCTTGCGATATCTGAGGAACGCACAGTTGAAATGAGGTGGATGAAATGTGCAGCCAACACTGGTGTATACGAAATTCTTGGAGTAATTATCAGGAAATGTGTCTCTATCAAAATCTAATCCCAAAGTGGTGAGGAAAATTACACCTAAAGTCAAGGCATAACTAAGTGACTATAAGTATCGCAGAACTGAGAAAACCTACGATAAATAGTTCATGGCCCAATAGAAGGTAGAAGAATACAAAATAGAAGGTTACAAGTGGAGGAAACACATGTAGGGCGACAGTCAGCAGGAAGGAGAAATAGTCACTATCGTATGACCTCAGTAATTACTGAGGGGAATAACTGCGTACAGAGAATAATCAGATCACAGGCATCCGAGAGAATAAATACATGCAAGACGGAGCACCACATACATAGCAGTAGACCGGTAGGGCGACAATAAGGCCTAACGATATGTTACTCCTCCTGCTGGAATGGCCCCAACGTACGTTTCGCAGCAAGCCTTCTTCAAGGGGTGGCGAATTGGTAGTGCAGACCCACAATCTAACCCCTGCTGATTGGCAGTGCTTGTAGCATGTCTCGGTGGAAGGTCGGCACATCAGTCAGCCGGAGGGTGGTGAAGGCCATGCGAGCAAACTTCAGGTCACATGATGAGTGACGCAAGCCGGAGCTGATCACATGACCTACATCAGCGCCAAAATGGGACACAGCGAGGAATGGGAGCGCATATAAAGAGACATTACATGCACACCACTATGGAGAGAGGGCAAGAGGAAATAAGGTAGAGTGGAGGGATTACTTCGAGCGTTCCATGGAGACAGTAAGAAGGGATGAATGAAGGTGAATAAAAATGATGAAAAAAATAATAAAGGAAGTGTGCAAAGATGAAGGATATGTGCACACGTTGCGGATTCTCTGCGGATCCGCAGCGTTTTTTGCAGTGCAGAAACTACATAAATAGTAAGAAACTAAAAAATGATAGTATTGGCCCCCTTAAAAATAGTCTGGGTGAAATGGTGGATGAGGATGAGGAAAAAGCCAATATGCTAAATGACTTTTTTTCATCAGTATTTACACAAGAAAATCCTATGGCGGACAAAATGACTAGTGATAAAAATTCCCAATTAAATGTCACCTGCTTAACCCAGCAGGAAGTGCGGCGGCGTCTAAAAATCACTAAAATTAACAAATCTCCGGGCCCGGATGGGATACACCCTCGAGTACTGCAGGAATTAAGTACAGTCATTGATAGACCATTATTTTTAATCTTTAAAGACTCCATAATAATAGGGTCTGTACCACAGGACTGGCGTATAGCAAATGTGCCAATATTCAAAAAGGGGACAAAAACTGAACTCGGAAATTATAGGCCAGTAAGCGTAACCTCTACTGTGGGTAAAATCCTGGAGGGCATTCTAAGGGACGCTATACTGGAGTATCTGAAGAGGAATAACCTCATGACCCAGTATCAGCACGGGTTTACTAGGGACCGTTCATGTCAGACTAATTTGATCAGTTTCTATGAAGAGGTAAGTTCCGGATTGAACCAAGGGAACCCAGTGGACGTAGTGTATATGGACTTTTTAAAAGCTTTTGATACGGTGCCACACAAAAGGTTGATACATAAAATGAGAATAATGGGGATAGGGGAAAATATGTGTAAGCGGGTTGAGAGCTGGCTCAGGGATAGGAAACAAAGGGTGTTTATTAATGGAGCACACTCGGACTGGGTAGCTGTTAGCAGTGGGGTACCACAGGGGTCAGTATTGGGCCCTCTTCTTTTTAACATATTTATTGATGACCTTGTAGGGGGCATTCAGTAGAATTTCAATATTTGCAGATGACACTAAACTCTGCAGGGTAATCAATACAGACGAGGACAATTTTATATTACAGGATGATTTATGTAAACTAGAAGCTTGGGATGATAAATGGCAAATGAGCTTTAATGGGGATAAATGTAAGGTCATGCACTTGGGTAGAAGTAATAAGATGTATAATTATGTGCTTAATTCTAAAACTCTGGGCAAAACCGTCAATGAAAAAGACCTGGGTGTATGGGTGGATGACAAACTCATATTCAGTGGCCAGTGTCAGGCAGCTGCTACAAAGGCAAATAAAATAATGGGATGCATTAAAAGAGGCATAGATGCTCATGAGGAGAACATAATTTTACCTCTATACAAGTCACTAGTTCGACCACACTTAGAATACCGTGCACAGTTCTGGTCTCTGGTGTATAAGAAAGACATAGCTGAACTGGAGCGGGTGCAGAGAAGAGCGACCAAGGTTATTAGAGGACTGGGGGGTCTGCAATACCAAGATAGGTTATTACACTTGGGGCTATTTAGTTTGGAAAAGCGAAAACTAAGGGGTGATCTTATGTTAATGTATAAATATATGAGGGGACAGTACAAAGACCTTTCTGATGATCTTTTTAATCATAGACCTGAAACCGGGACAAGGGGGCATCCTCTGCGTCTGGAGGAAAGAAGGTTTAAGCATAATCACAGATGTGGATTCTTTACTGTAAGAGCAGTGAGACTATGGAACTCTCTGCCGTATGATGTTGTAATGAGTGATTCATTACTTAAATTTAAGAGGGGACTGGATACCTTTCTGGAAAAGTATAACGTTACAGGGTATATACACTAGATTCCTTGATAGGGCGTTGATCCAGGGAACTAGTCTGATTGCCGTATGTGGAGTCGGGAAGGAATTTTTTTCCCCAATGTGGAGCTTACTCTTTGCCACATGGGTTTTTTTTTGCCTTCCTCTGGATCAACATGTTAGGGCATGTTAGGTTAGGCTATGGGTTGAACTAGATGGACTTATAGTCTTCCTTCAACCTTAATAACTATGTAACTATGTAAGATCCACAATTGATTTACAGTACAATGTAAATCAATGAGAAAAAAAAATGCTGTGCACAATTTGCGGAAAATCCGCTGCGGTTTAAAAGAAGTAGCATGTCACTTCTTTTTTGTGAATCTGCAGCATTTTTGTACCCATTCCATTATAGAAAACCGCAGGGGTAAAAAACGCAGCAAATCCGCAAGAAAACCGCAGCAAAAATGCACAAAAAATGCTGCGGAATCGCACAAAAAACGCGACAAATCCGCAGGTGCGTTTTCTGCCAGGAGAGACAGAATCCGTACCAGAAATTCCTAAACCTAATCCGCAACGTGTGCACATAGTTGAAACGAATGAAGTTACCGTGTGAATATAAATAAGCGGGAAGTGTGACAGAAATAATAGATATAACAGATTTATGGAACAGTGTGATGATAGTGAGAGAATAATATGTATGATGATACACGATGATCGGCCATGGAAAGGATTAGTTTTGGTTCTACGCCATCGGAAGACATGTTTTTATTGAAAATCTTCCGTGTGTAGGGAACGTTTTTTGGCTCGGCCTTCATGTATTTCTTTTTCCCAATTTTTAAACTATTTATCCATTTTTGTTGATTACAACACGCTGAGTCGGCAGCGGAGGTTTGTTATTACACCGAGCCAATGAATCGTCTTTCTCTTTACATAAATTTTCAAGAGATTTTTTACGAAGATCAATTGAAAAGTTCCATGAATTTAAAATAACTGTTATTAGAAATATCCATCGACTAATGAGAAGGTAGAAGGAAAGAATCAGATTACGAAGGGTGTAAATAAAAAAACAAAAAATATTGGGTGTATGACACCCACATCGAGCGAGTGTGGTTGGAGGTGGATATTATAATAGAAGGAAGGGGATCTGTTCTTGGTATAGGCATCGGTAAAGAAGAGGAGCAGTAGTCATCCATAATGTTTCCAACACATCCGTGGTGCCGGGCTACTTCACGAGAACTGAGGGAACCTTCTTCACTGAAAAATTGACTAAATCCTAAGATCCATGTGATATAATTTACTTGTATACTGTTCACACCCTGGCACAGCATGGTCCTCCTAGGTTATATACCGGAAACAGTCCATGGCATGGCCCAGCATGGTCCTCCTAGGCTATACACCCGAGAACAGTCCACCACCTGGCACAAAATGGACCTCCAAGGTTATACACCAGGGGACAGTCAATGGCATGACACAGCATGGTCCTCCTAGGTGATAAAACAAAGAACAGTCCATGATATCACACAACATTGTCCTCCTAGGTTATTCATCAGACAACAGTCCATGATATGGCACAGCATGGTCCTCCTATGTTTTACACCAGAGAACAGTGCACTTCCTGGCAAAGCATGATCCTCCTAGGTTATATACCAGAGAACAGTACACCTCCTGGCACAGCATAGTCCTCCTATGTTATACACCAGCGAACAGTCCACCTGCTGGCACAGCATGGTCCTCCTATGTTATACACCAGAGAGCAGTACACCTCCTGGCACAGCATGGTCCTCCTATGTTATACACCAGAGAGCAGTACACCTCCTGGCACAGCATGGTCCTCCTAGGTGATACAACAGAGAACAGTCCATGGCATGGCACAGCGTGGTCCGCCTAGGTGATACAACAGAGAACAGTCCATGGCATGGCATAGCATAGCATGGTCCTCCTAGGTTATATACCAGAGAACAGTACACCTCCTGGCACAGCATGGTCCTCCTATGTGATACAACTACGACAGAGAACAGTCCATGGCATGGCACAGCATGGTCCTCCTAGGTGATAAAACAGAGAACAGACCATGGCATGGCACAGCACGGCATGGTCCTACTAGGTTATATACCAGAGAACAGTCCACCTCCTGGCACAGCATGATGCTTCTAAGTTATACCCTAGAGAACAGTCCACCCTCTGGCACAGCATGGTCCTCTTAGGTTGTACACCAGACTGGCACTAGTTCTTGAATGGTTCTTGCATGTTTTCTGCTTGGCCTGCTGAGTAGTTTCACTCCTTCTCTGGCTCACCATCCGTGATCAGCAGCAGCTGCTGGATTTCCTGCTGGAGCTTCAGCTCTAAGACTTCAACAAGAATTGATTGATGCAAATTCTGTTGAATTCCCATCCTCTGCAACAGGTTATCCGTCAGCCTCAGCAGAGCCCGTCCTGCCAGGAAAAGCCGTAAATTATTACTCCCAGTTCATCGATCCTCTATCACTCAACATGGGTTCTCACATCATCCACCATAAATAAAGTCCACACACATCATTCACCATCACTTATGTCATCTCAAATCATCCATCCTTCATCATTAATTATGTCCGCTCACATCATCCAACTTCACTAATCATGTCTGCTCATATCATCCATACTCCATCACTAATCATCTCCGCTCACATCACCCATCATGTCTTCCCATGTCATCCATCCATTCTAGGGTGAGTGATGTTGAAGGCTCCTGGGATAATTTCTTGTACCTGAGATGTGATGGGAATATGCTGCCTGGACCAGGCCGGCCGCGTTCTGTAGGGGTCCATACTGCAGCCATGAGCAGACATCTTGTACTGACCAGTCACTGACTGGCTTCTCCCATATCTCCTCATCCTCCGATTCCTGTGACATCAAACCCTGGAAGATAAGAGAAGACTTCTGTGATCTCAGCAAATATATAATATGCAAATTACCTCTTCTGAGAAAAAGAGGCCTTAAACTCTATAGCGCCACCTGTTGGAAGTAGCGATCCTACAAGTCACAATCAACTCTTTAACGAGTCGTGCAATATGACTTAGGATGAAAGCCAATTAGTATCTCAATTCACAGACACGGTGTTTCGGGCTGTTGGCCCTCGTCAGTGCGAAGCGCCAACAGGTGGCGCTATAGAGTTTAAGTCCTCTTTTTCTCAGAAGAGGCAATTTGCATATTATATTTCCCAGAGGAGCATTGCACGGCGAATAAGCCTCCTTACCTTGACAAGCCAGAGATGGTATGTCACTCTCCATAAGGAGAAATGATACAACATCACAGACATCCTAAGAATATAACACTATGGACACTCACAGTTCTCCTGGATATTACACCTGGACACTCACGCTCATCCTGGATATTACACCTGGACACTCATGGTCATCCTGGATATTACACCTGGACGCTCACGGTCATCCTGGATATTACACCTGGACACTCACGCTCATCCTGGATATTAGACCTGGACACTCACGCTCATCCTGGATATTACACCTGGACACTCACGGTCATCCTGGATATTACACCTGGACACTCACGCTCATCCTGTATATTAGACCTGGACACTCACGCTCATCCTGGATATTAGACCTGGACACTCACGCTCATCCTGGATATTACGCCTGGACACTCATGGTCATCCTGGATATTACGCCTGGACACTCACGCTCATCCTGGATATTAGACCTGGACACTCACGCTCATCCTGGATATTACACCTGGACTCTCGCTCATCCTGAATATTATACCTGGACACTCACGCTCATCCTGGATATTACACCTGGACACTCATGGTCATCCTGGATATTACGCCTGGACACTCACGCTCATCCTGGATATTAGACCTGGACACTCACGCTCATCCTGGATATTACACCTGGACTCTCGCTCATCCTGAATATTATACCTGGACACTCACGCTCATCCTGGATATTACGCCTGGACACTCATGGTCATCCTGGATATTACGCCTGGACACTCACGCTCATCCTGGATATTACACCTGGACACTCATGGTCATCCTGGATATTACACCTGGACGCTCATGGTCATCCTGGATATTACACCTGGACGCTCATGGTCATCCTGGATATTACACCTGGACACTCACGCTCATCCTGGATATTAGACCTGGACACTCACGGTCATCCTGGATATTACACCTGGACACTCATGGTCATCCTGGATATTACACCTGGACTCTCGCTCATCCAGAATATTATACCTGGACACTCACGCTCATCCTGGATATTACACCTGGACACTCATGGTCATCCTGGATATTACGCCTGGACACTCATGGTCATCCTGGATATTACGCCTGGACACTCATGGTCATCCTGGATATTACGCCTGGACACTCACAGTACTCCTGGATATTACACCTGGACACTCGCTCATCCTGGATATTACGCCTGGACTCTCTTGCTCATCCCAGATATTACGCCTGGACACTCACAGTACTCCTGGATATTACACCTGGACACTCGCTCATCCTGGATATTACGCCTGGACTCTCTTGCTCATCCCAGATATTACGCCTGGACACTCACAGTACTCCTGGATATTACACCTGGACACTCGCTCATCCTGGATATTACGCCTGGACTCTCTTGCTCATCCCAGATATTACGCCTGGACTCTCATGTTCATCATGAATATTATGCCTTGACTCTCATGCTCAACCTGGATATAACGCCTGGACTCAAGCTCATGCCATATATTACGCCTGGATTCTCACTCTCATCCTGGATATAATGCCTGGACTTTCAAGCTCATCCCGGATATTACAGATATAACGCCTGAACTCTCACGCTTATCCTTGATATTACGCCTTGACTATCATGCTCATCCTGACTATTAACATAGTAACATAGTTAGTATGGCCGAAAAAAGACATTTGTCAATCCAGTTCAGCCTATATTCCATCATAATAAATCCCCAGATCTACGTCCTTCTACAGAACTTTCATTCTCATCCTGGATATTACACCTGGACACTCATGTTCCTCCTTGATATTACACCTGGACTATCACACTCAACTTGGATATAATGCCTGGACTCTCACACTTATCCTGAATATTACGACTGGACACTCACAGTCCTCCCGGATATTACGCCTGGACTCTCACACCCGTCCTAGATATACCCAGGATAAGCGTGAGAATCAAGGTGTGATAACACCGGGACTCACACGCTCATCCTGGTATAACACTGGGACTCACACACTCATCCCTGGTATAACACTGGGTCTCGCGCGCTCATCCCGGGTATAACACCAGGACTCACACACTCATCCTGGGTATGACACCAGGACTCACACGCTCATCCTGGGTATGACACTGAGACTCACGCTCATCCTGAGTATAACACCGGGACTCACACACTCATCCTGGGTAAAACATTGGGACTTACACGAGCATCCTGAGTATAACACCGGGACTCACACGCTCATCTCGGATATTACACCTGGACTCTCACACTCATTCTGGGTATAACACCGGGACACTCGCGCTCATCCCGGGTATTATAGAATATGCAAAGAACAGCTGCACTCGAATGGAATATGCTTTGCAAAAGTAGTGATGCGTTTATTCACATGTGTTGTCAACACATGTGAATAAAACGCATCACTACTTTTGCAAACACATGTGAATAAACGCATCACTATTTTTGCAAAGCATATTCCATTCGAGTGCAGCTGTTCTTTGCATATTCTATGATTCTGGATTCACCCAAGCAAAGTTTGCACCACCCATCAAGCTGAGTGCGCTCTTCTTTTCTAATCTTCATCCCGGGTATTACACCGGGACTCACACTCTCATCCTGGGTAAAACACCAGGACTTACACCTGCATCCTTAGTATAACACCGGGACTCACATGCTCATTTTGGATGTTACACCTGGACTCTCACGCTCATCCTGGGTATAACACCTGGACTCTCACGCTCATCCTGGGTATAACACCGGGACTCACACACTCATCCTGAGTATAACACCGGGACTCACACACTCATCCTGAGTATAACACCGGGACTCACGCACTCATCCTGAGTATAACACCGGGACTCACGCACTCATCCTGAGTATAACACCGGGACTCACGCACTCATCCTGAGTATAACACCGGGACTCACGCACTCATCCTGAGTATAACACCGGGACTCACGCACTCATCCTGAGTATAACACCGGGACTCACGCACTCATCCTGAGTATAACACCGGGACTCTCGCACTCATCCTGGGTATAACACCGGGACTCACGCACTCATCCTGGGTATAACACCGGGACTCACGCACTCATCCTGGGTATAACACCGGGACTCACGCACTCATCCTGAGTATAACACCGGGACTCACGCACTCATCCTGAGTATAACACCGGGACTCACGCACTCATCCTGAGTATAACACCGGGACTCACGCACTCATCCTGAGTATAACACCGGGACTCACGCACTCATCCTGAGTATAACACCGGGACTCACGCACTCATCCTGAGTATAACACCGGGACTCACGCACTCATCCTGAGTATAACACCGGGACTCACGCACTCATCCTGGGTATAACACCGGGACTCACGCACTCATCCTGGGTATAACACCGGGACTCACGCACTCATCCTGGGTATTACACCTGGACACTCATGGTCATCCTGGATATTACACCTGGACGCTCATGGTCATCCTGGATATTACACCTGGACGCTCATGGTCATCCTGGATATTACACCTGGACACTCACGCTCATCCTGGATATTAGACCTGGACACTCACGGTCATCCTGGATATTACACCTGGACACTCATGGTCATCCTGGATATTACACCTGGACTCTCGCTCATCCAGAATATTATACCTGGACACTCACGCTCATCCTGGATATTACACCTGGACACTCATGGTCATCCTGGATATTACGCCTGGACACTCATGGTCATCCTGGATATTACGCCTGGACACTCATGGTCATCCTGGATATTACGCCTGGACACTCACAGTACTCCTGGATATTACACCTGGACACTCGCTCATCCTGGATATTACGCCTGGACTCTCTTGCTCATCCCAGATATTACGCCTGGACACTCACAGTACTCCTGGATATTACACCTGGACACTCGCTCATCCTGGATATTACGCCTGGACTCTCTTGCTCATCCCAGATATTACGCCTGGACACTCACAGTACTCCTGGATATTACACCTGGACACTCGCTCATCCTGGATATTACGCCTGGACTCTCTTGCTCATCCCAGATATTACGCCTGGACTCTCATGTTCATCATGAATATTATGCCTTGACTCTCATGCTCAACCTGGATATAACGCCTGGACTCAAGCTCATGCCATATATTACGCCTGGATTCTCACTCTCATCCTGGATATAATGCCTGGACTTTCAAGCTCATCCCGGATATTACAGATATAACGCCTGAACTCTCACGCTTATCCTTGATATTACGCCTTGACTATCATGCTCATCCTGACTATTAACATAGTAACATAGTTAGTATGGCCGAAAAAAGACATTTGTCAATCCAGTTCAGCCTATATTCCATCATAATAAATCCCCAGATCTACGTCCTTCTACAGAACTTTCATTCTCATCCTGGATATTACACCTGGACACTCATGTTCCTCCTTGATATTACACCTGGACTATCACACTCAACTTGGATATAATGCCTGGACTCTCACACTTATCCTGAATATTACGACTGGACACTCACAGTCCTCCCGGATATTACGCCTGGACTCTCACACCCGTCCTAGATATACCCAGGATAAGCGTGAGAATCAAGGTGTGATAACACCGGGACTCACACGCTCATCCTGGTATAACACTGGGACTCACACACTCATCCCTGGTATAACACTGGGTCTCGCGCGCTCATCCCGGGTATAACACCAGGACTCACACACTCATCCTGGGTATGACACCAGGACTCACACGCTCATCCTGGGTATGACACTGAGACTCACGCTCATCCTGAGTATAACACCGGGACTCACACACTCATCCTGGGTAAAACATTGGGACTTACACGAGCATCCTGAGTATAACACCGGGACTCACACGCTCATCTCGGATATTACACCTGGACTCTCACACTCATTCTGGGTATAACACCGGGACACTCGCGCTCATCCCGGGTATTATAGAATATGCAAAGAACAGCTGCACTCGAATGGAATATGCTTTGCAAAAGTAGTGATGCGTTTATTCACATGTGTTGTCAACACATGTGAATAAAACGCATCACTACTTTTGCAAACACATGTGAATAAACGCATCACTATTTTTGCAAAGCATATTCCATTCGAGTGCAGCTGTTCTTTGCATATTCTATGATTCTGGATTCACCCAAGCAAAGTTTGCACCACCCATCAAGCTGAGTGCGCTCTTCTTTTCTAATCTTCATCCCGGGTATTACACCGGGACTCACACTCTCATCCTGGGTAAAACACCAGGACTTACACCTGCATCCTTAGTATAACACCGGGACTCACATGCTCATTTTGGATGTTACACCTGGACTCTCACGCTCATCCTGGGTATAACACCTGGACTCTCACGCTCATCCTGGGTATAACACCGGGACTCACACACTCATCCTGAGTATAACACCGGGACTCACACACTCATCCTGAGTATAACACCGGGACTCACGCACTCATCCTGAGTATAACACCGGGACTCACGCACTCATCCTGAGTATAACACCGGGACTCACGCACTCATCCTGAGTATAACACCGGGACTCACGCACTCATCCTGAGTATAACACCGGGACTCACGCACTCATCCTGAGTATAACACCGGGACTCACGCACTCATCCTGAGTATAACACCGGGACTCTCGCACTCATCCTGGGTATAACACCGGGACTCACGCACTCATCCTGGGTATAACACCGGGACTCACGCACTCATCCTGGGTATAACACCGGGACTCACGCACTCATCCTGAGTATAACACCGGGACTCACGCACTCATCCTGAGTATAACACCGGGACTCACGCACTCATCCTGAGTATAACACCGGGACTCACGCACTCATCCTGAGTATAACACCGGGACTCACGCACTCATCCTGAGTATAACACCGGGACTCATGCACTCATCCTGAGTATAACACCGGGACTCACGCACTCATCCTGGGTATAACACCGGGACTCACGCACTCATCCTGGGTATAACACCGGGACTCACGCACTCATCCTGGGTATAACACCGGGACTCACGCACTCATCCTGGGTATAACACCGGGACTCACGCACTCATCCTGGGTATAACACCGGGACTCACGCACTCATCCTGGGTATAACACCGGGACTCACGCACTCATCCTGGGTATAACACCGGGACTCACACACTCATCCTGGGTATAACACCGGGACTCACACACTCATCCTGGGTATAACACCGGGACTCACACACTCATCCTGGGTATAACACCGGGACTCACACACTCATCCTGGGTATAACACCGGGACTCACACACTCATCCTGAGTATAACACCGGGACTCACACTCATCCTGGGTATAACACCGGGACTCACACACTCATCCTGGGTATAACACCGGGACTCACACACTCATCCTGGGTATAACACCGGGACTCACACACTCATCCTGAGTATAACACCGGGACTCACACACTCATCCTGAGTATAACACCGGGACTCACACACTCATCCTGAGTATAACACCGGGACTCACACACTCATCCTGAGTATAACACCGGGACTCACACACTCATCCTGAGTATAACACCGGGACTCACACACTCATCCTGAGTATAACACCGGGACTCTCACACTCATCCTGAGTATAACACCGGGACTCTCACACTCATCCTGAGTATAACACCGGGACTCACACACTCATCCTGGGTATAACACCGGGACTCACACACTCATCCTGGGTATAACACCGGGACTCACACACTCATCCTGGGTATAACACCGGGACTCACACACTCATCCTGGGTATAACACCGGGACTCACACACTCATCCTGGGTATAACACCGGGACTCACGCACTCATCCTGGGTATAACACCGGGACTCACGCACTCATCCTGAGTATAACACCGGAACTCACACACTCATCCTGAGTATAACACCGGGACTCACACACTCATCCTGGGTATAACACCGGGACTCACACACTCATCCTGGGTATAACACCGGGACTCACACACTCATCCTGGGTATAACACCGGGACTCACACACTCATCCTGGGTATAACACCGGGACTCACACACTCATCCTGGGTATAACACCGGGACTCACATGCTCATCTTGGATATTACAACTGGACTCTCATGCTCATCCTGAGTATAACACCGGGACTCACACGCTCATCCTGGGTATAACACCGCGACTCACATGCTCATCTTGGATATTACAGCTGGACTCTCATGCTCATCCTGAGTATAACACCGGGACTCACACGCTCATCCTGGGTATAACACCGGGACTCACATGCTCATCTTGGATATTACAACTGGACTCTCATGCTCATCCTGAGTATAACACCGGGACTCACACGCTCATCCTGGGTATAACACCGGGACTCACATGCTCATCTTGGATATTACAACTGGACTCTCAAGCTCATCCTGAGTATAACACCGGGACTCACACGCTCATCCTGGGTATAACACCGGGACTCACATGCTCATCTTGGATATTACAACTGGACTCTCATGCTCATCCTGAGTATAACACCGGGACTCACACACTCATCTTGGATATTTCACCTGGATTCTCACACTTATCCTGGGTATGACAGATGGATGCTTATCCTTTGGTATTATTCTGGGATTCTCACAGAGAGGGAGGTTATTGTCACAACCCACGGCCAGGCCGTGAATCCGCGCAGTCAGATGTTCCGGGGTCAATACCAAAAGATCACGTAGTAAACCAAGGGTAGTTGTAAGTCAGGTCACATGCCAGGGTCAGAATACCAGAGAAATAGCAGATAAGCAAAGGGGCAATAACAAACGGGTAGACAAAATACGGTGCAAAGGTCAGCAGCAGAATATCAGATACAAAGGGGCAATAACAAACGGGTAGTCTGAACACGGTGCAAAGGTCAGCAGCAGAATATCAGATACAAAGGGGCAATAACAAACGGGTAGTCTGAGCACGGTCCAAAGGTCAGCAGCAGAATATCAGATGCAATGGGGCAATAACAAACGGGTAGTCTGAACACGGTCCAAAGGTCAGCAGCAGAATATCAGATGCAATGGGGCAATAACAAACGGGTAGTCTGAACACAGACCAAAGGTCAGCAGCAGAATATCAGATGCAATGGGGCAATAACAAACGGGTAGTCTGAACACAGTTCAAAGGTCAGCAGCAGAATATTACACGCAAAGGGGCAATAACAAACGGGTAATCTGAACACGGTCCAAAAGTCAGCAGCAGAATATCAGATGCAATGGGGCAATAACAAACGGGTAGTCTGAGCACGGTCCAAAGGTCAGCAGCAGAATATCAGATGCAATGGGGCAATAACAAACGGGTAGTCTGAGCACGGTCCAAAGGTCAGCAGCAGAATATCAGATGCAATGGGGCAATAACAAACGGGTAGTCTGAGCACGGTCCAAAGGTCAGCAGCAGAATATCAGATGCAATGGGGCAATAACAAACGGGTAGTCTGAACACGGTTCAAAGGTCAGCAGCAGAATATCAGATGCAATGGGGCAATAACAAACGGGTAGTCTGAACACGGTCCAAAGGTCAGCAGCAGAAGATCTGAACTTACAGCATGGGGTACAGGCAAACACACCAGCGAGCACAAGCGTAGAACAAGCTTTTGACTGGCAGTGATCTGGGCCAGACGGCTCACCTTAATAGCAGGGCAATTACCAAGAACAAGGAGCACCTGTGGAAATCTCTGCACCTCCCTGTCAGATAGGTCAACTGAGCTGTCAATCAAAGCACTGACAGCTCAGCACGCCCCAGCACAGGACAGGATAATAGAGCTGTCCATCACAGGATCCCAGACACTCTGAGCAGAAGAATCGTGACAGTTACTTGATGGAGAACACAGTGTTACCTGTGAGGATGCCGCCATGTTTAGAGTCCAGGGGTGACGTGTGACCCTCAGAGCCGATCCGACCTCCCGTCTGCACCTGTAAATAATAAAAGGTACATGTAGTGCAGCCCATGTCTTATCTGATGGTAAGAGCCGTATAGTGACTGTCACATCTCCAGTGTCACCAGCACAGGACATGGAGGACACGATACAAGAGGCATGAAATCTCTCCATTGTGATCCTTACCCCCTCAGACCTGTCCCAGGTGTAATCTCAGGTGTGTACCTGACATATTCTGCTGCCCTGTACATTACCAGGGGCAGATACATGTAAGCAGAAGGATCGGGCTGGGGCACCTTTCTTGCGCTGGGTCTGGAACTGTCGGGGCTGTCTCCTCTGTTGTCCGGGGGAAAGCTTAAGGAACCAAACCGACCTTTGCACTCAGCAGCAGGGGCTGTAGTTAGCTCAGGAAGAGCGGAGCGTGCGCAAAAGCGAGCGGACTTGGCGGGAAGAGACAGCGCGCAATGACAGGGGTGAGCGCTCCTGCCGCTGAGTACCAGGACTACGCAGGCCCGCGCCAGAGCTTCCCCGCTGCTGCCAGCAGTACTTGTGAGAAAAGACAGGGGGTGCGCCCGCTGATCGTGACTAAGCAAGAAGCTGAGCGCTTCGGGCCTGTGAGTACCGCACGGAGCCGCTTGAGAGAGACCGAGAGTGGAAGTGCTGGCAGCGCTCTGCTTCCCCAGTATACTTATGCCGGATCACGTTGGGCTCAGAGCGGTGGCTTCCATCCTTCCAGCCACACTTATACATGGACTAGGGGCTCAGCGGAAGGTACCGGAGAACAACCGCTGCCGCCAGAAGACGGACCACCGTTATTCCCAGGACCTCCATGGACAAGCATCACGCCAGCTGTTGTCGGCGATTCTGATTTTCAAGCAGCATCTACAGGCAGAGAAACTTCTGACACGATAAGTGTACAACAGAACTGCCATCACCTTGCTCAATAACGCTGCATATTCTTTAGCAATTAGATTTATTCCCATTTAACCCATCATCTCCGTGCCAGGAGTTAACCCTCTGTTCAATTAAAACTGTTATATTTGTTAACCCTTGCTCTGCATTCTGTCTGTCACTGCATCCCAGAACCTGCTCACGTACAGATCTGGCAAAAATTAAGAGACCACCACATCAAATCCCTGTCATGGCCGCCCAATCTCCAGACCTGAACCCCATTGAAAACCTCTGGAGAACTGCTGACATTATTGTACCAGGAGCCGTGTGAGAGACTGGTGGAAAGCTGCCAAGACGCAGGAAAGCTGGGATTAACAATCATGGTTATTCCACCACATATTGATTTCTGAACTCTTCCTGAGTTAAAACATTAGTATTGTTGTTTCTAAATGATTATGAACTTGTATTCTTTGCATTGTTTGAGGTCTGCAAATAAAGCTTTTTTTTGTTATTTTGACCATTTCTTATTTTCAGAAAATAAATACAAAATGTATTGCTTGGAACTTCAGAGACATGTTGTCAGTAGATTATAGAATAAAAGAACAATTTACATTTTACTCAAAAATACAAAGCGAAAAATCAGACAAACTGAACATTCTGCAGTGGTCTCTCAATTTTTGCCAGAGCTGTATATGAGGGGCCTCCGTAGCACCGGACAGAAGGTCTGGGGGGCACCAGGTTAGCGGCATTTATGAACAAGGGCTGACTGGCCTCTAAATCCATATGACGGTGGAAAAGTATCTAATGAGGCAGGAGGGAAATCCTGAGAGTGCAGGCTTCAAAGAAGAAAATCCAGCCCGAGGGGGAAACTGCAGGAAGGTGAGGAGATGCACCTTCACGCACTCCCAGGTACTCCGCCTGCACCCTCATGCACTCCCCCGTGTGCGCCCTGCACCCTCACGCACTCCTCTGTATGCCCCCTGCACCCTCACGCACTCCCCCGTATGCCCCCTGCACTCTCACCCACTCCACCATACACCCTCTACACCCTCACGCACTCCTCCGTGTGCCCCCTGCACCCTCACGCACTCCTCTGTATGCCCCCTGCACCCTCACGCACTCCCAGGTACACAGCCTGTACCCCACAACATCCCAGTATGCCCCCTGCACCCTCAGACCTCCCCGTATGCCCCCTGCACTCTCACCCACTCCACCATACACCCTCTACACCCTCATGCACTCCCCCATGTGCGCCCGGCACCCTCACGCACTCCTCTGTATGCCCCCTGCACCCTCACGCACTCCCAGGTACACCGCCTGCACCCTCATGCACTCCCCCGTGTGCGCCCTGCACCCTCAGACTCCCCCGTATGCCCCCTGCACTCTCACCCACTCCACCATACGCCCTCTACACCCTCACGCACTCCTCCGTGTGCCCCCTGCACCCTCACGCACTCCTCTGTATGCCCCCTGCACCCTCACGCACTCCCAGGTACACAGCCTGTACCCCACAACATCCCAGTATGCCCCCTGCACCCTCAGACCTCCCCGTATGCCCCCTGCACTCTCACCCACTCCACCATACACCCTCATGCACTCCCCCATGTGCGCCCGGCACCCTCACGCACTCCTCTGTATGCCCCCTGCACCCTCACGCACTCCCAGGTACACCGCCTGCACCCTCATGCACTCCCCCGTGTGCGCCCTGCACCCTCAGACTCCCCCGTATGCCCCCTGCACTCTCACCCACTCCACCATACGCCCTCTACACCCTCACGCACTCCTCCGTGTGCCCCCTGCACCCTCACGCACTCCTCTGTATGCCCCCTGCACCCTCACGCACTCCCAGGTACACAGCCTGTACCCCACAACATCCCAGTATGCCCCCTGCACCCTCAGACCTCCCCGTATGACCCCTGCACTCTCACCCACTCCACCATACACCCTCTACACCCTCACGCACTCCCCCGTGTGCCCTCTGCACCCTCATGCACTATCCTGTAAGCCCCCTGCACCCTCACTCACTCCCCGATACACCGCCTGCACCCTTGCACTTGCTCTCACCTGTAGCAGTGTCTGTGGCTCTCACACAGTCCTGGTTGGTGAATGATTGATTCCACAGGGTCAGAGTACAGAGCAGGGTACAGGCAGTTCCTTGGCTCGTGTCTTCAGAGTCCCTGTGGCACTCAGTATACACAGACTATCTGGAGATGGTGGCCGCTCTTCTCGCCTCCTCGCTGATCTATCCTCAGATTTTCCACAAGCCTTCCGGTATTTTCACAAAAATGATTCCCTCATGGGAGGCCCCGTTGTAGCAGCAGCAGCAGCGACCAGTGCCAAATTCACAGATGAAGATACAGATAATTACACAGCCATGATTGGCACAAGATCTCATATACATGTTCCCCATCTCTGCCCCGTGTGAACGCCCCACTGATCGGATCCCGCAGAAAACACAAGTGTGACTAGATAGAAACGTCAGCTCGTCCCGCAAAAACCACAAGTGTGACTAGATCGAAACGTCAGCTCATCCCGCAGAAAACACAAGTGTGACTAGATAGAAACGTCAGCTCGTCCTGCAGAAAACACAAGTGTGACTAGATAGAAACGTCAGCTCGTCCCGCAGAAAACACAAGTGTGACTAGATCGAAACGTCAGCTCGTCCGGCAGAAAACACAAGTGTGACTAGATAGAAACATCAGTTCGTCCCGCAGAAAAAACAAGTGTGACTAGATAGAAGCGTCAGCTTGTCTGGCAGAAAACACAAGTGTGACTAGATAGAAACGTCAGCTCGTCCCACAGAAAACACAAGTGTGACTAGATAGAAACGTCAGCTCGTCCCGCAGAAAACACAAGTGTGACTAGATAGAAACGTCAGCTCGTCCGGCAGAAAACACAAGTGTGACTAGATAGAAACGTCAGCTCGTCCGGCAGAAAACACAAGTGTGACTAGATAGAAACGTCAGCTCATCCTGCAGAAAACACAAGTGTGAGTAGATAGAAATATCAGCTTGTCCTGCAGAAAACACAAGTGTGACTAGATAGAAGCGTCAGCTCGTCCTGCAGAAAACACAAGTGTGACTAGATCGAAACGTCAGCTCGTCCTGCAGAAAACACAAGTGTGACTAGATCGAAACGTCAGCTCGTCCGGCAGAAAACACAAGTGTGACTAGATAGAAGTGACAGCTCGTCCCACAGAAAACACAAGTGTGACTAGATAGAAACGTCAGCTCGTCCAGCAGAAAACACAAGTGTGACTAGATCGAAACGTCAGCTCGTCCGGCAGAAAACACAAGTGTGACTAGATAGAAGTGACAGCTCGTCCGGCAGAAAACACAAGTGTGAGTAGATAGAAACGTCAGCTCGTCCTGCAGAAAACACAAGTGTGACTAGATAGAAATGTCAGCTCATCCGGCAGAAAACACAAGTGTGACTAGATAGAAACGTCAGCTTGTCCCGCAGAAAACACAAGTGTGACTAGATGGAAGCGTCAGCTCATCCGGCAGAAAACACAAGTGTGACTAGATAGAAACGTCAGCTTGTCCGGCAGAAAACACAAGTGTGAGTAGATAGAAACGTCAGCTCGTCCGGCAGAAAACACAAGTGTGACTAGATAGAAGTGACAGCTCGTCCTGCAGAAAACACAAGTGTGACTAGATCGAAACGTCAGCTCGTCCTGCAGAAAACACAAGTGTGACTAGATCGAAACGTCAGCTCGTCCGGCAGAAAACACAAGTGTGACTAGATAGAAGTGACAGCTCGTCCCACAGAAAACACAAGTGTGACTAGATAGAAACGTCAGCTCGTCCAGCAGAAAACACAAGTGTGACTAGATCGAAACGTCAGCTCGTCCGGCAGAAAACACAAGTGTGACTAGATAGAAGTGACAGCTCGTCCGGCAGAAAACACAAGTGTGAGTAGATAGAAACGTCAGCTCGTCCTGCAGAAAACACAAGTGTGACTAGATAGAAATGTCAGCTCATCCGGCAGAAAACACAAGTGTGACTAGATAGAAACGTCAGCTTGTCCCGCAGAAAACACAAGTGTGACTAGATGGAAGCGTCAGCTCATCCGGCAGAAAACACAAGTGTGACTAGATAGAAACGTCAGCTTGTCCGGCAGAAAACACAAGTGTGAGTAGATAGAAACGTCAGCTCGTCCGGCAGAAAACACAAGTGTGACTAGATAGAAGTGACAGCTCGTCCGGCAGAAAACACAAGTGTGACTAGATAGAAGCGTCAGCTCGTCCTGCAGAAAACACAAGTGTGACTAGATAGAAATATCAGCTTGTCCCACAGAAAACACAAGTGTGACTAGATAGAAATATCAGCTTTTCCCACAGAAAACACAAGTGTGACTAGATAGAAGCGTCAGCTCGTCCTGCAGAAAACACAAGTGTGATTAGCTAGAAGCGTCAGTTCATCCAGCAGAAAACACAAGTGTGAGTAGATAGAAGCGTCAGCTCGTCCGGCAGAAAACACAAGTGTGACTAGATAGAAACGTCAGCTCGTCCGGCAGAAAACACAAGTGTGACTAGATAGAAATGTCAGCTCATCCTGCAGAAAACACAAGTGTGACTAGATAGAAGCGTCAGCTCGTCCCGCAGAAAACACAAGTGTGACTAGATAGAAGCGTCAGCTCGTCCCACAGAAAACACAAGTGTGACTAGATAGAAACGTCAGCTCGTCCCGCAGAAAACACAAGTGTGACTACATAGGAACGTCAGCTCGTCCCGCAGAAAACACAAGTGTGACTAGATAGAAGCGTCAGTTCATCCAGCAGAAAACACAAGTGTGACTAGATTGAAATATCAGCTCGTCCGGCAGAAAACACAAGTGTGACTAGATAGAAACGTCAGCTTGTCTGGCAGAAAACACAAGTGTGAGTAGATAGAAATGTCAGCTCGTCCCACAGAAAACACAAGTGTGACTAGATAGAAGTGTCAGCTCGTCCCACAGAAAACACAAGTGTGACTAGATAGAAGCGTCAGCTCATCCGGCAGAAAACACAAGTGTGATTAGATAGAAACGTCAGCTTGTCCGGCAGAAAACACAAGTGTGACTAGATAGAAACGTCAGCTCGTCCGGCAGAAAACACAAGTGTGACTAGATAGAAACGTCAGCTTGTCCCGCAGAAAACACAAGTGTGACTAGATAGAAGCGTCAGCTCGTCCGGCAGAAAACACAAGTGTGAGTAGATAGAAACGTCAGCTTGTCCCACAGAAAACACAAGTGTGACTAGATAGAAGCGTCAGCTCGTCCCACAGAAAACACAAGTGTGATTAGCTAGAAGCGTCAGTTCATCCAGCAGAAAACACAAGTGTGACTAGATAGAAACGTCAGCTCGTCCCACAGAAAACACAAGTGTGACTAGATAGAAGCGTCAGCTCGTCCCACAGAAAACACAAGTGTGAGTAGATAGAAGTGACAGCTCGTCCTGCAGAAAACACAAGTGTGACTAGATAGAAGCGTCAGCTCGTCCCACAGAAAACACAAGTGTGACTAGATAGAAGCGTCAGCTCGTCCTGCAGAAAACACAAGTGTGACTAGATAGAAACGTCAGCTCGTCCTGCAGAAAACACAAGTGTGACTAGATAGAAGCGTCAGCTCGTCCCACAGAAAACACAAGTGTGACTAGATAGAAATATCAGCTCATCCCACAGAAAACACAAGTGTGACTAGATAGAAGCGTCAGCTCGTCCTGCAGAAAACACAAGTGTGACTAGATAGAAACGTCAGCTCGTCCTGCAGAAAACACAAGTGTGACTACATAGAAATGTCAGCTCGTCCCACAGAAAACACAAGTGTGACTAGATAGAAATATCAGCTTGTCCCACAGAAAACACAAGTGTGACTAGATAGAAACGTCAGCTCGTCCTGCAGAAAACACAAGTGTGACTAGATAGAAGCGTCAGCTCATCCGGCAGAAAACACAAGTGTGACTAGATAGAAACGTCAGCTCGTCCGGAAGAAAACACAAGTGTGAGTAGATAGAAACGTCAGCTCGTCCGGCAGAAAACACAAGTGTGACTAGATAGAAACGTCAGCTCGTCCTGCAGAAAACACAAGTGTGACTAGATTGAAATGTCAGCTCGTCCGGCAGAAAACACAAGTGTGAGTAGATAGAAGCGTCAGTTCATCCAGCAGAAAACACAAGTGTGAGTAGATAGAAACGTCAGTCCGTCCGGCAGAAAACACAAGTGTGACTAGATAGAAACGTCAGCTTGTCCCACAGAAAACACAAGTGTGACTAGATAGAAGCGTCAGCTCATCCCACAGAAAACACAAGTGTGATTAGACAGAAACGTCAGCTCGTCCTGCAGAAAACACAAGTGTGACTAGATAGAAATGTCAGCTCATCCGGCAGAAAACACAAGTGTGACTAGATAGAAACGTCAGCTCGTCCCGCAGAAAACACAAGTGTGACTAGATGGAAGCGTCAGCTCATCCGGCAGAAAACACAAGTGTGACTAGATAGAAACGTCAGCTTGTCCCGCAGAAAACACAAGTGTGACTAGATAGAAGCGTCAGCTCGTCCGGCAGAAAACACAAGTGTGAGTAGATAGAAACATCAGCTCGTCCTGCAGAAAACACAAGTGTGACTAGATAGAAACGTCAGCTCGTCCTGCAGAAAACACAAGTGTGACTAGATAGAAATGTCAGCTCATCCGGCAGAAAACACAAGTGTGACTAGATAGAAACGTCAGCTAGTCCCGCAGAAAACACAAGTGTGACTAGATGGAAGCGTCAGCTCATCCGGCAGAAAACACAAGTGTGACTAGATAGAAACGTCAGCTTGTCCCGCAGAAAACACAAGTGTGACTAGATAGAAGCGTCAGCTCGTCCGGCAGAAAACACAAGTGTGAGTAGATAGAAACATCAGCTCGTCCTGCAGAAAACACAAGTGTGACTAGATAGAAACGTCAGCTCGTCCGGCAGAAAACACAAGTGTGACTAGATAGAAGTGACAGCTCGTCCGGCAGAAAACACAAGTGTGACTAGATAGAAGCGTCAGCTCGTCCTGCAGAAAACACAAGTGTGACTAGATAGAAATATCAGCTTGTCCCACAGAAAACACAAGTGTGACTAGATAGAAATATCAGCTTTTCCCACAGAAAACACAAGTGTGACTAGATAGAAGCGTCAGCTCGTCCTGCAGAAAACACAAGTGTGATTAGCTAGAAGCGTCAGTTCATCCAGCAGAAAACACAAGTGTGAGTAGATAGAAGCGTCAGCTCGTCCGGCAGAAAACACAAGTGTGACTAGATAGAAACGTCAGCTCGTCCGGCAGAAAACACAAGTGTGACTAGATAGAAATGTCAGCTCATCCTGCAGAAAACACAAGTGTGACTAGATAGAAGCGTCAGCTCGTCCCGCAGAAAACACAAGTGTGACTAGATAGAAGCGTCAGCTCGTCCCACAGAAAACACAAGTGTGACTAGATAGAAACGTCAGCTCGTCCCGCAGAAAACACAAGTGTGACTACATAGGAACGTCAGCTCGTCCCGCAGAAAACACAAGTGTGACTAGATAGAAGCGTCAGTTCATCCAGCAGAAAACACAAGTGTGACTAGATTGAAATATCAGCTCGTCCGGCAGAAAACACAAGTGTGACTAGATAGAAACGTCAGCTTGTCTGGCAGAAAACACAAGTGTGAGTAGATAGAAATGTCAGCTCGTCCCACAGAAAACACAAGTGTGACTAGATAGAAGTGTCAGCTCGTCCCACAGAAAACACAAGTGTGACTAGATAGAAGCGTCAGCTCATCCGGCAGAAAACACAAGTGTGATTAGATAGAAACGTCAGCTTGTCCGGCAGAAAACACAAGTGTGACTAGATAGAAACGTCAGCTCGTCCGGCAGAAAACACAAGTGTGACTAGATAGAAACGTCAGCTTGTCCCGCAGAAAACACAAGTGTGACTAGATAGAAGCGTCAGCTCGTCCGGCAGAAAACACAAGTGTGAGTAGATAGAAACGTCAGCTTGTCCCACAGAAAACACAAGTGTGACTAGATAGAAGCGTCAGCTCGTCCCACAGAAAACACAAGTGTGATTAGCTAGAAGCGTCAGTTCATCCAGCAGAAAACACAAGTGTGACTAGATAGAAACGTCAGCTCGTCCCACAGAAAACACAAGTGTGACTAGATAGAAGCGTCAGCTCGTCCCACAGAAAACACAAGTGTGAGTAGATAGAAGTGACAGCTCGTCCTGCAGAAAACACAAGTGTGACTAGATAGAAGCGTCAGCTCGTCCCACAGAAAACACAAGTGTGACTAGATAGAAGCGTCAGCTCGTCCTGCAGAAAACACAAGTGTGACTAGATAGAAACGTCAGCTCGTCCTGCAGAAAACACAAGTGTGACTAGATAGAAGCGTCAGCTCGTCCCACAGAAAACACAAGTGTGACTAGATAGAAATATCAGCTCATCCCACAGAAAACACAAGTGTGACTAGATAGAAGCGTCAGCTCGTCCTGCAGAAAACACAAGTGTGACTAGATAGAAACGTCAGCTCGTCCTGCAGAAAACACAAGTGTGACTACATAGAAATGTCAGCTCGTCCCACAGAAAACACAAGTGTGACTAGATAGAAATATCAGCTTGTCCCACAGAAAACACAAGTGTGACTAGATAGAAACGTCAGCTCGTCCTGCAGAAAACACAAGTGTGACTAGATAGAAGCGTCAGCTCATCCGGCAGAAAACACAAGTGTGACTAGATAGAAACGTCAGCTCGTCCGGAAGAAAACACAAGTGTGAGTAGATAGAAACGTCAGCTCGTCCGGCAGAAAACACAAGTGTGACTAGATAGAAACGTCAGCTCGTCCTGCAGAAAACACAAGTGTGACTAGATTGAAATGTCAGCTCGTCCGGCAGAAAACACAAGTGTGACTAGATAGAAACATCAGCTCGTCCTGCAGAAAACACAAGTGTGACTAGATAGAAGCGTCAGCTCGTCCGGCAGAAAACACAAGTGTGAGTAGATAGAAATGTCAGCTCGTTCCGCAGAAAACACAAGTGTGACTAGATAGAAGCGTCAGCTCGTCCGGCAGAAAACACAAGTGTGACTAGATAGAAACGTCAGCTCGTCCAGCAGAAAAAATAAGTGTCACTAGATAGAAGCGTCAGCTCGTCCTGCAGAAAACACAAGTGTGATTAGCTAGAAGCGTCAGTTCATCCAGCAGAAAACACAAGTGTGAGTAGATAGAAACGTCAGTCCGTCCGGCAGAAAACACAAGTGTGACTAGATAGAAACGTCAGCTTGTCCCACAGAAAACACAAGTGTGACTAGATAGAAGCGTCAGCTCATCCCACAGAAAACACAAGTGTGATTAGACAGAAACGTCAGCTCGTCCTGCAGAAAACACAAGTGTGACTAGATAGAAGCGTCAGCTCGTCCTGCAGAAAACACAAGTGTGACTAGATTGAAATGTCAGCTCGTCCGGCAGAAAACACAAGTGTGACTAGATAGAAGCGTCAGCTCATCCGGCAGAAAACAGAAGTGTGACTAGATAGAAGTGACAGCTCGTCCCGCAGAAAACACAAGTGTGACTAGATAGAAGCGTCAGCTCGTCCTGCAGAAAACACAAGTGTGACTAGATTGAAATGTCAGCTCGTCCGGCAGAAAACACAAGTGTGACTAGATAGAAATATCAGCTTGTCCCACAGAAAACACAAGTGTGACTAGATAGAAATATCAGCTTGTCCCACAGAAAACACAAGTGTGACTAGATAGAAGCGTCAGCTCATCCGGCAGAAAACACAAGTGTGACTAGATAGAAGTGACAGCTCGTCCTGCAGAAAACACAAGTGTGACTAGATTGAAATGTCAGCTCGTCCGGCAGAAAACACAAGTGTGAGTAGATAGAAACGTCAGCTCGTCCTGCAGAAAACACAAGTGTGACTACAGAAGCGTCAGCTCGTCCTGCAGAAAACACAAGTGTGAGTAGATAGAAGTGACAGCTCGTCCTGCAGAAAACACAAGTGTGACTAGATAGAAACGTCAGCTCGTCCTGCAGAAAACACAAGTGTGACTAGATAGAAACGTCAGCTCGTCCTGCAGAAAACACAAGTGTGACTACATAGAGGTGACAGCTCGTCCTGCAGAAAACACAAGTGTGACTAGATTGAAATGTCAGCTCGTCCGGCAGAAAACACAAGTGTGAGTAGATAGAAACGTCAGCTCGTCCGGCAGAAAACACAAGTGTGACTAGATAGAAGCGTCAGCTCGTCCGGCAGAAAACACAAGTGTGACTAGATAGAAGCGTCAGCTCGTCCGGCAGAAAACACAAGTGTGAGTAGATAGAAACGTCAGCTCGTCCGGCAGAAAACACAAGTGTGACTAGATAGAAGTGACAGCTCGTCGTGCAGAAAACACAAGTGTGACTAGATAGAAGCGTCAGCTTGTCCGGCAGAAAACACAAGTGTGACTACATAGGAACGTCAGCTCGTCCAGCAGAAAACATAAGTGTGACTAAATAGAAACGTCAGTCCGTCCGGCAGAAAACACAAGTGTGACATGATAGAAACGTCAGCTTGTCCCACAGAAAACACAAGTGTGACTAGATAGAAGCGTCAGCTCATCCCACAGAAAACACAAGTGTGATTAGATAGAAACGTCAGCTCGTCCTGCAGAAAACACAAGTGTGATTAGATAGAAGCGTCAGCTCGTCCTGCAGAAAACACAAGTGTGACTAGATAGAAACGTCAGCTCGTCCTGCAGAAAACACAAGTGTGACTAGATAGAAGCGTCAGCTCATCCGGCAGAAAACACAAGTGTGAGTAGATAGAAACGTCAGCTCGTCCTGCAGAAAACACAAGTGTGACTAGATAGAAGCGTCAGCTCATCCGGCAGAAAACACAAGTGTGAGTAGAAAGAAACGTCAGCTCGTCCCGCAGAAAACACAAGTGTGACTAGATAGCAACGTCAGCTCGTCCTGCAGAAAACACAAGTGTGACTAGATAGAAATATCAGCTTGTCCCACAGAAAACACAAGTGTGACTAGATAGAAGCGTCAGCTCATCCGGCAGAAAACACAAGTGTGACTAGATAGAAGCGTCAGCTCGTCCGGCAGAAAACACAAGTGTGAGTAGATAGAAACATCAGCTCGTCCTGCAGAAAACACAAGTGTGACTAGATAGAAACGTCAGCTCGTCCTGCAGAAAACACAAGTGTGACTAGATAGAAGCGTCAGTTCGTCCGGCAGAAAACACAAGTGTGACTAGATAGAAATGTCAGCTCGTCCGGCAGAAAACACAAGTGTGACTAGATAGAAGTGACAGCTCGTCCGGCAGAAAACACAAGTGTGAGTATATAGAAACGTCAGCTCGTCTCGCAGAAAACACAAGTGTGACTAGAAGAAGCGTCAGCTCGTCTCGCAGAAAACACAAGTGTGACTAGATAGAAGTGACAGCTCGTCGTGCAGAAAACACAAGTGTGACTAGATAGAAGCGTCAGCTCGTCCCACAGAAAACACAAGTGTGACTAGATAGAAGCGTCAGCTTGTCCGGCAGAAAACACAAGTGTGACTAGATAGAAACGTCAGCTCGTCCGGCAGAAAACACAAGTGTGAGTAGATAGAAACGTCAGCTCGTCCCGCAGAAAACACAAGTGTGCCTAGATAGAAGCGTCAGCTCATCCGGCAGAAAACACAAGTGTGAGTAGATAGAAACGTCAGCTCGTCCTGCAGAAAACACAAGTGTGACTAGATAGAAACGTCAGCTCATCCCACAGAAAACACAAGTGTGCCTAGATAGAAACGTCAGCTCGTCCTGCAGAAAACACAAGTGTGACTAGATAGAAGCGTCAGTTCGTCCGGCAGAAAACACAAGTGTGACTAGATAGAAATGTCAGCTCGTCCCACAGAAAACACAAGTGTGACTAGATAGAAGCGTCAGCTCGTCCGGCAGAAAACACAAGTGTGACTAGATAGAAACGTCAGCTCGTCCGGCAGAAAACACAAGTGTGACCAAATAGAAACGTCAGTTCGTCTGGCAGAAAACACAAGTGTGACTAGATAGAAGCGTCAGCTCGTCCCACAGAAAACACAAGTGTGACTAGATAGAAGCGTCAGCTCGTCCGGCAGAAAACACAAGTGTGACTAGATAGAAACGTCAGCTCGTCCGGCAGAAAACACAAGTGTGACCAAATAGAAACGTCAGTTCGTCTGGCAGAAAACACAAGTGTGACTAGATAGAAGCGTCAGCTCATCCCACAGAAAACACAAGTGTGAGTAGATAGAAACGTCAGTCCGTACGGCAGAAAACACAAGTGTGACTAAATAGAAACGTCAGCTTGTCCCACAGAAAACACAAGTGTGACTAGATAGAAGCGTCAGCTCGTCCGGCAGAAAACACAAGTGTGACCAAATAGAAACGTCAGTTCGTCTGGCAGAAAACACAAGTGTGACTAGATAGAAGCGTCAGCTCGTCCTGCAGAAAACACAAGTGTGAGTAGATAGAAACGTCAGTCCGTCCGGCAGAAAACACAAGTGTGACTAAATAGAAACGTCAGCTTGTCCCACAGAAAACACAAGTGTGACTAGATAGAAGCGTCAGCTCATCCGGCAGAAAACACAAGTGTGAGTAGATAGAAACGTCAGCTCGTCCTGCAGAAAACACAAGTGTGAGTAGATAGAAACGTCAGCTCGTCCCGCAGAAAACACAAGTGTGCCTAGATAGAAGCGTCAGCTCATCCGGCAGAAAACACAAGTGTGAGTAGATAGAAACGTCAGCTCGTCCTGCAGAAAACACAAGTGTGACTAGATAGAAGCGTCAGCTCGTCCCACAGAAAACAGAAGTGTGACTAGATAGAAGCGTCAGCTTGTCCGGCAGAAAACACAAGTGTGACTAGATAGAAACGTCAGCTCGTCCGGCAGAAAACACAAGTGTGACTAGATAGAAACGTCAGCTCGTCCTGCAGAAAACACAGGTGTGACTAGATAGAAACGTCAGCTCATCCCACAGAAAACACAAGTGTGCCTAGATAGAAACGTCAGCTCGTCCTGCAGAAAACACAAGTGTGACTAGATAGAAACGTCAGCTTGTCCCACAGAAAACACAAGTGTGACTAGATAGAAGCGTCAGCTCATCCCACAGAAAACACAAGTGTGACTAGATAGAAGCGTCAGCTCGTCCTGCAGAAAACACAAGTGTGACTAGATTGAAATATCAGCTCGTCCGGCAGAAAACACAAGTGTGACTAGATAGAAGCGTCAGCTCATCCTGCAGAAAACACAAGTGTGACTAGATTGAAATATCAGCTCGTCCTGCAGAAAACACAAGTGTGACTAGATAGAAATATCAGCTTGTCCCACAGAAAACACAAGTGTGACTAGATAGAAACGTCAGCTTGTCCCACAGAAAACACAAGTGTGACTAGATAGAAGCGTCAGCTTATCCCACAGAAAACACAAGTGTGAGTAGATAGAAACGTCAGCTCGTCCTGCAGAAAACACAAGTGTGACTAGATTTGCCTGTAGGACATTATTGCAAGAGAGCTTGGCTGAGTAGATTACACAAGAAGGAAAACACACAGCAAGTCAGCAGGATCTAGGAGCAACATGGCAGATGTGACAACCTACATGGTGAGCTGCAGCATGTGCTACATGTTCACAGATCGACCAGAAGAAGAATCCAATTTCACCTGTCAGAAGTGTAGACTAGTGGCCCTTTTAGAAGAAAAGGTGCGGGGTCTGGAAGAAAGAATAGCAACTTTGAAACTCATCAAAGAGAATGAAGACTTTCTAGACAAAACAGAAGCATCTCTACTGGTCACAGAAGGTGCAAAAAGTGTCAGAGAACCTCCAAAAGCAGATGAGTGGAAGCATGTGACCAAAAGAAGCAAGAAGACAATGGAGAAATCACCAACCACACAACTGAAGAACCGATATCAAATCTTTGTAGAGGATGAAGATGGCACACCTAAGAATGAAGCAATACCAGCAAGCAAAAAAGAAAAGGGCACACAGCAACAAGTGACAGCAAAAAGTACAGCCAAGAAGCAACGAAGAGTGGTGGTGGTGGGAGACTCACTACTGAGAGGCACCGAAGCAGCCATCTGCAGACCGGACATAACTGCAAGAGAAGTATGCTGCCTTCCAGGTGCGATGATCAAGGATGTGACCGATAGGATACCAAAGCTCTTCAGCTCCAAGGACGTCCACCCATTTCTTCTGATACATGTTGGCACCAATGACACGGCAAGGAAGGACCTACCGACAATCTGCAAGGACTTTGAAGAGTTGGGGAAGAAAGTAAAGGAACTGGATGCACAGGTAGTTTTTTCTTCTATCCTTCCAGTAGACGGGCATGGCACCAGGAGATGGAACAGGATCCTTGATGCAAACAACTGGCTAAGACGATGGTGCAGACAACAAGGATTTGGATTCCTGGACCACGGTGTGAATTACTGGTATGATGGACTCCTCGCCAGAGACGGACTACACCTCAACAAACCTGGGAAACACACATTCGCCAGAAGACTCGCTACACTCATCAGGAGGGCGTTAAACTAGAAGAAGAGGGGACGGGAAGAAAAACATTAGACTCGAACAAAGACGACCCAGGAAAACATACTCAGAAGGGAGGTAAGAACATTTCTAAAACAATCCACAGTGAGGAGATTGGAACAAAACAAAATCCTCTAAACTGCATGCTCGCAAACGCCAGAAGCCTGACAAACAAGATGGAAGAACTAGAAGCAGAAATATCTACAGGTAACTTTGACATAGTGGGAATAACCGAGACATGGTTAGATGAAAGCTATGACTGGGCAGTTAACTTACAGGGTTACAGTCTGTTTAGAAAGGATCGTAAAAATCGGAGAGGAGGAGGGGTTTGTCTCTATGTAAAGTCTTGTCTAAAGTCCACTTTAAGGGAGGATATTAGCGAAGGGAATGAGGATGTCGAGTCCATATGGGTTGAAATTCATGGAGGGAAAAATGGTAACAAAATTCTCATTGGGGTCTGTTACAAACACCCAAATATAACAGAAAGCATGGAAAGTCTACTTCTAAAGCAGATAGATGAAGCTGCAACCCATAATGAGGTCCTGGTTATGGGGGACTTTAACTACCCGGATATTAACTGGGAAACAGAAACCTGTGAAACCCATAAAGGCAACAGGTTTCTGCTAATAACCAAGAAAAATTATCTTTCACAATTGGTGCAGAATCCAACCAGAGGAGCAGCACTTTTAGACCTAATACTATCTAATAGACCTGACAGAATAACAAATCTGCAGGTGGTTGGGCATTTAGGAAATAGCGACCACAATATTGTACAGTTTCACCTGTCTTTCACTAGGGGGACTTGTCAGGGAGTCACAAAAACATTGAACTTTAGGAAGGCAAAGTTTGACCAGCTTAGAGATGCCCTTAATCTGGTAGACTGGGACAATATCCTCAGAAATGAGAATACAGATAATAAATGGGAAATGTTTAAGAACATCCTAAATAGGCAGTGTAAGCGGTTTATACCTTGTGGGAATAAAAGGACTAGAAATAGGAAAAACCCAATGTGGCTAAACAAAGAAGTAAGACAGGCAATTAACAGTAAAAAGAAAGCATTTGCACTACTAAAGCAGGATGGCACCATTGAAGCTCTAAAAAACTATAGGGAGAAAAATACTTTATCTAAAAAACTAATTAAAGCTGCCAAAAAGGAAACAGAGAAGCACATTGCTAAGGAGAGTAAAACTAATCCCAAACTGTTCTTCAACTATATCAATAGTAAAAGAATAAAAACTGAAAATGTAGGCCCCTTAAAAAATAGTGAGGAAAGAATGGTTGTAGATGACGAGGAAAAAGCTAACATATTAAACACCTTCTTCTCCACGGTATTCACGGTGGAAAATGAAATGCTAGGTGAAATCCCAAGAAACAATGAAAACCCTATATTAAGGGTCACCAATCTAACCCAAGAAGAGGTGCGAAACCGGCTAAATAAGATTAAAATAGATAAATCTCCGGGTCCGGATGGCATACACCCACGAGTACTAAGAGAACTAAGTAATGTAATAGATAAACCATTATTTCTTATTTTTAGTGACTCTATAGCGACAGGGTCTGTTCCGCAGGACTGGCGCATAGCAAATGTGGTGCCAATAGTCAAAAAGGGCTCTAAAAGTGAACCTGGAAATTATTGGCCAGTAAGTCTAACCTCTATTGTTGGTAAAATATTTGAAGGGTTTCTGAGGGATGTTATTCTGGATTATCTCAATGAGAATAACTGTTTAACTCCATATCAGCATGGGTTTATGAGAAATCGCTCCTGTCAAACCAATCTAATCAGCTTTTATGAAGAGGTAAGCTATAGGCTGGACCACGGTGAGTCATTGGACGTGGTATATCTCGATTTTTCCAAAGCGTTTGATACCGTGCCGCACAAGAGGTTGGTACACAAAATGAGAATGCTTGGTCTGGGGGAAATTGTGTGTAAATGGGTTAGTAACTGGCTTAGTGATAGAAAGCAGAGGGTGGTTATAAATGGTATAGTCTCTAACTGGGTCGCTGTGACCAGTGGGGTACCGCAGGGGTCAGTATTGGGACCTGTTCTCTTCAACATATTCATTAATGATCTGGTAGAAGGTTTACACAGTAAAATATCGATATTTGCAGATGATACAAAACTATGTAAAGCAGTTAATACAAGAGAAGATAGTATTCTGCTACAGATGGATCTGGATAAGTTGGAAACTTGGGCTGAAAGGTGGCAGAGGAGGTTTAACAATGATAAATGTAAGGTTATACACATGGGAAGAGGGAATCAATATCACCATTACACACTGAACGGGAAACCACTGGGTAAATCTGACAGGGAGAAGGACTTGGGGATCCTAGTTAATGATAAACTTACCTGGAGCAGCCAGTGCCAGGCAGCAGCTGCCAAGGCAAACAGGATCATGGGGTGCATTAAAAGAGGTCTGGATACACATGATGAGAGCATTATACTGCCTCTGTACAAATCCCTAGTTAGACCGCACATGGAGTACTGTGTCCAGTTTTGGGCACCGGTGCTCAGGAAGGATATAATGGAACTAGAGAGAGTACAAAGGAGGGCAACAAAATTAATAAAGGGGATGTTAGAACTACAATACCCAGATAGATTAGCGAAATTAGGATTATTTAGTCTAGAAAAAAGACGACTGAGGGACGATCTAATAACCATGTATAAGTATATAAGGGGACAATACAAATATCTCGCTGAGGATCTGTTTATACCAAGGAAGGTGACGGGCACAAGGGGGCATTCTTTGCGTCTGGAGGAGAGAAGGTTTTTCCACCAACATAGAAGAGGATTCTTTACTGTTAGGGCAGTGAGAATCTGGAATTGCTTGCCTGAGGAGGTGGTGATGGCGAACTCAGTCGAGGGGTTCAAGAGAGGCCTGGATGTCTTCCTGGAGCAGAACAATATTGTATCATACAATTATTAGGTTCTGTAGAAGGACGTAGATCTGGGGATTTATTATGATGGAATATAGGCTGAACTGGATGGACAAATGTCTTTTTTCGGCCTTACTAACTATGTTACTATGTTACTATGTTAGATTGAAATGTCAGCTCGTCCGGCAGAAAACACAAGTGTGACTAGATAGAAACGTCAGCTTGTCCCACAGAAAACACAAGTGTGAGTAGATAGAAACGTCAGCTCGTCCTGCAGAAAACACAAGTGTGACTAGATAGAAACGTCAGCTCGTCCGGCAGAAAACACAAGTGTGACTAGATAGAAACGTCAGCTCGTCCGGCAGAAAACACAAGTGTGACTAGATAGAAGCGTCAGCTCGTCCTGCAGAAAACACAAGTGTGACTAGATAGAAGCGCAGGGGCGGATTATCAGAGGGTCAATATGGGCGGTAGCCCAGGGCCCAGTGGTCTGGGGGGGTCCTGGGCTACCGCACAGATTGACCCTCCGCTAATCGTCTGTGAATGCCCGCCGGCATTTATGTGACCCCGGACCCAGTGGGCAGAGAGAGAGGGCCCGCATCTGGCCCCTTCTCATCTGCTCACCGGGCCCCTTCCGGCGCTGCGGCGGTTTCTTATTGACGTGCGGGCACGCGCCCGCACGTCAATAGTTAACAACAACAGCCGCCAGCCAATTGGAGGCTGGCAGCTGAAGTCAGCCGCAGCGCACACGTCGCCGGCGCCTGACGTCATTGTCAGTCGCCGGCGAGTGTGCGCTGCTGGACGGAGCTCGCCGCCTGGAGCGCGGACAGGTGAGGTTTGTTTTTTTTGTTTTTTGATAAGCTAATGGTGGACACACTGGGGGGCAATGCTGGAGGACACACTGGGGCAATGCTGGAGACACTGGGGGCAATGCTGGAGACACTGGGGCAGATTGCTGGAGACACTGGGGCAATGCTAGAGACACTGGGGCAATGCTGGAGACACTGGGGCAGATTGCTGGAGACACTGGGGCAGATTGCTGGAGACACTGGGGCAATGCTGGAGGACACACTAGGGCAGATTGCTGGAGACACTGGGGCAATGCTGGAGACGTTGGGGCAATGCTAGAGACACTGGGGCAGATTGCTGGACACACTGGGGCAGATTGCTGGACACACTGGGGCAGATGATTGCTGGAGACACTGGGGCAGATTGCTGGACACACTGGGGCAGATTGCTGGACACACTGGGGCAGATGATTGCTGGAGACACTGGGGCAATGCTGGAGACACTGGGGAAATGCTGGAGACACGGGGACAATGCTGGAGACACTGGGGCAGATTGCTGGACACACTGGGGCATTGCTGGAGGACACACTGGGGCAGATGATTGCTGGAGACACTGGGGCAATGCTGGAGACACTGGGGCAATGCTGGAGACACTGGGCCAGATTGGTGGACACACTGGTGGTAATATGCTGGACACACTGGGGCAGATTGCTGAACACACTTTCTGGGGGCAATGCTGGACACACTGGGGCAATATGCTGGACATACTGAGGCAGATTGCTGGACACACTGGGGGTAATATGCTGGACACACTGGGGCAGATTGCTGGACACACTGGGGGTAATATGCTGGACACACACTGTGGGTAATATGCTGGACACACACTGGGGCAGATTGCTGGACACACTGGGGCAGATTGCTGGACACACTGGGGCAGATTGCTGGACACACTGTCTGGGGGAAATGCTGGACATACTGGGGTAATATGCTGGACACACTGGGGCAGATTGCTAGACACACTGGGGCAGATTGCTGGACACACTGGGGGCAATATGCTGGAGTCAGACACTGGGACAGATTGCTGGACACACTGGGGCAATGCTGGAGGACACACTGGGGCAGATGATTGCTGGAGACACTGGGGCAATGCTGGAGACACTGGGCCAGATTGCTGGACACACTGGTGGTAATATGCTGGACACACTGGGGCAGATTGCTGGACACACTTTCTGGGGGCAATGCTGGACACACTGGGGCAATATGCTGGACATACTGGGGCAGATTGCTGGACACACTGGGGGTAATATGCTGGACACACTGGGGCAGATTGCTGGACACACTGGGGGCAATGCTGGACATACTGGGGCAGATTGCTGGACACACTGGGAGTAATATGCTTGACACACTGGGGCAGATTGCTGGACACACTGGGGCAGATTACTGGACACACTGGGGCAGATTGCTGGACACACTGGGGGCAATGCTGGAGACACTGGGGGCAATATGCTGGAGCCAGACACTGGGACAGATTGCTGGACACTGTCTGGGGGCAATGCTGGACACACTGGGGCAATATGATGGACATACTGGGGCAGATTGCTGGACACACTGGGGGTAATATGCTGGACACACTGGGGGTAATATGCTGGACACACTGGGGTAGATTGCTGGACACACTGGGGGCAGGACTGGAGGCATGGGCAGAATGTAGAGACGGGGCATGATTGGAGACACGGGGCAGAATGAAAGACATGGGGCAGGATGGATACGATGGAGACATATGGGGCAGGATGGGGAGATCATATGGTGTAGAATGGATTCTCATGAGTGCAGGATGGGAGAACATATGGCTGGAGCCAGGAATGAGACACACGAGGCCAGGGTGGGGAATATTATTACCATAGGGGCTAATTAAGGGATATTATTACTGCAGTGATGTATTTATTTTATTTTTTGAGTATACTGTTTTAAATGGGGGGGGGCGGTCCTGTTACTGTGCAGAGTGACACTATATCGCCTTTTTTTCTTCATGTGTTGGAATGTAGAAGTTGTGAAAAATTAAGTAATGTATTCTGCAAGCGAAGCTCGAGATAACTGTGTTATTTCCTGCAGAAACGAGTCCTGGCTGGAAGAAATGATGGCGGTCTGTGCTGGATGAAAGATGAAGGACTTCACCTAGAGACGTCACTGGTGAGTCAGTGTTGCCTATACACTGACACTATACACTGTATACTATATACAGAGGTCCTGTGTACAATGTCACCAGTGATCACTGTATTACCTATACATTATATACAGAGCTCCTGTGTGTAATACCACCAGTGATCTCTGTATTACCTCTACACAGACACTGCATACTAAGTACAGATCTCCTGTGAATACTGGCACTTATGGTGATAGTATTGTGTTATTTTTTTTTATTACTGATCAGTATTGTAGTATTCAGTCACTATGTGGTGGTAATATGTGGTCTGGAAATGGTGTTGTGGTATTTGTCCCTTGTATGTGCTATTTGGTCACCAAGTGGTAATTTGTGGTCTTGACATGGTGCGGTGGTATTTGTTCCTTGTATGTGATATTATTCGATCACTGTGGTTGTAATTTGTGGTCTGGTCATGGTTTGGTGGTATTTGTTCCTTGTATGTGATATTATTGGTCAAAATATACCTAAATTGTATTGCAGATTTTAACAAATATTTAATAGGTTACAGTAGAGTAGGGCCCGGCCATTTTTCTGGAATAATCTGGTTCGGGTATATCATGACCCCCGCGTCACATGACCCCGTCACATGACCCCCGTCACATGACCGGGGGGGCCCACAGTGTCTGAACAGCCCAGGGCCCTGGCTACCCTTAATCCACCCCTGTAGAAGCGTCAGCTCATCCGGCAGAAAACACAAGTGTGAGTAGATAGAAACGTCAGCTCGTCCCGCAGAAAACACAAGTGTAACTAGATAGAAGTGACAGCTCGTCCTGCAGAAAACACAAGTGTGACTAGATAGAAACGTCAGCTCGTCCCACAGAAAACACAAGTGTGACTAGATAGAAACGTCAGCTCGTCCTGCAGAAAACACAAGTGTGATTAGATGGAAACGGGAAATATATATATCTTGGTACCCTGTTAGCCAGTAGATAGAAAAATATTTAGAATTGAGAGTCCTCAGTGGTTGATACCTTCTCGAAAGCTTGCAGTTTGTTACCATCTTTTCAGTTAGCCATTAAAAGGTATCAACCACTAAGGACTCTCAATTCTAAATATTTTTAGATGGAAACGTCAGCTCATCCCACAGAAAACACAATTGTGTGTAGATAGAAATATTAGCTAATCTCACAGAAAACACAAGTGTGACAAGATAGAAATGTCAGCTCGTCCCACAGAAAACACAAGTGGCCAAAAATGAGAAAGCACCAGTGCAATAAATGCACACCACAAAATTGTATAGAAAATTATTTAACAGTATATTTTATTGGTACGCTACGCAAAATATTAAAACATAATTAAAACCAGACAACAATCAATCCACTCAGAAAAATAAGTACATGTTATAGTGCCCAATATACACAGATATGCATATAAACCAAACTCAGACCTACTGGCTCATGGGGCTATGTGGTGCAACTCTGCAAACCTATTGTGGACAATAACATGCCCATCAAGGAAAAGGGCCCCCCAAGGTAGGGAAGGACCCTGTAGGTAAGACCACAGAAGATGACCAAAGACCTCCAAAAGCAGATGAGTGGAAGCATGTGACCAAAAGAAGCAAGAAGACCATGGAGAAATCACCAACCACACAACTGAAGAACCGATATCAAATCTTTGTAGAGGATGAAGATGGCACACCTAAGAATGAAGCAATACCAGCAAGCAAAAAAGAAAAGGGCACACAGCAACAAGTGACAGCAAAAAGTACAGCCAAGAAGCAACGAAGAGTGGTGGTGGTGGGAGACTCACTACTGAGAGGCACCGAAGCAGCCATCTGCAGACCGGACATAACTGCAAGAGAAGTATGCTGCCTTCCAGGTGCGATGATCAAGGATGTGACCGATAGGATACCAAAGCTCTTCAGCTCCAAGGACGTCCACCCATTTCTTCTGATACATGTTGGCACCAATGACACGGCAAGGAAGGACCTACCGACAATCTGCAAGGACTTTGAAGAGTTGGGGAAGAAAGTAAAGGAACTGGATGCACAGGTAGTTTTTTCTTCTATCCTTCCAGTAGACGGGCATGGCACCAGGAGATGGAACAGGATCCTTGATGCAAACAACTGGCTAAGACGATGGTGCAGACAACAAGGATTTGGATTCCTGGACCACGGTGTGAATTACTGGTATGATGGACTCCTCGCCAGAGACGGACTACACCTCAACAAACCTGGGAAACACACATTCGCCAGAAGACTCGCTACACTCATCAGGAGGGCGTTAAACTAGAAGAAGAGGGGACGGGAAGAAAAACATTAGACTCGAACAAAGACGACCCAGGAAAACATACTCAGAAGGGAGGTAAGAACATTTCTAAAACAATCCACAGTGAGGAGATTGGAACAAAACAAAATCCTCTAAACTGCATGCTCGCAAACGCCAGAAGCCTGACAAACAAGATGGAAGAACTAGAAGCAGAAATATCTACAGGTAACTTTGACATAGTGGGAATAACCGAGACATGGTTAGATGAAAGCTATGACTGGGCAGTTAACTTACAGGGTTACAGTCTGTTTAGAAAGGATCGTAAAAATCGGAGAGGAGGAGGGGTTTGTCTCTATGTAAAGTCTTGTCTAAAGTCCACTTTAAGGGAGGATATTAGCGAAGGGAATGAGGATGTCGAGTCCATATGGGTTGAAATTCATGGAGGGAAAAATGGTAACAAAATTCTCATTGGGGTCTGTTACAAACCCCCAAATATAACAGAAAGCATGGAAAGTCTACTTCTAAAGCAGATAGATGAAGCTGCAACCCATAATGAGGTCCTGGTTATGGGGGACTTTAACTACCCGGATATTAACTGGGAAACAGAAACCTGTGAAACCCATAAAGGCAACAGGTTTCTGCTAATGACCAAGAAAAATTATCTTTCACAATTGGTGCAGAATCCAACCAGAGGAGCAGCACTTTTAGACCTAATACTATCTAATAGACCTGACAGATTAACAAATCTGCAGGTGGTTGGGCATTTAGGAAATAGCGACCACAATATTGTGCAGTTTCACCTGTCTTTCACTAGGGGGACTTGTCAGGGAGTCACAAAAACATTGAACTTTAGGAAGGCAAAGTTTGACCAGCTTAGAGATGCCCTTAATCTGGTAGACTGGGACAATATCCTCAGAAATGAGAATACAGATAATAAATGGGAAATGTTTAAGAACATCCTAAATAGGCAGTGTAAGCGGTTTATACCTTGTGGGAATAAAAGGACTAGAAATAGGAAAAACCCAATGTGGCTAAACAAAGAAGTAAGACAGGCAATTAACAGTAAAAAGAAAGCATTTGCACTACTAAAGCAGGATGGCACCATTGAAGCTCTAAAAAACTATAGGGAGAAAAATACTTTATCTAAAAAACTAATTAAAGCTGCCAAAAAGGAAACAGAGAAGCACATTGCTAAGGAGAGTAAAACTAATCCCAAACTGTTCTTCAACTATATCAATAGTAAAAGAATAAAAACTGAAAATGTAGGCCCCTTAAAAAATAGTGAGGAAAGAATGGTTGTAGATGACGAGGAAAAAGCTAACATATTAAACACCTTCTTCTCCACGGTATTCACGGTGGAAAATGAAATGCTAGGTGAAATCCCAAGAAACAATGAAAACCCTATATTAAGGGTCACCAATCTAACCCAAGAAGAGGTGCGAAACCGGCTAAATAAGATTAAAATAGATAAATCTCCGGGTCCGGATGGCATACACCCACGAGTACTAAGAGAACTAAGTAATGTAATAGATAAACCATTATTTCTTATTTTTAGTGACTCTATAGCGACAGGGTCTGTTCCGCAGGACTGGCGCATAGCAAATGTGGTGCCAATATTCAAAAAGGGCTCTAAAAGTGAACCTGGAAATTATAGGCCAGTAAGTCTAACCTCTATTGTTGGTAAAATATTTGAAGGGTTTCTGAGGGATGTTATTCTGGATTATCTCAATGAGAATAACTGTTTAACTCCATATCAGCATGGGTTTATGAGAAATCGCTCCTGTCAAACCAATCTAATCAGTTTTTATGAAGAGGTAAGCTATAGACTGGACCACGGTGAGTCATTGGACGTGGTATATCTCGATTTTTCCAAAGCGTTTGATACCGTGCCGCACAAGAGGTTGGTACACAAAATGAGAATGCTTGGTCTGGGGGAAAATGTGTGTAAATGGGTTAGTAACTGGCTTAGTGATAGAAAGCAGAGGGTGGTTATAAATGGTATAGTCTCTAACTGGGTCGCTGTGACCAGTGGGGTACCGCAGGGGTCAGTATTGGGACCTGTTCTCTTCAACATATTCATTAATGATCTGGTAGAAGGTTTACACAGTAAAATATCGATATTTGCAGATGATACAAAACTATGTAAAGCAGTTAATACAAGAGAAGATAGTATTCTGCTACAGATGGATCTGGATAAGTTGGAAACTTGGGCTGAAAGGTGGCAGATGAGGTTTAACAATGATAAATGTAAGGTTATACACATGGGAAGAGGGAATCAATATCACCATTACACACTGAACGGGAAACCACTGGGTAAATCTGACAGGGAGAAGGATTTGGGGATCCTAGTTAATGATAAACTTACCTGGAGCAGCCAGTGCCAGGCAGCAGCTGCCAAGGCAAACAGGATCATGGGGTGCATTAAAAGAGGTCTGGATACACATGATGAGAGCATTATACTGCCTCTGTACAAATCCCTAGTTAGACCGCACATGGAGTACTGTGTCCAGTTTTGGGCACCGGTGCTCAGGAAGGATATAATGGAACTAGAGAGAGTACAAAGGAGGGCAACAAAATTAATAAAGGGGATGGGAGAACTACAATACCCAGATAGATTAGCGAAATTAGGATTATTTAGTCTAGAAAAAAGACGACTGAGGGGCGATCTAATAACCATGTATAAGTATATAAGGGGACAATACAAATATCTCGCTGAGGATCTGTTTATACCAAGGAAGGTGACGGGCACAAGGGGGCATTCTTTGCGTCTGGAGGAGAGAAGGTTTTTCCACCAACATAGAAGAGGATTCTTTACTGTTAGGGCAGTGAGAATCTGGAATTGCTTGCCTGAGAAGGTGGTGATGGCGAACTCAGTCGAGGGGTTCAAGAGAGGCCTGGATGTCTTCCTGGAGCAGAACAATATTGTATCATACAATTATTAGGTTCTGTAGAAGGACGTAGATCTGGGTATTTATTATGATGGAATATAGGCTGAACTGGATGGACAAATGTCTTTTTTCGGCCTTACTAACTATGTTACTATGTTACTATGTAATATATATATATATATAAAAAGGGTCATCTGCATAAAGCAACCAAGAGAACTCAGTAAAAGCCTGAAAGGTCAAGTGTTAAATTACCAAATGCTCCACGTATGAAAGAGGGCAAGACCCCTCAAATGCAGGAGCTGAATGGAATGAAGACAGTGGCCCCACGCGTATCGCCATAGTAGAAAGGGAGGTGGTGGTCCTTCCCTACCTTGTGGGTGGCGTCACGAACATTATCCCTTTAAAGACCTTCCCCAATTTACAACGGACATTCCCCTAGGGCCACGGACTGGGTCAGCCACCGTGACATACCCACTGAGAACCGAAGGACCCGGTACCGAGTACCCCACGACCCTTGGGGGCGCTCCAACTTTGGCGTCACGAACAGGATCTACTTAAGCCTGAAAAATCGGGTCATGTGCACCTAAGAACTGTGCCAGAATCGTATTTCAACTGTGAATTGCTTAAAGACTGCGTATTGCTATTTGCCGCAAAGATTCTCGCCAAAACCGGCGCCATTACCGCGCCACGAGGAGCGCAGGAGAAGAAGGGTGTGCCATGGGAGGAGACCACCAAAATGGCGCCAAAAGTGACGACCGCCCCCTCCGACTACGGCTGCAGGATGATGAGCTCAGGAATCCAGGAGCTCAAACCCCAGAATGGAGCAGTGTGCGTATGCTGCCGAAGCGCCAGGAGCAGAGATGGTGACCAACAGGTACCTGAACGACGGCGAAGTGACCCAGGACCATCTCGGGCGGCTGGAAGTGAATCTGAACTTGCCACTGCTGGAGGAACCGAGCCATCCCCTCCCGGACGTGGAGCCGACTACAGTGGAGGAATGGAAGTCGGAGCTGAGCGGGAGGGACGTACTGGAGGAATCGCAGTTCAAGCGGCAGCCAACTCTAGCGTCCTCATCAGCGGGGCGGATCATCATCTGTAGAACCATATCAGACGCAGGTACAGAAAACGCCCCTGCCCCACCGACCGCTCCCCGCCTGGACTGTGACCAACCCCCAGCCACCGTTCTGGTCCGAACGACTCCCAACACAGCCAACGAGACGCTGCACCCGCTACCGACATCCATGAGCAAACTGCTGGACGTGAGCCCTGAGGGGTATGACCAGGAAAGGGACAGACTTTTCCAAGTGGTGTAGTCCAGCCAGGGTGGCATTTGATACCTTGAAGAAGTGCTTTGCATCTGTGCCGATTCTCATACAGCCTGATATCACTCAGCCTTTTATTGTAGAAGTTGATGCGTCTGAAGTGAGGGTGGGGGCTGTATTTTCGCAGGGTGCGTCTCCTGGGAAATGGTGTCCATATGCATATTTTTCTAAAAAAAAATGTCATCTACGGAGCGACATTATGACATCTGTAACGAAACTCTTGGCAATCAAGTGGGTGTTTGAAGAGGGGCATCATGTTCTGGAGGGGGCAGTTCATCCGGTTTTGGCAATCATGGATCATAAGAATGTTGTATATCTAGAGATTGCGACACGTCTAATGCCTAGAAGGGCGAGACGGGCATTGTTCTTCACCAGGTTTAACTTTTTTGTTACATATAGGCCGGGGAACAAGAACATTAAGGCGGATGCCTTATCTTGTGGTTTTCCTGGGGTGGAGATAATTGTGAACCTGTTCCTATACTACAAAAAGGGTGGTTATTGCGTCTATATGCTCCGATCTTGAAAAAGAGGTAGTTGAGGCTCAGGGGGACGCCCCTGCTGCCTGTCCGACAGGCAAACTGTACCTGGGAATCTCCGTCTGAGAGTTCTTAGTGAACATCATGATTCGGTCTTGGCCGGACATCCCGGTAATAAAGCCACCACAGATCTTCTTAATTGGCGTTTCTGGTACTCAGGAGTACATCAGGATGTCCAGGAGTATGTGACCACCTGCAGTGTCTGTGCGCGTTCCAAAACCTTTCATACTCCTCCGTCTGGGTCTCTCCAACCATTGGTGATTCCCAGTAGACCTTGGACTCATTTATTGGTCCATTTTATCATGGATCTACTTGTGTCGGCAGGTAATGCTGTAATTTTGGTGGTGGTGGACAGATTCAGTAAGATGTTGTCAGGAACATGAGGTATTTGATTGTCTATTATCACACACACACTGAACTCTGCTACATCCAAGAGCTGAGCACAGACCCACGCTGTGGGCTTTTCCAACCCCCCTTCACTCTGCCTAGAGAGCTCTTCTCTCTTAGCCTGCAGGCAATTCCCTCCCCCCTGCTATATAGCATATATTGTGAGACCAGCGTCCCAGCAAGGTTCACTGATGAGTTTTATGGCTTTTAGCTGGGAAAGCCAGTCTTTTGTCTGAAACCATGTGCTTTTTTGTGTATCAGAGAGTTATTCAAGATGGACTAATTCCACCTCAAGTAGTGACATAGGTGTCCAAGTTACATATTCTGAATGTCCACCGAGAGATCTATAACTCACTGAAATCGCTAGGGTCTAAACCCAACGAAATGCAAGGAATGGATTTCTCCGTAAGCAGGTCATATATCTACTCTGTGTTTACACTTACAGGAACCCGCATGAAGTGGTGAGCATCTTGATCATTGTGTGGTGTTTCTACAAGGTTTATATGTCGAGATATGCGGAATGATGGTCTTTCATATGCTCAAGAAAGAGGAGTGTATTCCATAACTCAGTCCACTCAGTGATGTCACGACCAGAGGGCATATCTTAACCCTGCTGAGTTATGAGGGTGTCTTTTGCCGGGGAATTCAGCTATGACAGGCTGAGCAATCTGACCTGATGATAAATGGGGAAGATCCCCTCCCCAGCCCCCACACGGCATTCCATTGAATGATATAAATGAACCGTAAGTCGATTTTCTTCTGTTAATCCCTTTTTATTTGTAATTGCACTGTACATACAATACTTGTCTCATTTTATAATATGTTTGTGATACTTTTGTAAACACTGCCTATCTTTTGGAGTAAAATATATAAAATACTAGCTGTGTTTCTCCTTGCTATATAACATACTGTCATGTCCTCTGAAGTGAATTACGCTACTAATCTGGGTTGGCTCCACACCCGTTATTAATTAAGAAATCGGAGCTGCTGGCAGCGGATGTGTCCTGTGCGTTTGGGAAACCTGGCAGCGACGGACGGCGTTGATAATTAGTGGGACTAGTTATATTGCCCTCGCTGCAGTGTGCCCATCAGCCAGTACAAAGTAAGGCAGCCTTTCTGGCGACTAATTATCCTAGGTGCAGTAAAGTGTCAGACCTGAGGGTAAGGGGGACGCCAGAGAGCTGCAAGTTCCAAACCGGAAGAGGGATATTGGTAAATCCCCTTTAGAAAGAACTGGGGCAACCAAACAACCCCGATTCATTAGTGTGAGCAGTGGAGATGATAAAGATATCCTCCTTGTGATCCATGACAGATGTCACATTTTATTGTGCTACCCACTATCTCATCTCAGTGAGATAGTAAAGTTACATGGGATCTCTACCGATATTTTGTGTAACGGGGGGGGGTGCCGTTTATTTCCAAATTTTGGAGGGCATTTTGCACTCGTTTGTGGATCCACCTGCCATTCTCTTCAGCATTTCACATGCAGCCTAATGGACAAACTGAACGGGTTAACCAGAATTTTGAAACTTATCTTAGGTGTTTTATGTCTGCGAAACAGAATTTTCTACTTAACTCTAGCTGAATTCATGCTAAATAATCGTTGTAATGAGCCTACTGGTAAGTCCCTGTTTTTAGGGGCATACGGGTTTCATCCTCAGTTCAGCTCCGTTAATAAGTATTGTTCTTCTGCAATACCTGAATAATGATTTTCATAATCAATTACGCCTATGTGGAGTTATTGATAATTTGAGAAAGATGGGATCCAAAAATAAGAGTGTGGCTGATCGGAGACATTTGGTGGGTCAGGACCTGGGTGTTGGTGACTTGATGTGGTTGCCCTCAAAGAACATTAAGTTGAAGGTTCCCTCTTGGAAACTGGGTCCCAGGTTCATCGGTTTTTATAAGATTGTGACCGTCGTCAATCCCGTTTTAGGATTCATAATGTGTTTCATCGATCTCTACTCAAGAAATATGTTGTGTCCTCTGTACCATCACCACTACCGCAATCTCCAGTAATTGTGAATGGAAATTTGGAATTTCAAATACCAAGATCGTCGATTCTCACTTAGTTTGTTGGTCACTTCAGTATCTGGTTCTCTGGAAGAGATATGATCCCAAAGAGAGGATGTGGGTAACAGCATCTGACGCCCATGCGGCCAGGCTGATCCGGTCTTTTCACATAGCACACACTGATAAACCCGGTTCTGAGGTTCTAAAGGTCCCTCGTAGAGGGGGGGTACTAACACGGGTTTACCGCGACAGAGCAGCCAGAAGACCGCAGCGTCTGATTTCTCCTACTCCTGCACTGATTAGAAGCACTTCCCCTTCGTATTAAATGGTATAAATTTATTTTGGCAGTGCAGGGATTAATCTGCTCCGATGAGAGCTCCTGGAAAATTTCCTGCATTAAAGCTCTCAGCTGTGCACTGTTAGCCACTTCCATCTCCTATATAATCTGGACCCTGGATAGCACTCATTGTCAGAGTAGTTTATGCTGCATGGCTGTAAATTGTTGTTGGTTGTTCTTGGAGAAGGCGATTGGTGGATTTATCTGTGACTGTTGCTAGGTTTCATTGTGTGATAATCCCCTTTCTTTGGTTTAACCACATCCGTCACTCCCTGATGCATTCCTCCGTTATATGTGTGAGTATATTTGCAAGTTTGGTATTTTCTGTTACCCCTGTTCATCTTACCTTGTTAGTCTGGTTGGTACATTACAGTACACTACTAATCCCCTCTTCCCTGGGTGGCGGAAGGGTACATATTGAGGGCAGATTCAAGAGGCCCCAGCCTCTTCACCATCGGACATAATCTGGTTAACGGAGCGAGCTAGGGTGCCCCTAGCGTTAGGGACAGGGAAATACCCAGCAACAGAGTCATAACACTGTCATTGTGTTGTTCTGAACTGTTGGACTTTACTTGCTGTAACTTTTAGTGCACCTAAATCCACCCGCCCAGCTATTGTCTTGGGAACCCAGCTTAGTGATAATAGATAATGACAATAATACAGGGCAGAATACAATACCTACACATCTACTATATAATTGTCTAAGGGTCACTTCCGTTTGTCCTTCTGTCTTTCTGTCTGTCACGGATATTCATTGGTCGCGGCCTCTGTCTGTCATGGAAATCCAAGTCGCTGATTGGTCTCACCAGCTGCCTGTCATGGCTGCCGCGACCAATCAGTGACGGCCACAGTTCAATTAGTCCCTCCCTACTCCCCTGCAGTCAGTGCCCGGCGCCTGCTCCATACTCCCCGCAGTCACCGCTCACACAGGGTTAATGCCAGCAGTAACGGACCGTGTTATGCCGCGGGTAACTCACTCCGTTACCGCTGCTATTAACCCTGTGTGACCAAGTTTTTACTATTGATGTTGCCTATGCAGCATCAATAGTAAAAAGATCTAATGTTAAAAATAATTTAAAAAAAAAACCTGCTATTATCACGCTTCCCCTCGGCGACCTAGCACGCCACCAGTGCTGCAGCTTCACCACGTGCTGACCTCCGGATCTCTTTAGCGCCGCTGTACACTACACACACCAGATGTACACATTGCATTTAGTGTGGTGATAGCCATTACATTGTCAGAGGGATCCCCCTACTCACCATGCGCATTATCCTTCCATTCCAGATAAATTGAACTGTTCTGAAGAAGGTCCATCTGGGACCGAAAACGTTCAACAAACAAACCGGTTCTATGTCTGGATAATAATAAACTGAAATTGTTACTTTTTCACAATTTTTGAGTGCCGGGTGATTCTTGAATACTCCCCTCCAGTCACCGCTCACACAGGGTTAATGCCAGCAGTAACGGACCGTGTTATGCCGCGGGTAACTCACTCCGTTACCGCCACTATTAACCCTGTGTGACCAAGTTTTTACTATTGATGCTGCCTAATGTTAAAAATAATAATTAAAAAAAAACCTGCTATTCTCACCTTCCGTAGTCCGACGATGCGCTCACGCCTGCCGCCAGCTTCCGTTCGCGAGACCGCTAAGTGATCTGGGTAATTTCGAAATGCATCCTGGAAACGCAAGATCTACGTTGGATCCCAGGGGGTGAGTTTATAACTATTTTTTATTTTAATTATTTTTTTTAACAGGGATATGGTGCCCACACTGCTAAATACTACGTGGGCTGAGTTAGATACCGCATGGCTGCTATATACTACCTGGCCAGTGTTAGATAATATGTGGGCTGTGTTCTATACTGCGTGGGCTGCGTTATATACTACATGGCTGCTATATACTACGTGGGCAGTGTTATATACTACGTGGCTGTGTTCTATACTGCGTGCTATATACGTGGCCACTATTAGATACTATGTGGCCTGTGCTGTATATTACGTGGCCAGTGTTACATACTATGTGGGCTGTTTTATATATTGCGTGGCTGTTATATATTGTGTGGGCTGTGTTATATACTACGTGGGCTGTTATTTACTGCGTGGCCTATATTAACGCATCGGGTATTCTAGAATATGTATGTATGTATATAGCAGCCACATGGTATATATTACAGGCCACGTAGTACTCCTATATAGGTGGCCTGTGCTATATACTATGTGGCTGCTATATACATACATACATATTCTAGAATACCCGATGCGTTAGAATCAGGCCACCATCTAGTTATAAATAATCTTACACCGAGTGTTAGTGATACCCACCCTGGGGTATTACGGACGTGCCAACCGACAAACTAAGGCCTCATTCAGACCTCGTACATAAAGAAGTCCTATTTTCATCAGTGTTTTGGATAAGATTTTCTCCAGTATTTGGTCAGTGTTTTTTTTTTTTACCATCAGTGATTTTCTTGTATGAAAAAAATAAGTTGTGACTCTCCTGCTCATTACAAAGTTAAAACGGACACGGATTGTGCGCGGACGGCCGTGTGAGCGATCACTGACTTTCAAGACTTGGATAGATCATTTCATCTATGTCTCAGATCAAAGACAGATGCCTCCATGATTTTTTTTGTGGACGCAGTACGTTAATAAAGCATGGACATGTGAAGAGCATTGGTGGCTCAGTGGTTAGCACTGTACTGTATATAGGGCAGCATGTTGGCTCAGTGATTAGCATTGTACTCTAGATAGGGCAGCACAGTGGCTAGCATTGTAGTGTATGTAGGACAGCAAGGTGGCTCAGTGGTTAGCATTGTACTTTATATAGGGCAGCATGTTGGCTCAGTGATTAGCATTGTACTCTAGATAGGGCAGCACAGTGGCTCAGTGGTTGGGCTGTACTGTATGTAGGGCAGGAAGGTGGCTCAGTGGTTAGCATTGTACTTTATATAGGGCAGCATGGTGACTCAGTGATTAGCATTGTACTGTAAATAGCGCAGATCTGTGGCTCAGTGGTTAGCACTGCACTGTAATTAGGGCAAAACTGCGGCTCAGTGGTTAGCACTACTGTAAATAGGGCAGCACAGTGGCTAGCATTGTAGTGTATGTAGGGCAGAACAGTGGCTCAGTGGTTAGCACTGTACTTTATATAGGGCAGCATGATGGCTCAGTGGTTAGCATTGTACTGTTTATATGGCAGAAATGTCGCTCAGTGGTTAGCACTGTACTGTAAATAGGGCAGCGCAGTGACTCAGTGGTTAGCACTGTACTGTATATAGGGCAGCACGGTGGTTCAGTGGTTAGCACTGTACTTTATATAGGGCAGCACGGTGGCTCAGTGGTTAGCATTATGCTGTATATAGGACAGGACTGTAGCTCAGTAGTTAGCACTGTACTGTAAATAGGGCAGCACGGTGGTTCAGTGGTTAGCACTGTACTTTATATAGGGCAGCATGGTGGCTCAGTGGTTAGCATTGTGATGTATATGGCAGAAATGTGGCTCAATGGTTAGCACTGTACTGTAAATTGGCCAACAGAGTGGCTCAGTGGTTAGCACTGTACTGTAAATAGGGCAGCGTGGTGGCTCAGTGGTTAGCATTGTGCTGTATATAAGAGAACTGTAGCTCAGTGGTTGCACTGTACTGTAAATAGGGCAGCAGAGTGGCTCAGTGGTTAGCACTGCACTAAATAGGGCAGCACGGTGGCTCACTGGTTAGCATTGTGCTGTATATAGGTCAGAACTGTAGCTTAGTGGTTAGCACTGTACTGTAAATAGGGCAGCAGAGTGGCTCAGTGGTTAGCACTGCACTGTAAATAGGGCAGCACGGTGGCTCACTGGTTAGCATTGTGCTGTATAGGGCATAACTGTAGCTCAGTGGTTAGCACTGTACTGTAAATAGGGCAGCACGGTGGCTCAATGGTTAGCACTGTACTGTAAATAGGGCAGCAGAGTGGCTCAGTGGTTAGCACTGTACTGTAAATAGGGCAGCACAGTGGCTCAGTGGTTAGCACTGTACTGTCAATAGGGCAGTACAGTGGCTAGCACTGTAGCTTTGTGTCCCATTAAAGAACAACATCTTCAAGGAGCTAGTATGTTTTCCTTGTGTTTGCAATGGTTACCTCCCACCTTCCGCATACATATTGATAGCGAATGTAGATTGTGAGCCCCTTGGTGGAATATGATGGCGCCATATAAGTGAGTGCAATGGATAAATAAGAATGATAAATTATAATGGGTGCGGTTTGTGTTCTATCTATAAAAAGGGCAAGACACGTACACGATTCCCGAGTGTCTGAGAGGCCTTAGGTACATACCCCGGAGTCTCCAGGTGTGCACACGTCACACGTATGACATCACAGTGTGATTACCTTATTACTGTACAGTCGTCCTCGGTGTCTTCTTCACCGCACTAGAAGCAGAGACTCATCTCTGACCACATTTCCTCCAGGCCTGGAATGAGAGGTCTCCAACTGTGAAGCCTGAGACCAAATATTCTTCTTGTGTTATGTCTCCGGCTATATGTCCTCCTCATATATGGTGCAAGGTCTACGTGGAGCTTCTCCTTGTCTCAGTCATGTCTCAGAAATACTCTTCCAATATGGAGCCTAGGACATCTTCACCTGGCCAGACGCTCTTGTTCCAGTGTCCTGACCCTGTGTTCCCTACAGACTGGTCCCTGGCACTCGGAGCCTCCTCGTCTTTCCTTTGCTGCCGCACCTTTCTGCTTCCCTAATCCTGTGTGTACTCCGCCTCTCTCCTGATCTTCCCCCTTACCTGTCCATGCTCGCCCGGTGGCACGCCTCTCTCCCAGGTGCAGGTAACAGCTGGGATAGGATGGTCCTCATACAGTAACACGGCCTGAGGGCAGAATACTCCACACTGGCGTCACCGGCATCTCGTATCATCCAGTGCAGCAGAAGAAAACATGGGCACGAGTGGTTCCTTCATATAGAAAGCCATGAGACTGAAGTGTCGGATTCTATAGACCTTTAATTAAAGTCTGCAGAACTGGAAGACCCTCTGTGTACAGCAGCACGCTAACCCTCAACAGGGGATGACGTCTGGGAAGAGATGCACAGGGCAAGTACATCACCCCGGAGAGCAGCCGCCATCAGAAGTATGGCATCTTGAGTAGTGATGAGCGAGCACTAACATGGGAGACCCGAGTATTTTTACCGCGATCCCCCCTCCCCCCCCCCCGGGGGTTCTGTTAAGGTCTAAAAACATCTGAAAATGATGGAAACACTGCGCAAATGACACAGGAACATAATGGGGATCGCCCCTGGAAGCATTCCTGACTCCTAGGTCACAGCTGTAAACAATGTCAGAGTTTCACGCCATTTTTACAAGCGCACCAAAAAACACTAAAAGGAAGCCAAAACGGATTTTGCTGGGAAATATGTAAAGAAACATCCTTTCCAGGCTCATGACTTGCAGATAAGGCAAAATTATTAACACCAGAGTAAAATGTTCCTCCACCACTTAAGGTACCGTCACATTTAGCGACGCTGCAGCGATCTAGACAACAATGACGATCGCTGCAGCGTCGCTGTGTGGTCGCTGGAGAGCTGTCACACAGACAGCTCTCCAGCGACCAACGATCCCGAAGTCCCCTGGTAACCAGGGTAAACATCGGGTTAGTAAGCGCAGGGCCGCACTTAGTAACCCGATGTTTACCCTGGTTACCAGCGTAAACGTAAAAAAACCCAAACACTACATACTTACATTCCAGTGTCTGTCCTCCGGCGCTCTGCTTTTCTGCACTGTGTAAGCGCCATCCGGAAAGAACAGCGGTGACGTCACCGCTGTACTCTGCTTTACGGCCGGCCGGTGCTAGTGCAGAGAAGCAGAGCGCCGGAGGACAGACACCAGAATGTAAGTATGTAGTGTTTGGTTTTGCTTACGTTTACGCTGGTAAACAAGGTAAACATCGGGTTACTAAGTGCGGCCCTGCGCTTAGTAACCCGATGTTTACCCTGGTTACCAGTGAAGACATCGCTGAATCGGCGTCACACACGCCGATTCAGCGATGTCTGCGGGAGATCCAGCGACAAAATAAAGTTCTGGACTTTCTGCTCCGACCAACGATGTCACAGCAGGATCCAGATCGCTGCTGCCTGTCAAACACAACGATATCGCTAGCCAGGACGCTGCAACGTCACGGATCGCTAGCGATATCGTTGTTAAGTTGGCCAGTGTGAAGGTACCTTTAGGCTTAGTTCACACGCAGTGTTATTGAAGCGTCTTTCCACTTTAACATTGCTTTCAACCACTACAAATGCATTCACTGGGAAATGTCATTGTAACATTTAACACCCCTAGCTGGCCATGTGGTGTGTGACACATTAGCAGACCCATCTTGTTTCATTTATGAAGGAGGGACTCTTAAAGTCATAAAGCCTATTTTTAGAAGGGCATCAGGCAGCATTAATATTCTTAAAGGGCCATTATTAAACAGTGGGTCTCCTATGCTTTTGCAGCGCCCCAGAGTCCTGGTCATTGCAGTAATGTTATTCTTCCACCAGGAGGAGTGATGTTACGTCTGAAGACAATGAAGGAGATCTTCTGTCCAGGTATCACAACCACAATACACACTTCACACTCCAGGCCGCCAGGGGGAGCCATGCTTCTATCTATTAGGGCACTCCTCACAATTAGGTAAAACTGGTGGTCTGGACAGAAAGTTAGGCAGAACGAAGGAGGAGAGGAGATGCAGACGGAGGTCTGTGCGAGAACGAGGGTTCACGGAGCTGCGCCTGCCACACGTGCGGCAGCATCCAAAGAAAGAGACATTGAAAGGAATTGTGTTGCAGTGAGTGAGAAACGAAGTCTGTCATGATTCCAATGGCAGGGAATCACAAAAGGACAAGCACCAACGAGCTCTAGGGTGATGGAACCTGAGCTGACCGCGACCCTAAACCTGAACACACAAATAACAATAGCCGGGGAACGTGCCTACGTTGATCCTAGACGTCTCGCACCAGCCGAAGATCTAACTTCCCCTATTAGAAGAAACACAGACCTCTCTTGCCTCCAGAGAAATACCCCACAGAAATAGCAGCCCCCCACATATAATGACGGTGAAATGAGAGGAAGGCACATACACAGTATGAAAACAGATTCAGCAAAATGAGGCCCGCTAAAACTAGATAGCAGAGGATACAAAAGTAAACTGCGCGGTCAGCAAAAAACCCTTCAAAAAACCATCCTGTAATTACTTGAACTCATGTTCCAACTCATGGAACATGAGGAGCAATTACAGCCCACTAAAGCAACCAGCAGCAAAGAGACAATTATATGCAAGCTGGACAAGACAAAAATAAAGCAAAACGTGGAACAAGAAAATCAAAACTTAGCTTGTCCTGAAGATTACTGAAGCCAGAAGCTGAGGTAACAAAACACTCTGATAACCTTGATAGCCGGCGGGGAAATGACAAGAAAGCCCGGTTAAATAGGAAACTCCCAAATCCTAATAGAACAGGTGGACACCAGAGACAGCAGAACACAAATCACCCAGTACCATCAGTAACCACCAGAGGGAGCCCAAAAACAGAACCCACAACAGTCCCCCCCCTTTGAGGAGGGGTCACCGAACCCTCACGAGAACCACCAGGGCGACCAGGATGAGCCCTATGAAAAGCGCGGACCAAATCATCAGCATGAACATCAGAGGCAACCACCCAAGAATTATCCTCCTGACCATAACCCTTCCACTTGACCAAATATTGGAGTTTCCGTCTGGAAACACGAGAATCCAAGATCTTCTCCACAACATACTCCAATTCTCCCTCCACCAGCACCGGAGCAGGAGGCTCAAGCGAAGAAACAACAGGTACCTCATACCTCCGCAACAACGACCGATGGAACACATTATGAATAGCAAACGATGCCGGGAGATCCAAACGAAACGACACAGGGTTAAGAATTTCCAAGATCCTATAAGGACCGATGAACCGAGGCTTGAACTTAGGAGAAGAGACCTTCATAGGAACAAAACGAGAAGACAACCACACCAAGTCCCCAACACGAAGTCGAGGACCCACGCGGCGACGGCGATTAGCAAACTGCTGAGCCTTCTCCTGGGACAACTTCAAATTGTCCACCACATGACTCCAAATCCGATGCAACCCATCCACCACCATGTCCACTCCAGGATAATCAGAAGGCTCCACCTGACCAGAGGAAAAACGAGGATGAAACCCCGAATTACAAAAGAAAGGAGAAACCAAGGTAGCAGAACTAGCCCGATTATTAAGGGCAAACTCGGCCAGCGGCAAAAAGGTAACCCAGTCATCCTGATCAGCAGAAACAAAACACCTCAAATAAGTTTCCAAGGTCTGATTAGTTCGCTCCGTCTGGCCATTCGTCTGAGGGTGGAATGCAGACGAAAAGGACAAATCAATGCCCATCTTAGTGTGCTGTTCCATGTATATTCCTCAGTTTCCATGTATGTTGTTATATTTTACTCTGTTGCCACCCAATGGCCTTTTTCTGTATGGCAGCTTGTTTTTCATGTATTTCTTGTGGGCATGTCTTACATCCGGTTCAGGGGTCAAATCTTCTCTTCCTCTGGCAGCCATTTCCAGTTTACTTTCTGTTGTGAGAGGACGTGCTTTTGAACTGGGCTTAGGAAGGCATCAGTCTTTCGACCACTCTCTCATGCTGCTCACACTTGCAGACACACTTGGTGCTACATCTTACTGTACCCTGTCTACCCTGCATTTCTGGAGAAGTTCTGTATTACCAGTTATACGCTGTATGTCCAGATCTACAAAATAAACAAGTCTGGATTACACAATCCCTGGAGTGCATCATCTCTCTGGACGCTGAGCAGCATTGGTCCTGTCTGCCTCATATCGAGGAAATACGAAGGTACGATTATCTCTCACAACTCTTATTAGTCTGCGACACCTTCATTCGCCTCATGTGGGGACAGAACAGTCGAAAGACTGCCTTGAAGCCCGGCCAGAATCACCCTTATATCACTATTCACGTGCCCGCTCTCTGCCCGCTCACATACTGCAGCCCTGCTCTGCTAAGAAATCTCCTGCAGCATCACCTCAGACTGCATTGTACATAAAGACTCTCTGTGTATTATACCACACTGCTGCAGATCGTCGGACCGCAGAACCCCACAATTCTCCAACAACACCTTGGGAATCTTATCAGGGGGTCGCAACTAAGCTGCACCGCAATTTCCAGCCCCCAATTCAAAGGTTCAGTTTCTTAAAGGGACAGCGCACCTTAAATCAAAATGGCCGAAAAGGACCTTCCACAGTTCCCCAATGCTGAAACAGAGCAAATACAACCTGATACTGTCCATTATGAAGACCAGGAAGCGGAGCCCGCTTCCACAGCAGACCCAGATGCACGACCAGTACGTTCCATCAAGCCAACATTAAAGGTCCTCGAGAATTACTGTTCCACAAGGGATGAGTTCAATGACAACTTGGACGACCTATGGGAACGAGTCGCCTCCCTTATGTCAAGCGTCCAACGCCATAAAAATGATGCAGCGGGTTTACAGGACACTATAAGACAGCTAGACGTGGCCCACGGCAGATACAAGAGACTGTCCACAAAGTATGCTGCCTTCCTAAAAGAATCTAAAATCGACGAAGCCCTATCAGAGTTAAGCAAGGCAGATTCCACAGACAGAGAAAGGGACGCCGCCGTGCAAGACGCCAAAGATAAAGCGGAGCTTCGTATCACCCATCTGCAAGAAACTAGATCGCACAGGTCAGCCTCGTCTAAACACTCTGCTCGGTCATACAAATCATCCTGCTCAAGAACTTCAGCCCTCAGCGACAGAATCCTAGAGGCCCGTTTAAATGCAGAGCGGTCCAAACTAAGACGTTCATACACCGAGAAGAAAGCAGAAGCAGAGGCTCGAGCAAAGATTCTTCAAACAGAAGCAGAAGCGAAGAGAGCAGAAGCAGAGGCTCGAGCAAAGATTCTTCAAACAGAAGCAGAAGCGAAGAGAGCAGAAGCAGAGGCTCGAGCAAAGATTCTTCAAACAGAAGCAGAGGCTCAAGCAAGGATTCTTCAAACAGAAATGGAGGAAGAAATTGCATTAGCCGAAGTAAAAATACTCGAGCAAGCATTGAAGCAAAACCTCGACCCAATTTGCCTGCCACCACAGGAAGAAGACGACCCAGCTGTTCGTACCAGAGACTACGTGCAGAAACAGATACCTGCAGCGCACACCTTCTCCAGTGACGTTCAACCCAACATTGCGGAAACGTCCAAGTCAGCCCAACCTATGGTGCCAGTATCGCCCACAGCCCCTACAGAGACCCAAGACCAACGCCGTGATGTACCCCCTCAGGAGCAATCATCATCGCAAGACGACCACAAGGCACACTCCAGCCCGCCTCCACAGTTCAAGCAGCAGTCATCGGAATCTCTAGAGGTTAAACCACAGCTCAACCCTGCAGCGACATCATTCTACCCGGGAACAATTCACCCTTCCACGCCACACAGCTTATACGCCCGAGGGGCACCACAAGCTAATATGGTAACAAGGAGTGAAGGATCAGACATGTCCGAGTTTGCCAGGTTCATGGTGAGCAGGGAGCTAATCAGCACTAGCCTCTCAAAATTCGACGACCGTGCAGAGAACTACAGAGCCTGGAAAGCAACCTTCAAGGCCGCCATTGCTGATCTCAACCTATCCGCGGAGCAGGAGCTCGACCTCATGGTAAAATGGTTGGGTCCTGAATCCACAAACCGTATCAAGAGTCTTAGGACCGTCTATGTGGGGCAAGCTGAAGCAGGTCTCGCTGCTGCCTGGCAGAGACTCGAAAGAACCTACGGCAGCGCTGAAGCCATAGAAAAGTCCCTATTCAAGAGACTGCAGAACGTTCCAAGGATCAACCTTAAGGAAGCCCACAAGCTTCTGGACTTAAGTGATCTGCTTATGGAGCTGGAACTTGCTAAAAGAGACCCTCGTCTGTCAGGACTGTGCTACCTGGACACTGCCCATGGGGTCAACCCAATCATCTCAAAGCTGCCACATAGTCTGCAAGAGAAGTGGGCAGTGTGTGTCTCCAGGTATAAAAGGTCACATGACGTCACCTTTCCTCCGTTCATTCAGTTCTGCAAGTTCATTGACGAACAAGCCCAAATGAGGAACGACCCTAGCCTCGACTTCCTGGAGTCTAACACTGCAGCTCCAGCAACACCTTCATCAAGGTATGAAAGCGTCGCACATAGACGCAAGGACTCAAGGAACAGTGTAAGAGTCAGAAAGACTAACCTGCCATCACCTGCAGTACCTGCCGACAAGCAGTACACTATTCCGTCGAGGGATAAGTCTTTCAATCGTGAGTGTCCCATTCACAAAAAACCACACTCACTGAACAAATGTAGAGGCTTCAGGTCCAAAACCATGCAGGAGCGCAAGAAAATCCTCAACGAACTTGGGGTATGTTTCAAGTGCTGCGCTTCATCAGAACACATGGCCAAGGACTGTAAATCTGCCATTAAGTGTGAAGAGTGTCATAGCGACAGACACCCATCAGCCTTGCACCCAGGCTCAGCCACCAGCGATCCAGCAGTCGCAGTTACCTCTGGTCCCGCTACAAACCATGGCGGGGAGCCACAGAATCACGCCAAGTCCACCACAGCTGTGTCCTGCTCATGCTCAGAGGTATGTGGGGAGAATCAAAGTGCTAAATGCTGTGCCAGGATATGCCTAATCAGAGTCTATCCAGAAGGGCAACCAGAGAAGGCTGTAAAAATGTATGCCATCATTGACGATCAGAGCAATCGATCCCTAGCTGGACCTAAGTTCTTTGAAGCCTTTAGAATCAAGAGACCAGCAACGCCCTACACTCTGAATACTTGCTCGGGGCGCATAGAGACTAGCGGCAGAAGAGCACAAGGTTTCATCGCTTCTCCTGTCAATGAAGACGTAGAAATACCCCTACCTACGCTAATTGAATGCGATCAAATACCAGACCAAAGGGATGAGATCTCTACCCCGGAAGCTGCTTTCCACCAACCACACTTAAGGCACCTAGCCAGCGTTATCCCACCTTTGGACACAGATGCTGAAATCCTACTTCTGCTCGGCAGAGACAATTTGAGGATACATAAGGTCCGCCAACAGTGTAATGGTCCTGACTACGCCCCCTACGCCCAGAGACTTGACTTGGGGTGGGTAGTCATAGGAAATGTATGCTTGGACCAAACAGGAGTCCACTCCTTTAAGACGTACGTACGCCGAGACGGGCGCACTACCTTCTGCAAACCATGTCCTCATCACTATGAGGTGAAGGAAAAGCTTCCAGATTCCGTAGAGCTGCCTGATGTTATCCCGTCTCCCTATGCAGACGACTTGGGAAAATTGGTGTTTCATACCACTAAGGATGACAACAAAGTAGCCCCATCTATGGAAGACAAGGAATTTGTCAGGATAATGGACAATGAGTTCCTTAAGGACGAAACCAATCACTGGGTTTTCCCCTTACCCTTCCGAGCTACCAGGGTAAGGCTCCCGAACAATCGTGAACAAGCCTTGTCCAGATTTAACTCTCTCCAGCGCACGCTAAGCAATAAACCGGAGATGAAAGAACACATTGTCACCTTTATGGGCAAAATATTCCATAACAACCATGCGGAGCTAGCGTCTCCCTTAAAGGAAAATGAGGAGTGCTGGTACCTACCCTCATTTGGAGTATATCACCCGAAGAAACCTAAACAAATTAGAGTTTTCTTTGATTCAAGCGCCAAACATCAAGGCGTATCTCTCAATGATGTCCTCCTCACAGGTCCTAATCTGACAAACAACTTAGTAGGAGTGTTGATGAGGTTCAGGAAAGAGCCCATTGCCATCACCGCCGACATTGAACAGATGTTCCACTGTTTCATAGTCCGAGAGGACCACAGGAATTTCCTCAGGTTCCTGTGGTACAAGGACAATGACCCCAGCAAAGAGATGGTGGAGTATCGCATGCGGGTGCACGTATTCGGGAACAGCCCTTCACCCGCTGTGGCAACATATGGCCTGCGGAGAACCGCACAAGAAGGAGAGTCCGAGTATGGAACAGACGCCAGAGACTTTGTAGAGAAAGACTTCTACGTAGATGATGGACTAAAATCTCTACCTACAGAAGAAGCTGCAATCGACCTACTCAAAAGGACCCAACATATGCTGTACCGAGCTAAGCTTAGACTGCACAAAATTGCTTCAAACAGCCCGGCTGTCATGAGAGCCTTTGAGTCAAGCGACCACACACCTGGATTCAAGGACATAGACTTGGAACCAGACCGTCCGCCGGTGCAGAGAAGCTTAGGCCTGAGGTGGAACCTGTCAGCCGACACCTTCGGATTCCAAATCAACTGTGCAGACAAACCATTCACTAAACGTGGTGTCCTGTCAGTGGTAAATAGCCTGTATGACCCACTGGGATTCGTAGCACCAATTACCATACAAGGTAAATCCCTTCTGAGACAGCTGTCCGAAACTGTCAAGGACTGGGATACCCCTCTACCTCCTGATAAGGAACCAAAATGGGAAACCTGGAAGCAGTCTTTGTGTGCCTTGGATAAAATCCATATAACGAGATGCTACGCTGGAATCTCACTTGCTAGCACTAGGACGGAACTCCATGTGTTCTCGGATGCATCCACAGAGGCCATTGCAGCTGTTGTCTACCTGAAGGTAACGGGATCTGACAATTAAGATCATGTTGGGTTCGTTTTCGGCAAAGCTAAGTTGGCTCCCAAGCCTGACCACACTATTCCCAGGCTGGAACTCTGTGGGGCTGTGCTTGCAGTAGAACTCGCAGACTTTATTCAGCATGAGCTAAATAGATGACGTACAATACTACAGTGACAGTAAAGTTGTCTTAGGTTACATCTACAACCAAACAAGGCGCTTCTACGTGTACGTCAGTAACTGCATTGAGAGAATAAGAAGGTCTTCCAAACCTGAACAGTGGCACTATATCCCATCTGAACTTAATCCAGCCGACCATGCCACTAGACCTATGTCTATAAATTCCTTTGCTAACTCTTCTTGGCTTTCAGGTCCAAAGTTTCTGCTGGAACAGAAGGGAAGTGAATGTGTTCAGGAAGTCTTCAGCATCCAGGATCCGGACGATGATCCAGAAGTCCGCTCCGAGGTCAGTGCTCTGGCCACGAACGCTAAACGAACCTCCACCCTCGGTTGTCAGCGCTTTGAACGCTTCTCCAATTGGATGAAACTCATTAAGACTATTGCAAGGTTAGTCCACATTGCGAGATCTTATCACAAGCCACATGGAGACAAAGACTGTCATGGTTGGCACGTCTGCCAAAAAATACTACCAATCGAGGACATTCCGGTAGGATAAACTATGAACAGAACACTGCACTACTATTTGTCCATTGGATTACAGTGGGTCAGAGATAGTTTGGCCTAGTGCGCCTTCTCTGATCCGAAGATGGGTTTTCCATTGGATTATCTCAGAAACTGGCTTAATGTTTATCTTGCTTAAAGTTATTATTGCATTACATGCATGTTTGGTTTCACTTTCTAGGTTGTTGGACTTTTTAAGGACATTTATATAGTGAAATCCCTTACGGAATTTCAGACGGGGAGTGTGCTGTTCCATGTATATTCCTCAGTTTCCATGTATGTTGTTATATTTTACTCTGCTGCCACCCAATGGCCTTTTTCTGTATGGCAGCTTGTTTTTCATGTATTTCTTGTGGGCATGTCTTACATCCGGTTCAGGGGTCAAATCTTCTCTTCCTCTGGCAGCCATTTCCAGTTTACTTTCTGTTGTGAGAGGACGTGCTTTTGAACTGGGCTTAGGAAGGCATCAGTCTTTCGACCACTCTCTCATGCTGCTCACACTTGCAGACACACTTGGTGCTACATCTTACTGTACCCTGTCTACCCTGCATTTCTGGAGAAGTTCTGTATTACCAGTTATACGCTGTATGTCCAGATCTACAAAATAAACAAGTCTGGATTACACAATCCCTGGAGTGCATCATCTCTCTGGACGCTGAGCAGCATTGGTCCTGTCTGCCTCATATCGAGGAAATACGAAGGTACGATTATCTCTCTCACAACTCTTATTAGTCTGCGACACCTTCATTCGCCTCATGTGGGGACAGAACACTTAGCACAGAATGTCCGCCAAAATCTAGACACAAACTGGGATCCCCTGTCAGAAACGATGTTCTCCGGAATCCCATGCAAACGAACCACGTTCTGGAAAAACAGAGGGACCAACTCAGAGGAGGAAGGCAACTTAGGCAAGGGTACAAGATGAACCATTTTAGAAAAGCGGTCACACAACCCAGATAACAGACATTTTTTGAGAGACAGGGAGATCCGAAATAAAGTCCATGGAAATGTGCGTCCAAGGCCTCTTCGGGATAGGCAAAGGTGACAACAATCCACTGGCTCGAGAACAGCAAGGCTTAGCCCGAGCACAAACCTCACAAGACTGCACAAAAGAACGCACATCCCTCGACAAGGAAGGCCACCAAAAAGACCTGGCCACCAAGTCTCTAGTACCAAATATTCCAGGATGACCTGCCAACGCAGAAGAATGGACCTCGGAGATGACTCTACTGGTCCAACTATCCGGAACAAACAGTCTCTCAGGCGGACAACGATCAGGTTTACCCGCCTGAAACTCCTGCAAAGCACGTCGCAAGTCTGGGAAGACGGCCAACAAAATCACCCCATCCCTAAGGATACCAGTGGGCTCAGAATTTCCAGGGGATTCAGGCACAAAACTCCTAGAAAGAGCATCCGCCTTCACATTCTTTGAACCTGGCAGGTATGAAACCACAAAATTGAAACGAGAGAAAAACAGTGACCAACGAGCCTGTCTAGGATTCAGACGCCTGGCAGACTCAAGGTAAATCAGATTTTTGTGATCAGTCAAGACCACCACACGATGTCTAGCACCCTCCAGTCAATGACGCCACTCCTCAAATGCCCACTTCATGGCCAAAAGTTCCCGATTACCCACATCATAATTCCGCTCAGCGGGCGAAAATTTTCTAGAAAAGAACGCACATGGCTTCATCACCGAGCAATCGGAGCTTCTCTGTGACAAAACCGCCCCCGCTCCAATCTCGGAAGCATCAACCTCAACTTGGAAAGGAAGCGAAACATCAGGCTGACGCAACACAGGAGCAGAAGAAAACCGGCGTTTAAGTTCCCGAAAGGCCTCCACAGCCGCAGGAGACCAATCAGCAACATCAGCACCCTTCTTAGTCAAATCCGTCAAAGGCTTAACAACACTAGAAAAATTAGTTATAAAACGACGATAGAAATTAGCAAAGCCTAAGAACTTCTGCAGACTCTTAAGAGATGCAGGCTGCGTCCAGTCACAAATAGCCCGAACCTTGACGGGATCCATCTCAATAGTAGAAGGGGAAAAAATATACCCCAAGAAAGAAATCTTCTGGACTCCAAAGAGACACTTTGAGCCCTTTACAAACAAGGAATTAGCCCGCAGGACCTGAAACACCTTCCTGACCTGCTGAACATGAGACTCCCAGTCATCAGAAAAAAACAAAATATCATCCAAATACACAATCATAAATTTATCCAGATATTCACGGAAAATATCGTGCATAAAGGACTGGAAGACTGAAGGAGCATTAGAAAGTCCGAAAGGCATTACCAAATACTCAAAATGGCCCTCAGGCATATTAAATGCGGTTTTCCACTCATCACCTTGCTTTATTCGTATAAGATTATACGCACCCCGAAGATCAATCTTAGTGAACCATTTAGCCCCCTTAATGCGAGCAAACAAATCAGTCAACAAAGGCAAAGGATACTGATATTTTACGGTAATCTTATTCAAAAGACGATAATCTATACAAGGCCTCAAGGACCCATCTTTTTTGGCCACGAAAAAAACACCTGCTCCCAAAGGGGACGAAGATGGACGGATATGTCCCTTTTCCAAGGACTCCTTAACATAATCCCGCATAGCAGTATGCTCTGGCACTGACAGATTGAACAAACGACCTTTAGGAAATTTACTACCAGGAATTAAATCTATAGCACAATCGCAATCCCTGTGAGGAGGAAGCGAACTGAGCTTAGGCTCCTCAAAAACATCCCGATAATCAGACAAAAATACAGGAACCTCAGAAGGAGTAGATGAAGCGATAGAAATCGGAGGTGCATCATCATGAACCCCCTGACATCCCCAGCTTAACACAGACATTGTTTTCCAGTCAAGGACTGGATTATGAGTTTGTAACCATGGCAGACCAAGTACTAGAACATCATGTAAATTATACAATACCAGGAAGCGAATCACCTCCTGATGAACGGGAGTCATACGCATGGTCACTTGTGTCCAGTACTGAGGTTTATTCATAGCTGAAGGTGTAGAGTCAATTCCCTTCAAAGGAATAGGGACTTCCAGAGGCTCAAGACTAAACCCACATCGCTTGGCAAATGACCAATCCATAAGACTCAGGGCAGCGCCTGAATCTACATAGGCATCGACGGAAATGGATGATAATGAGCAAATCAGAGTCACAGACAGAATGAACTTAGACTGTAACGTACTAATGGCAACAGACTTATCAACCTTTTTTGTGCGTTTAGAGCATGCTGATATAACATGAGCTGAATCACCACAATAAAAGCACAACCCATTTTTCCGCCTATAGTTTTGCCGTTCACTTCTAGACTGAACTCTATCACATTGCATTGTCTCAAGTGCCTGTTCAGAAGACACCGCCAAATGGTGCACAGGTTTGCGCTCCCGTAAACGCCGATCAATCTGAATAGCCATAGACTCATTCAGACCCGTAGGCGCAGGTAACCCCACCATAACATCTTTAATGGCCTCAGAAAGGCCATCTCTGAACTTTGCAGCCAGGGCGCACTCATTCCACTGAGTAAGCACTGACCATTTCCGAAATTTTTGACAATATATTTCTGCTTCATCTTGTCCCTGAGAGAGAGCTAATAAAGCTTTTTCAGCCTGAATCTCCTGGTTAGGTTCCTCATAGAGCAAACCCAATGCCAGAAAAAACACATCCACATTAAGCAACTCAGGATCCCCTGGTGCCAATGCAAATGCCCAATTTTGAGGGTCACCCCGCAGGAAAGATATAATAATCTTAACCTGCTGAGCAGGGTCTCCAGAAGAGCGAGATTTCAAAGAAAGGAACAGCTTGCAATTGTTCCTAAAATTCAGAAAACTAGATCTATCTCCAGCAAAGAACTCTGGAATAGGAATTCTAGGTTCAGACATAGGAGCATGTACAACAAAATCTTGTATATTTTGAACCTTAGCAGCAAGATTATTCAAGCTGGAAGCTAAACTCTGGACATCCATGATAAACAGCTAAGGTCAGAGCCATTCAAGGATTAAGAGGAGGAAAAAAAAAAAAAAAAAAAAAACTTCCTCAGACTACTTTTCCTCCTACTTCAGCCCAAACATTTTGGCCGGCTATACTGTCATGATTCCAATGGCAGGGAATCACAAAAGGACAAGCACCAACGAGCTCTAGGGTGATGGAACCTGAGCTGACCGCGACCCTAAACCTGAACACACAAATAGCAATAGCCGGGGAACGTGCCTACGTTGATCCTAGACGTCTCGCACCAGCCGAAGATCTAACTTCCCCTATTAGAAGAAACACAGACCTCTCTTGCCTCCAGAGAAATACCCCACAGAAATAGCAGCCCCCCACATATAATGACGGTGAAATGAGAGGAAGGCACATACACAGTATGAAAACAGATTCAGCAAAATGAGGCCCGCTAAAACTAGATAGCAGAGGATTCAAAAGTAAACTGCGCGGTCAGCAAAAAACCCTTCAAAAAACCATCCTGTAATTACTTGAACTCATGTTCCAACTCATGGAACATGAGGAGCAATTACAGCCCACTAAAGCAACCAGCAGCAAAGAGACAATTATATGCAAGCTGGACAAGACAAAAATAAAGCAAAACGTGGAACAAGAAAATCAAAAACTTAGCTTGTCCTGAAGATTACTGAAGCCAGAAGCTGAGGTAACAAAACACTCTGATAACCTTGATAGCCGGCGGGGAAATGACAAGAAAGCCCGGTTAAATAGGAAACTCCCAAATCCTAATAGAACAGGTACCATCAGTAACCACCAGAGGGAGCCCAAAAACAGAACCCACAACAGAAGTCATAGCAAAGGAGAGGAACATCAGGGGGAGACCAGCCAGGAGCAGGCTGCTTCCTTCTGAAGCGCAGTACCGGTAGCCAGAACACCGAGGGAGTAAGGATCTCTATGCTTTACTTCAGAGACTGGCAGGACAGTTGATTCCACGTTGGCTGCCCGACCATATACCCAGGAGGCACGGTGGCAACTTGGGGCCAGGGCATCTCTAGGGTCCCTATAAAAAGCCTCAGGCCATCAGTCATACGGGTTTGTCCTATCCATCAGGGGGACAGAGAGAAAGAGACTTAACATCTACGATAGTTGTGAGGACCTCACCGAGAAGCTCAGCAGGGAGGAACTACAACACTCAGGCGCTAGAGGAAGGCTATTGGATTCCACCTAGATAAGGGGACTCTAGATTTACCTTCAGACCGGCCGGACTCTGCCTACCCTGTGGTCCCTACCTGGAACTGTGGATTCGGAAGCCTTCAGTAAAAGGTAAAGAGACTGCAACCTTGTGTCCTCGTTATTCTCTGCGCCTTGCACCATCCACCATCTACACTCTGGGAAGCCCTGGGGACATACTTCACCTGTGGGAAGGTACACCATCTAGCTGCCATAACATCACCCCAGCGGACCCCTAAGCAGCGTCGGTCACCCTGACCGAATACCACAGGTGACGTCATGAACACACTATCCCTTTAAAGACCTTGCCCCCATTTATTAACTGACGTCCCCTAGGGCCACGGACCGGGTCAGCCACCGTGACATCCCCGCTGAGAACTGAATGACCCGGTACCGAGTACCCCCTGCCCTACTGGGGGCGCTCCAATATTTTGGCGTCACGAACAGGATCTACTTAAGCCTGAAAAATCGGGTCATGTGCACCTAAGAACTGTGTCAGAACTGTATTTGAACTGTGATTTACTTAAAGACTGTGTAGCGCCATTTACCGACAAAATTCCCACCGAAACCGCCGCCATTACAGCACCATGTGGCGTGCCGGAGGAGTGGGGCGTGTCATCGTGGGGGTAGCCTGGAAGAACGGCGCGAAAGTGGAGCCAGCCCCTCACAGATACTACTATGTTCGGGAGATATGCCCATCAACAAGAAAGGTCCGCCTCCTGGTCTGGGAAGGTGGAGGAAGAAGAAGGAACCTCCATCCGGAGGAGGAGGAGCAAGAACCGCTGGACGCCATTAGGCAGCACCTGGTTGGCAACATGGAGAGCGGATGTCGCCCGGAAGAGGGGGAGAACACCCGCCACTGTCCCAGCCAATGGGAGCACAGCCAGGTCGCATGAACCAGGAGGTCCTGGGAGCGGAAGTAGACGAGGTGTCGGCAGCTCCGGAGCTTGTGCCATCGTGCGACTGCCGGCCCTGAGGAGCAGCGATGCAGCCATCCGCCGGAACCCCAGCCTGCGGCAGAGGAGACCGACACCGGAGACGCCATGGAGACAGGTAACAACACCGACCCTGCCCCGGTAGCTGAGGAACCCCTGCTTGTGGCCATAGACTCACCCCCACCACCCGGCCGGGTGTGTAGCCGCATAGAATGGGAGAGGCCCTGGGAGACTTTAAAGACCTCCGACGTCCCACTGCAACCCACCAAGCAGACTATGAATGTCCAGGGAAAGTGGGTGACATTGAAGTGGACCCATACCACCACTGACCTAATCGGGTTCCCCGGGGAGGCTCAACGGGAAGGAGAGAGCATAGAGGTTGTTTCCCAGCAGGATTACCGCCAGCAGCTACTCCGGCAGCAGGAAGAGTGGGCCAGGAAGAAAGAACTCAGACGTCAGGCTGACCGCGAGAGAGACCTGCAGGCCAAAGCTCAGGCTAGGCAGACAAGTCAGGAGGATTGGGCCCACAGCGTTACGGGACTATCGTAACCTTCTGCCTGCAGGGAGGCTGGGGCTTCATAAAAGTGCCAGGCCTCTATCCGGAGGTGTTTGTGAACAGGCAAGACGTGGAGGGACACCCAGGTCGGGATCTGTATCCAGGTTACCGTGTCACGTACACGCACCATTGGGGAGACAAAGGATGGTATGCTCTCCATGTTTATAAGTATAAGCCAGAAGTCACTGCATCAACATCCCACCGCCCTGCTCCCATGCCTAAGGAAATGCCACAAGCTCCACCCAAACAGGTGACCTCTGCACGGTCACCATGTGTTTGAAGCGCACCCAGACCTCTGTAGCACAGAGAACTGTGAGTACACAGACCCCTATTCAGAGTGCAGATGCACTCTACGTACTACCCAGTGGTAGCCGATATCCAACAGGACCACCCCCACCGGTACTACCCCCAGAGTGGCATCAATAAACCTCGAAGGACCTGAAGACTGTACATAGTTCAAAAACTTTTCCCTGTTTCTTTGCTGCTTGAACCCGTCTAGGGTTATTCCTTAAAGGGGTCCTTAGTTCCAGGTTTTAAACCTGTTTTTGCACAAGTTTAACCATTGCCTTTAAAGAACATTTGGATCATGGACGGTGAATGATTCACAAACTGCTTGTATATAGGTTGCCCCTTCTTAAAGGTACTCTATACTGGTTTTTCAAGAAGAGCTATTCGAAGAGACTGTTCCTGATGACATCGTGAAAGTTTTTGCTGTTTTAAAGTTGATAATTGACTTGTATATTGATACTTTGCACTATCTCAGAACAGGACCTGAGTTACCCTTCTATCTATTAGGGCACTCCTCACAATTAGGTAAAACTGGTGGTCTGGACAGAAAGTTAGGCAGAACGAAGGAGGAGAGGAGATGCAGACCCTGCAAGAACGAGGGTTCATGGAGCTGCGCCTGCCCCACGTGCGGCAGCATCCAAAGAAAGAGACATTGAAAGAAATTGTGTTGCAGTGAGTGAGAAACGAAATCATAGCAAAGGAGAGGAACATCAGGGGGAGACCAGCTAGAAGCAGGCTGCCTCCTTCTGAAGCGCAGTATCGGTAGCCAGAACACCGAGGGAGTAAGGATCTCTATGCTTTACTTCAGAGACTGGTAGGACAGTTGATTCCATGTTGGCTGCCCGACCATATACCCAGGAGGCGAGGTGGCAACTTGTGGGGGCCAGGGCATCTCTAGGGTCCCTATAAAAAGCCTCAGTCCATCAGTCATACGGGTTTGTCCTATCCTATCCATCAGGGGGACAGAGAGGAAGAGACTCAACACCTACGATAGTTGTGAGGACCTCACCGAGAAGCTCAGCAGGGAGGAACTACAACACTCAGGCGCTAGAGGAAGGCTATTGGATTCCACCTAGATAAGGGGACTCTGTATTTGCCTTCAGACCGGCCGGACTCTGCCTACCCTGTGGTCCCTACCCTGGAGTGTGGATGCTGAAGCCTTCAGTAAAGGTAAAGAGACTGCAACCTTGTGTCCTCGTTCACTGCGCCTTGCACCATCCACACTCTGGGAAGCCCTGGGGACATACTTCACCTGTGGGAAGGTATACCATCTAGCTGCCATAACATCACCCCAGCGGACCCCTAAGCAGCGTCGGTCACCCTGACCGAATACCACAGGTGGCGTCACGAACACTATCCCTTTAAAGACCTTGCCCCCATTTATTAACGGACATCCCCTAGGGCCACGGACCGGGTCAGCCACCGTGACATCCCCGCTGAGAACCGAACGACCCGGTACCGAGTACCCCACTGCCGTACTGGGGGCACTCCACTGTTATTGCCTATGCAGTGGGTGGCTGGGCTGCCAAGAATTACAACGCACCACAATGTCCCTTTCACCAGAGGTACAGGAGGGCCTCCTGAAAAAATGTTGCATTGAATTCAAGGCCTGCCCTGCTATAAAGTCATATGCACCCCAATAAGCCTTTGAACCCAGGTACTGGATGGCCACAGGAAAATCCACTTCACATTCTTCAGTTGGTCCTGCCATAATGTTTCCTTATGCATTCAATGCAAGGGCTGCCTTGACCCAAATTTGCACGCACCTCAATCCCCCCTTGGAAGGAACATGAAGGGGGGCCTCATAAAAAAAACTGTCCCATTACAAAAGAGCGGGTCTCCTAGACTCATAATGTCCATACATGGCTTGTTGTCCGGCCATCCTGGGAGCGAAAGAGGGTTACGGCTCCTCCCTGCGTCCTTTTTATCCCCCTTGACCCCCTCCTTCTCCCTCGTGCCTAGGTCACTTTCCCTATGTCATTTCTAAGTGCATGGGCTGACAAACACTTCACCATGGGGGGGTGCATTTAAAAAAAAAAAAAAAAACTTGTTTATGGGTATCATAAACACCCTTGCAAAAAACTAGAGTGGCTGTAGCAGCACGGAACACGTTAACCCTGGTGATCTACTGGTTCTGGATGATAAGGATGAGGATAAGGAGGAGGATAACAACAAACAGGCCAAATCTGAAATCGTACACCCATGTGTGGTTGTGAAGAGGTGCATGAGAATACACCTCCACAAAACAGACAATGTATTTGGGGTTATGTTTCGCTGTTTTAACTTGGTGGTGTACAGAAGTCTTTCCCAATCCAGGCCTTGTTCATTTTGATAAGAGTCAGCCTGTCAGCATTTTCAGTTGACAGGCGGATGCGCTTATCTGTTATAATTCCACCAGCGGCACTAAAAACCCTCTCTGACAGAACGCTAGCAGCAGGGCAGGCCAGGACCTCCAAGGCGTAGAGAGCCAGTTCATGCCACGTGTCCAGCTTGGATACCCAATAATTAAAAGGCACAGAGGAATCACGGAGGATGTTTGTACGATCTACAAGGTACTCCCTCACCATCTTCCCAAACATTGCACTTCTTGTGACAGCACCCCTTGCCTCTGTGCCGTCACGATGGGAGGGTCTCAGAAAACTGTCCCAGAACTTTGCCATTGTTCCCCTGCCTGAGCTGGATTGCACATCTGTCTCTCTCGCTTCGACTCTTTGGTTGTACAACAAACTGATGCATGCTGCCAGCATTCTCGCATGGGAATTTTCTAAGTAATTCCGCTACAAGGGCCCTCTGGTACTGCAACATTTTAGTACACCTCTCTGCCTCTGGAAGAAGAGACTGAAAGTTCTCCTTGTAGCGTGGGTCTAGAAGTGTAACCAACCAGTAATGAGTGTCACCGAAAATTTTAATAATGCGAGGGTCATGGGAAACGCAGTGCAACAAAGTCAGCCATGCGTGCCAGACTGCTAACAGGCACGAATTCCATGTCCTCACCAACAGGACGACTGACCTTGCTCTCGTCCTCCTCCTTGTCCTCAGGCCATCCATGCTGAACAGACGGTATGACAGTTGTGCTTGTAGTACCGTCTACAGTGCATGAAAGTAGCTCCTGTTCTTCCTCCTCTTCCTCATTGTCTACTAATCCACGTTGGGACGACATGAGGCTGGGCTGAGTATAATCACCCTGTATGGTTCCTTGCTCCATGTCCTCGTGCTCCGCCTGCAATGCATCCTCTTTCATTGTGAGCAGAGAGGTTTTCAGAATGCAGAGAAGCGGGATGGTGACGCTAATTATGGAATCATCGCCGCTCACCATCTTGGTGCATTCCGCAAAGTTTTGGAGGATGGTACATATGTTTGACATCCATGTCCACTACTGAGATCTTATGTGTAGAGTCTGAACTGAATAACGACAGCCTTGTTGATGCTGGTAGTCCACAACTGCCCTCCTCTGCTCATAAATTCTTTCCTACATATGCAGTGTAGAGTTCCAATGCTTGGGGACATAACACACCAGTCGATGAGCCAGAAGCTACAAACGCTGCTGAAGCACAGCAAGCGCGGCTGAAGCTGTAGCTGACTTTCTAAAATGGTCAGACAGGTGGCGTACTTTCACTAGCAGATCTGGGAGCTCCGGGTAGCTTTTGAGAAAACATTGAACAACAAGGTTAAGCACATGAACCAGGCAAGGTACGTGTGTAAGCTCACCTTGCCTCAGAGCCGTCACCAGGTCCCGGCCATTTTCATACACGACCATGCCTGGCTGTCGGTTCAGCAGTGTCAGCCAAAAATCTGACTGCTCTTTCAGCACTGTCCACAACTCTTCAGCATTGTGCGTTTGTGTTATGACCTGGTGGTTAGGACAATAATGGACCTGGTGGTTAAGAGCACACGGAATGACCTGATAGTTACTAATAATATAGCACGAGCTCTGAGACATGGGAACTCTGCTGACTGCAATCCCTAATCCTATCACACACACTAGAAATAGCCGTGGATTGCTCCGAACGCTCCCTATGCAACTCGTCACAGCCTAAGGAACTAGCTAGCCCTGAAGATAGAAAAATAAAGCCTACCTTGCCTCAGAGAAATTCCCCAAAGGAAAAGGCAGCCCCCCACATATAATGACTGAGTAAAGATGAAAATTACAAACACAGAGATGAAATAGATTTAGCAAAGTGAGGCCCGACTTACTGAACAGACTGAGGATAGGAAAGGTAACTTTGCGATCAGCACAAAAAACTACAAAAAGACCACGCAGAGGGCGCAAAAAGACCCTCCGCACCGACTCACGGTGCGGAGGCGCTCCTTCTGCATCCCAGAGCTTCCAGCAAGCAAGACACATCAAAATAGCAAGCTGGACAGAAAAATAGCAAACAGAGAAAAACAAGCAGGAACTTAGCTTCTGCTGGGAAGACAGGTCACAAGAACGATCCAGGAGTGAACTAGACCAATACTGGAACATTGACAGGTGGCATGGAGCAATGATCTAAGTGGAGTTAAATAGAGCAGCCAGCTAACGAATTAACCTCGTCACCTGTGGAAGGAAACTCAGAAGCCGCAGCCCCACTCACAACCACCAGAGGAAGCCCATGGACAGAACCAGCCGAAGTACCATTCATGACCACAGGAGGGAGCTTGACAACAGAATTCACAACAGGTTTGTCACCTAAGCAGATTAGCTTCAGCATAGCCTGTTGCCGCTTGGCTGAGGCAGTGCTTACAGCTTCTGACTGATGTGCTCATTTCAGAGATGGAGGCTGAAGAGGAGGAGGAGGAGGTGCAGGAGCTGTAGACTGTGGGGGCAACCCTGATTGATGTAGGGCCCGCAATACTCGGTGTCGGGAGGATGTGTTCCATCCCAAGGTCCGACTTGGTCCCAGCTTCCAATATGTTAACCCAGTATGCGGTCAGTGAGATGGTTAGGTGGACTTTCCCAGTAACAGCATTGTTGAGGGCATGGGTAATGTTGTGGGACATGTGCTGGTGTAATGCCGGTACGGCACACCAGGAGAAATACTGGCGACTCTGGACCGAGTACCTTGGGATAGCTGCCACCATGAGGTTGCAGAAAGCTTTCATCTCAACGAGCCTAAAAGGCAATATTTCGAGTGCCAGCAGGCGAGAAATGTGAGAATTTAGTATTGTGGCCTGTGGGGCGTTGGCTGCGTATTTCCGCTTGCGATCCAATGACTGGGGTATAGACAACTGAAGGCTCCACTGGAACAAGGATGTGGACGGGCTTGATGATGATGCTGGTTGACTGTGGGCAACAACAGGTGCAGTGCACGAGGCATCTTCACATGTACCGTGGACTGGGGATTGGCTTCTACGCAAAACAGTGGAAGAAGCAGTGGCATTGAGTCGCCCGCCAAGGCCATGGGGTACACGGTACTGGGTCCGGTGTTCACAGGGGAATGTCACGGTGGCGACCTGGTCCGTGGCCCTGGGCGACCATGTAAAAGGGGAAAGTCTTTAAAGGGATTTAAAGAATAAAGTTTATGTTTGTGACGCCACCTGTGGTATTCGGTCAGTGGGGACCGACGCTGCTTTAAGGGGTCCTCTGGGGTGATGTTATGGCAGCTAGATGGTATAACTTCCCACAGGTGAAGTGTATCCCCAGGGCTCCCGGTGTGTAGATGGAAGATGGTGAATGGCGCAGTAAAGAACGAGGACACAGGTTTGCAATCTCTTTACCTGGTTTACTGAAGACTTCAGGCAGCCACAGTCCAGAGTACCAGATCACAGGGCAGGCAGGGTCCGGCCGGCTTGGAAGCGAATCTAGAGTCCCCTTTACCAGGTGGAGTTAAAAGCCTTCCTCTAGTGCGGTGGTGTTGTCGTCCCTTACTGCCTATGGCTTCAGATAAGGTCCTCACAGTTCTTGTCTCTGTCCTCCATATAGGATAGGACAATACCTGCATGACAGGTAACTCGAGCCTTTTTACAGGGACTCTAGCACGCCCCGGGCTCTATGTGTTACTGTGTCTCAGGTGTGTGTGGCGGACAGGTAACTTGCAGTTCAGCTGTCCTGCCGTTTTCTGATGCAAGTCATAGTATCCCTTAAAAACCTCGGTGGTCCGGCTACCGGTTATCTGTGCCTCAGAGGGAGGCAGCCTGCTCTTAGCTGGTCTCCCCTGATGTGACTGTCCTGTGCTTTGCTCTCGTTCACGCTAACTGAACAATGTTCGGCTTTCTGTATGTCTCTTTCCAGGAGCTGTAGTATTTCAGACTACACGGCCCCTTCAGACCTTCTGACACATGCTGGTCTGCTCTCTCCTCTGTCTCTCACTTTATGAACTGAACTCCTTTTCCTCCAGATCAGAATGTATTTATAGGGGAGTTCACCCTAAACTAGACTTAGTTGTATGTAAGGTTTATGCATGGTGGTTACCTGATAAAAGATATCCTTCATTGCTTCCAATCGTAACATCACTCTCCTCATGAGGAAGGCAATGCTACTGTGAAAACCAGGACACACTTCACGGTGGGAACCAGGCATGTAGAGTCCATCAGTTCACCTTTTCTGCGTCACACAAAGACACAGTGGTTGGAACCAAAGATCTCAAATTTGGACTTATCAGACCAAAGCACAGATTTCCACTGGTCTAATGTCCATTCCTTGTGTTCTTTATCCCAAACAAGTCTCTTCTACTTGTTGCCTGTCCTTAGCAGTGGTTTCCTAACAGCTATTTTTATCATGAAGGCCTGCTGCACAAAGTCTCCTCTTAACAGTTGTTGTAGAGATGTGTCTTCTGCTAGAACTCTGTGTGGCATTGACCTGGTCTCTAATCTTAGCTGCTGTTAACCTGCGATTTCTGAGGCTGGTGACTCGGATACACTTATCCTCAGAAGCAGAGGTGACTCTTTCTTCCTTTCCTGGGGCGGTCCTCATGTGAGCCAGTTTCTTTGTAGCGCTTGATGGTTTTTGCCACTGCACTTGGGGACACTTTCAATGTTTTCCCAATTTTTGGGACTGACTGACCTTCATTTCTTAAAGCAACGATGGCCACTCGTTTTTCTTTACTTAGAATTTGTATTATGGCAAGAAAAAAGCAGCTAACAGTCTGTTCAGTAGGACTATCAGCTGTGTATCCACCAGACGTCTGCACAACACAACTGATGATCCCAACCCCATTTATAAGGCAAGAAATCCCACTTATTAAACCTGACAGGGCACCCCTGTGAAGTGAAAACCATTCCCGGTGACTACCTCTTGAAGCTCATCAAGAGAATGCCAAGAATGTGCAAAGCAGTCATCAAAGCAAAAAGGTGGCTACTTTGAAGAACCTAGAATATAAGACATAATTTCAGTTTCACACTTTTTTGTTAAGTATATAATTTCACATGTGTTAATTCATAGTTTTGATGCCTTCAGTGTGAATTTACAATTTTCATTGTCATGAAAATACAGAAAAATCTTTAAATGAGGTGAGTCCAAACTTTTGGTCTGTACTGTATTTGAAAAACACATTGGAACAATTATAAATCTTTGGCTTCCCTTTATGGGAGGTATATTTGGCGTAAACAAGTTTATAAAAGTACATCTGGTCTTATACCAGGGTGTCCTTATTTATAAATGAAAGTACCGATGCGAGGGACCCGTCTTAAACCCACGGCGTAGGTTCTTGGGCGGGCTACAAGGCGTATCCAGACCCAGGGTTCGCCACACCAGACGGTTTCGGGTCTGTGAAGAAACAAGCAAACAAGGCCCTACCCACGTCCATAAATGGGTAGAACCAGGGTGCACCTTGAGGGTGCCAACTATGTACAAATACAGTTTTTGGGTAATTCACTGTCCAGTACCCTATTGTCCATTTTAAATTTGTAACAAATGTAAGCAAGCAATTTAAACAGGTAACAGCAATTATTGACATTTTTAATTCCTGTAACGAACTGGGATTTGACCTTTGGTACTGCGAGTATACCTGCGCAGTCCATGATCTAACATGTCTGCTGTTACTGTAGTGGACCCACTAGTGTGTGTGCTACTTGTAGGTCTGCATTGTATTGGCAAACTGGGCAAGCGTCTGCGTATTCTTAGATTCACCATAGGTCTGACAGATTCACCAATAGCAGAGGGTAGATTCTCTGGTTCCACTGCTGGGGTAACGTTTGCTGCTTGAACCTGCTGGTGTGAAGTCTCTTCTGGTTCAGGATGGTTCTGAGTCACTTCTTCTTGTATTTCCGGCTGGGGAAAGGTTAAGACAGGTATCACTATGGCCTGATATACCAGAGTCCAAGACTGGGGAAAATCTCCAAGAACAGTGTGAATTTTCTTTTCTTCTATTTCCATGGGTGGAGATGTTCCTGGGTCAGTTTCTCTGTTCCTCAATTTATCAGGACATACTTTGAGATAGTCTCTGGATACTGCAGTTGAAGATTCTCCTCCATCTTTACTCCTAAGGCAGACTTTCGTGTTGTCGAAGTTTGAAGGTAGGATAGCATATGGTTCTGCTTCCCACTGGTCGTCCAGTTGTGCAGTCTTCTTTTATGTTTTAGCATTTGTTCACCTGGTGACAAGGGAATTGCTAGGGGCTCATAGGTTATAGTCTCTCTCTTGTTTCTGTCTCGCCTGTGATAGACTTCTGTTCAACGCACTCTTGTACTTGGCAGTAACTCTTGTCTCTCGGTATCCCAATCTGCATCAGATGAAGTATTTTCTGGGGTTAGAACTCCCATGTCTAGATCAACAGGTAGTTTGCTGGATCTTCCTCTCATCAGGTATGCTGGAGTACATTTGGTGGAATTCACTGGAATGTTGTTGTACAAGTCTACTAAGTCTGGTAACTTTTCTGGCCATAAGTTTCTTTCATGTAAAGGCAAGGTCTTCAGTAAGTCAATCACTACTTGGTTTATCTTTTCACATATACTGTTGGTTTGTGGTTCTAATCTTTTTACATCAGTAGAGGTTGCAAAACTCTTGAAAACACTTCCGCTTCAAAGGCTGGTCCTTGATCAGTGAGTACTTTTTCAGGATGTCCATGTGGTCTACAAAAGTGCTGTTGGAAGGTTCTGGCTGCGGTCTTTGCGGTCTGATCCTTGACAGGTACAACTACCAGGAATCTGGAGTAGTGATCCACAATAGTCTAGTCAAAGCGTAGACATAGCCTGATCGGCTTAGAGTTAGCTTCACATGGTCTAAGGCCACCAGTTCAAGTGGCTGTTTGGTGACTATGGGCTGTGGCGGAGCCCTCTGGCTTTCACGGTCCTTTTTGCGCTAGCTACATGGGCCACACTCTCGGCACCACTTTTCAATGGCTTTCCTCATGCCAATCCAGTAGAAACTTCCATGAAGTAGGGTCTCTAACTTCTTCCATCCGAAGTGTCCTGCTCCATCATGGTACGCTTCCATCGTGGTACGCGCGTCTTGTCTTGGGACCACTATCTGTCAGACAGCTCATGAGTGCGTGGGTCAATACTCCTCCGATATAGCTTACCATCATACATAAACAGTTTGCCTTTTGATTTCCACAGCTGTTGAGTCTCTTGTGGAGCATCTAGACCAGGGTGCGAATTGGCTTGTGTCAGCAGCTCTTTGACCAGATAGACTGCGGGGTCAGTGTCCTGTGTCTCTGCCCACCCATGGTGGGACAATGGGTTAAGCGTGGCGTCTTGTTTGTTTTGGTGCCTGTTCCTCACGTGATGGGAATACTGAGTCGCCTTAGTGTGAAGGAAAGCTGGCAACTATTTCTTTGAGTGTTTCTGAATCTTCTCCCATCTCTGGCAAGTTGGGCATCCTGGACAAGGCATCGGCATTTGAATTCTTGAGCCCCACAAGGTACTTGATGGTGAAATCGTAATTGGACAACCGAGCCATCCATCGCTGCTCCAAAGCACCTAGTTTTGATGTCTCCAGGTGTGTCAGCAGATTGTTGTCCGTGAAGACAGTGAACATTGCCGAGGCCAGGTAGTGCTTGAACCTCTCTGTCACCGCCCAGACGATAGTGAGGAACTCCAGCTTAGAGGAACTGTAGTTCTCGGGGTTCCTTTCAGTGGGGCAAAGTTTCCTGCTGGCGTAGGCGATTACCCTTTCTTTGCCCTTCTGTACCTGGGACAACACGGCTCCCAGTCTCATGTTGCTGGCGTCTGTGTACAGCACAAACGGTTGGTCATATTCAGGGTACGCCAGTACTTCATCTCTTGTGAGAGCCAACTTCAGTCGAGTGAAAGATCTCTCCAGCCCGTCGTCCCAGTCAAATGGGGTATTCTTACCCTTGGTTTTCTTAGATTGGCCCACTAACAGGTCTTGTAGTGGTGCGGCAATCTTGGTGAAGTCTTTAATAAATCTTCTGTAGTAGCCTACCAACCCAAGGAACTGCCAGACTTCACGGAGGTTGCTGGGCTTTGACCAGTTCTTGATCATGGTGACCTTGTCAGGGTCTGGAGCTACTCCTTCGGCGCTCACCACATGGCCCAGGTACAGCACTTTGGGTTTCAACAGGTGACATTTAGATGGTTTTAGCTTTAAGCCAAAGTTGGACAGAGCTTCGAACACCTCGGCCAGGTGCTTCAGGTGGTCCTCATAAGTCTTGGAGAAGACGATGACATCGTCCAGGTACAACAAGACGGTTTCGAATTTCTTGTGCCCGAGACAGTACTCCATCATTCTCTGAAACATTCCTGGGGTGTTGCACATTCCGAACGGCATGTAGTTGAATTCACAAAGACCCACCGATGTGGTGAAGGCCGTCTTTTCCTTATCCGCTTCTGCTACGGGAACCTGCCAGTACCCACTGGTGAGATCCAAGGTGGAAAAGTAGTTAGCAGATTTTAAAGCAGCTAATGTTCTCTTCAACATATTCATTAATGATCTGGTAGAAGGTTTACACAGTAAAATATCGATATTTGCAGATGATACAAAACTATGTAAAGCAGTTAATACAAGAGAAGATAGTATTCTGCTACAGATGGATCTGGATAAGTTGGAAACTTGGGCTGAAAGGTGGCAGATGAGGTTTAACAATGATAAATGTAAGGTTATACACATGGGAAGAGGGAATCAATATCACCATTACACACTGAACGGGAAACCACTGGGTAAATCTGACAGGGAGAAGGACTTGGGGATCCTAGTTAATGATAAACTTACCTGGAGCAGCCAGTGCCAGGCAGCAGCTGCCAAGGCAAACAGGATCATGGGGTGCATTAAAAGAGGTCTGGATACACATGATGAGAGCATTATACTGCCTCTGTACAAATCCCTAGTTAGACCGCACATGGAGTACTGTGTCCAGTTTTGGGCACCGGTGCTCAGGAAGGATATAATGGAACTAGAGAGAGTACAAAGGAGGGCAACAAAATTAATAAAGGGGATGGGAGAACTACAATACCCAGATAGATTAGCGAAATTAGGATTATTTAGTCTAGAAAAAAGACGACTGAGGGGCGATCTAATAACCATGTATAAGTATATAAGGGGACAATACAAATATCTCTCTGAGGATCTGTTTATACCAAGGAAGGTGACGGGCACAAGGGGGCATTCTCTGCGTCTGGAGGAGAGAAGGTTTTTCCACCAACATAGAAGAGGATTCTTTACTGTTAGGGCAGTGAGAATCTGGAATTGCTTGCCTGAGGAGGTGGTGATGGCGAACTCAGTCGAGGGGTTCAAGAGAGGCCTGGATGTCTTCCTGGAGCAGAACAATATTGTATCATACAATTATTAGGTTCTGTAGAAGGACGTAGATCTGGGGATTTATTATGATGGAATATAGGCTGAACTGGATGGACAAATGTCTTTTTTCGGCCTTACTATGTTACTATGTTACTAATTACTCTTCCAATCTAGGCAATGGGCATGCATCTTTGTGTGTAATGCGGTTTATCTGCCTATAATCTCTGATTACCCCAGCCTCTTTCATCTCTCGTAACATGTCTTTGGCACACTGATAATGAGCTGCAGGTCCAGGCCGGTATCTCTCCTTAATGGGCGGATGATCTCCCGTGGGGATATGATGTTGAATACCTTTTACCTGGCCAAAATCTAGTGGGTGTTTGCTGAATACTCGCTCATACTCATGGACCACCAGGTAAGCCACTTGTTTTTGGTGTGATAGTGTAGAGTCAGTGCCCACGTGTACTTTCTGACACCAATCCTCCATTTGTCCTGCAGAGCCATTGTCCTGGACGGGACAAGGGTTCTGTTGCCTGTATTACATTATTATCAACAGTAAACAGTTTGGCAAGTGTGGCATATTTGGTCAAGCGAACCTCCTTCTCCCCACAGTTGAGAACACGTACTGGTACCCTCCCCTTGCGGACTTCAACCACCCCTCTGGTTGTCAGGATTGTGGGCCTACTATCTGAATACACAGGTTCTACCAGGGCTAGTCTTTACCTCTGAGGCCTATTGCTGCCCGACACCATATTAACATTTCACTCCTGGGGGGATATTGCGATTGGGATTGAATCATTCACTGTTCCACGGCCAATTTCTCCACCAGGTAGTCCTACCTGCTGTCTCTGCACCAGAGCTCTGATTTCTTTCTGCAGGACATGTTGTTCACTGGAACCAGCAGTTTTGGCCACCTGTTGTAATAAGACAATAACCTCTGCAAGACAATTTTCTATGACATTGGTACAAATGGTCATCATGGGGTTACGTTCACGTTGGTCAATATCAACAATCACCATTCTTTGGGCCTTCAATTCTACCCGCCCCACCTTAATGGTGACCTCTTTGTACCTCACCTTTGGCAACAGCTGGCCGTTACTGGCTACTATTGTCAAATCATCATCTGGGCCACGATTAACGTCTGTCATAGTTGTCACCTGAGAACCGGTGTCCAATAAAGCGTTCATCGGGATGCCGTCGATCACAATGGGAAGGACAGGTCATCCTCCGACGTACTTGGCTCACCAGTTTTTGTGGGCCTGGTCGTTCTATTCCTGGGGGTTGGCCCTCTGCCCCAGTGGGGCTCGTTTAAATGACAGTACCTTGCTATGTATCCTGCCTGGTCGCAGCGGCGGCAGATGGCTCGTCCGTCCTGATGATAGCGATCGTCGTCTCTCCCTATGGTCTGTGGCATCCTCTTCTGTTGTCACCAGGGGACGTCCTCCGGTCTGGAAGTCAGCTTGATCTTTTCTTTCGATGACTCCTTCAGGGACTGCACGGTTTTAGCTAGTGCAGCTACGCTTTTAGTCAGTTCCTGGAGGCGTAGTCCTGTGGAAAAATAGAATTATTCTTACCGTTAATTCGGTTTCTAGGAGCCTTCCATGACAGCGCAGGAGGTTGTCTCCATACCCTAATGGGGGACAGGAAGCACAAGAGGTTAAAAACCCCTCCCACCTCCCATTAACCAGTGACTTACAACTGAACCCATAGCACCGGTTACCTTTTAGGTTCTCAGAAAAAATATCCAAGAACATCGGGAGGGAATTAATGCTGTCGTGGAAGGCTCCTAGAAACCGAATTAACGGTAAGAATAATTCTATTTTCTCTAGTAGCCTTCCACGACAGCGCAGGAAGAATGCCAACCAATTCTGTATTTAGGGAGGGACCACAGCCTGAAGAACCTTTCGGCCAAAGGAAAGATCCCAGTTGGTATATATATGCTTAGTAAGGCCTCTTTCAGACGTCCAGATAATTCCGGTACCGGAGAAATCTGTACCGGAATTATCTGTGTCCGTGTGCTCACGTAGCACATCAGTGTGGCACATGTGCGGCATCCGTGTGCCGCCTGAGGACCACACGGACCGTGCAGGGGAGACAGCGCTACAATAAGCGCTGTCCCCCCTGTGCGGTGCACAAGCTGCATTCATCTCTTCTCCCCCGCAGGAGAGAAGAGATGAAAGATCATTTTTTATTTTTTCTTTGTTAAAAATAAAGTTTTCTTGTGACTCTTCCCTCCCATCCCCCGTGCGCCGCCACGGCCCCTTGCATAGAAATACTCACCTAGCTCCCGCGATGTCTCCTCTCAGCGCTGGCAGCTTCTCCTGTGTGAGCGGTCACGTGGGACCGCTAATTACAGTGAGGAATATGCACATATTCTCCCACTGTAATGAGCGGGACCACGTGACCACTCACACAGCACAGGCTGCAACCGCTGAGGAGACATCGCTGGAGCTGGGTGAGTATTTCCTGGCCAGCCGGGGGGGGGGGGGGGGCGCATAAAATTTATTTTTAAAGTGAAAGAAAAAAGAAAAAAAAAAAAAAAAAAGAAAAGGGGATTCATCCCTTCTTTCCAGCAAATGCTGCTGGGAGGAGGGGATGAATTCTGGATTCAGCACCGCACGCGGGGGGGGGGGGGGGGGGGGGGGCTGGGACAGCGCTTAACTATAGCGCTGTCTCTCCTGCGGGCAGTACATGCACATGGAGGAGAGTGCACACTGTTCTCCGTGTGCACGTGTGCGTCACGTATTGCGGTACGTGCTGCCGGCGAAAAATGGACATGTCTCCGTGTTTTCAACATGGACACACGGTCCGTGAAAACACGGAGACATGTGCATAGACCCATTCTTTTGAATGGGTCTACGTGTGTCAGTGTCTCCGGTCCGTGAGAAAACTGTCACTACATGTACCAGAGACACTAACGTCTGAAAGAGGCCTAAAAGTGTGCAGAGAAGACCATGTTGCAGCCCTGCAAATCTGCTCTGTTGAAGCACCAGCCCTTTCAGCCCAAGAGACGGAAGTAGATCTGGTGGAATGAGCCTTTAGGCCCGCAGGAATCGCAATATTCTGAGCTAGGTATGCTTCAGTAATGGCCTTTTTTATCTAGTTGGCAATGGTACTCTTCGCTACCTTTTTGCCCTTGTTTCGGCCAGATAGATGAACGAAGAGATTGTCAATTCTGAAGGATTTAGTTTGTTCCAAGTAGTATAGCACTATACGCCGTACATCCAAGGTATGAAATCTGTGTTCTTCTGGATTTGAAGGATTGTGACAGAACGATGGGAGGACTATATCCTGTGATCGATGAAATTCTGACACTACTTTCGGAAGAAAACATGGATCTGGTCGGAACACAATGGAATCATCTCCTATGGTAAGATAAGGTTCTCTAATTAAAAGGGCTAGTATTTCCCCCACTCGTCTTGCAGTAGAAATTGCAACTAAGAAGGCAGTCTTGCAGGACAGAAGCTGTGAGGAACAAGATGATAACGGCTCAAATGGAGGAGCCGTAAGGCCCTTTAGAACTATGTTTAAGTCCCATGATGGTACAAAGATTTGTTTTCTTGGACAATGCCTTAATGCTGAGACCATAAACCTTTTTATCCAACGATGACCTGCAAGGTCTTGGTCGAAGACAGAACTCAAAGCTGACACTTGAACCTTTAAGGTACTTGGCTTCAGCCCCAACTCCAATACTTTTTGTAGAAAATCTAATATTTGTGAGATATTAGGATGGAAAGGGTCAGGATTATGAGGATGACACCACGAGGAGAATCTCTTCTGTTATGGACCTGGTGGTTAGGAGCACCCGGCACGACCTGATAGTTAAAGTGACACAGGACAAGCTCTGGGATGTGGGAGCTCTGGTGACCGCAACCCCTAATCCTATCACACACACTAGAAATAGCCGTAGAACGTTCCTGACACTCCCTAGACGTCTCTTCACAGCCTAAGAGCTATCTAGCCCTAGAGATAGAAAATAAAGCCTACCTTGCCTCAGAGAAATTCCCCAAAGGTAAAGGAAGCCCCCCACATATATTGACTGTGAGTTAAGATGAAGTCACAAACACAGAAATGAAACAGATTTCAGCAAAGGGAGGCCAGACTTACTAAACAGACAGAAGATAGGAAAGGTAACTTTGCGGTCAGCACAAAAACTACAAAAGACCACGCAGAGTGTGCAAAAAGACCTCCGCACCGACTAACGGTACGGAGATGCCACTCTGCATCCCAGAGCTTCCAGCTAGAAAGGCAGAATCATGATATCCAGCTGGACAAGAAAACAATGAACAAATTATAACTATCAGGGACTTAGCTTCTGCTGGAGCAGACAGGTAACCAGAAAGATCCAGGAGCGAACTGAACCAATGCAGGAACATTGACAGCTGGCATGGAGTAACGATCTGAGTGGAGTTAAATAGAGCACCCAACCACAGGATAAACCACGTCACCTGTGTAAGGAACCTCAGAAGCAGCAGCTCCACTCACAGCCACCAGAGGGAGTCCATAGACAGAGCTCGCCGAAGTACCATTCACGACCACAGGAGGGAGTTCGACAACAGAATTCACAACACTATTCCAAATTTTGCTATATATAGCATTGGTGACAGGTTTTCTAGATTTCTGTAAGTTAGAGATTACGGACTCTGAAAAACCTTTAGCTCTTAGTACCTGGGCTTCAATAGCCAGGCTGCCAGCTTGAACTTTTGCGGTTCCGGATGATAAAAGGGGCCCTGGCAGAGTAGATCCTCTGATGTTTGAAGAAAGACTGGACCATCCACCTTCAGTTCTCTGATGAGGTGATACCAGCTCCTCTTTGGCCATGCCGGAGCTACTAGAATAGTCTGGACCTGATCGTCTCGGATCTTCCGGAGGGTCTTTGCAAGCAACGGTAATGGAGGAAACACGTACGCTAGATGGAACCTCCATGTATGAGCAAAGGCGTCTACTCCCCGAGACCTGTCTTTGGGGTCTAGAGAGAAGTAGTTCTCGACCTGTGCATTCTGGCTTGACGCTAGAAGATCCATGTCGGGATGTCCCCATCTGTCCGTCAACATTCTGAAGACGTCCGCCTTCAGGGTCCATTCTCCTGGATGTAAATCGTGACGACTTAGGAGATCCGCATGAATGTTTACTGACCCTTTGAGGTGTATTGCTGATAGTGAGAGGAGATGTTTCTCTGCCCAGCAAAAAATTTTGTTTGATATTGCTCTCAATTGGTTGAACTTCGGACTCCCCTGGTGTTTTAGATGCGCTACAGTCGTCATATTGTCTGAGTAGACTCTGAGATGTTGACCTATAATGAGACTGCTGGCGGCCAGAAGGGCCTTCTCCACTGCCATCAATTCTCTGAAGTTGGAGGAATTGGAGCTTTCTTTCCGATTCCAGTGACCTTGGAATGGGATTTGCGAGACAACTGCTCCCCAGCCTTTTTGACTGGCATCCGTTGTCACTGTCACGAGCGGATCTTGTATCCAGTCCACTCCTTTTAGCAGGTTTGTTTGGATCGCCCACCAGGTTAACGAGGCTTTTACCTTCCCTGGAGTGTACACTCTTCTGTTCAGGAAATTTGGATTTCCGTTCCAGTTTCCTAGGATGTGTACCTGCAGAACTCTGGAGTGGCTTTGAGCCCACTGGACTGATTGTATACAGGCCGTCATCGACCCCAGAAGAGACATTGTAGTCTTCAGAGTCGGAGACCGTTGTTTCTTGAAGTCTAGGACCTTGGATATCAGGTTCCTCTGGTGTTCCTCTGGTAGGAAAGATTTTTGACTTCCTGAGTCCAAAAGGACTTCGAGGAATTTTATCACCTTTGATGGTAATAGGTGAGATTTCTTCAGATTGGGTATCCAACCCAAAAGCTGTAAGATGTTCAGCGTTTTGGAAATTCTCTGATTGAGAATTTCGGCGGAAGGACCAATTATTAAAAGGTCGTCCAAGTACGGCACTATAGCGACGTCTTGGTTCCTGATATGAGCTACAGCTTCCGCCATGACTCTGGAGAAAACCCTTGGGGCCAAGGAGATCCCGAAGCAGAGAACATTGTATTGGAAATGTAAGATTTTTTGATTGAACTGGACCGCAAATCTTAGGTATTTCATGTGGCGAGGATGCATTGGAATATGGAAATAGGCATCCTTGAGTTCTATTGTTGCCATATAGGAATGAGGAGCTATCAGAGGGATGGCTGTTTTTACTGACTCCATTTTGAATTTGCGGTAAGTAATGTATTTGTTGAGAGCTTTTAGATTTATTATGATCCGAGCTTGCCCGGAAGGCTTTTTTACCATGAAGATACGGGAATAATGCCCTTTCCCTTGCTCGTTTACCGGGACCATGGAAATAGCTCTCGAGTTTAGTAAGTCCTGTATTCCTGCCATCATAAGTTTCTGAGTCTCCCGAGATGACGGGGAGGTGACTCTTAAGATCCTGAGAGGAGGCGCATCCAACTCTATCAGAAGACCCTGTCGGATAACACTCACTACCCAAGGGCTGTTGGAGATATTCTGCCAACTGTGAACGAAGTTCGAAAGCCTCCCCTCCCCCCCCACCAGATCGGAGTCATTGTTTTTCTTGTTGTGTTTGTTGGGGAATAAGGATGTTTTTAGGTTTCCCCTTGGCATAACTCCACCTCCCGGTTTTCCCTTTACCCTGGGAGGGCTGGGACTGGGAGGCTCGAAAAAAAAACGCTTCCTGGGAGGTCTTTGTTCAGGAAGAGTTTTCTTTCTGTCCGTGGCTTTTTCCAGGATGTCATCTAATGAGGGCCCAAACACAGTCACCCTTAAAAGGAATGGAACAGAGTTTTATCTTTGAAGTAACGTCTCCGCTCCACATTTTTAGCCAGAGAGCTCTTCTGGCTGAATTTGTCTGGACTAGAGATCTGGCGGCCACACGGATGGATTCCAGTGAGGCATCTGCAAGAAAACCAGTTGCTCTATGTAAAATAGGCAAGGAGTCCAACACTTCCTCTCTCGGAGTACCCTGAGAGATGTGGTTTTCTAGCTCTTCTATCCAGCGAAAGAGAGAGGGGGCCACGCAGGTGGATGCAATTTTGAATCTGAGGGCCGAGGTAGAAGTTTCCCAGGATTTTTTGAGAAGGCTCTCAATCTTCCCATCTAAGGGGTCCTTTAACTGGGAGGAATCCTCGAACGGCAGAGCCGTCTTTTTAGCCACTCTAGCCACCTGAACATCTATTTTTGGGATGTTCCATTTAATTGAATCCTCATCTAGAGGAAACCGATGTTTAAAGTCTGAAGGAGTAGTTAGCCGTTTCTCAGGCAGTTCCCATTCATTATTGATCATGTCTATTATACTTTTATGTACGGGAAAACCCAGGTTGTTTTTCAGTATGTATACCGAATAATTCATCTTGTATAGACTGAGGAACAGGTTCCTCCTTTAGGCCCATAGTATTCCTCACTGCAGACACCAATTCCTCAATGTATTCAGAGGAAAAAAGATATTTCCTGATTTCTCCAGATTTATGGGGTAACACATCTTCCCATTTGACTGAAGATGACGTATAAGAACCTTCAGACTCTGATCCAGAAAATTCCTGGATCTTTCTCTTTTTAGGAAGCAATGGACCAGGTGAGGATGGTGGTGGAGGGGGGGGGGGGGGGGAAGAGTGTGGCCAAAGAGGTCTGGACCTCTTGTCTAACCAGGGAACGTATTTCTTCAATAAGTGAAGGATGTTCCGCCCGGATTACTTTGTCCGTACAGGGTTGGCACAACTTTTTCTCCCAATTTAAAGGCATTTTCACATTACAGGTAGCACATTTGCGTTTAGTAACGGTTCTAGGGCCAGGCTTGACTCCCTGAAATGAGAGAGGAAGCGGTATAAGAAGGTATACTTAAAACTACCTTTAAAGGGACACTGTCACCTGAATTTGGAGGGAACAATCTTCAGCCATGGAGGCGGGGTTTTTGGGTGTTTGATTCACCCTTTCCTTACCCGCTGGCTGCATGCTGGCTGCAATATTGGATTGTAGTTCATTCTCTGTCCTCCATAGTACATGCCTGCGCAATCAAAAACCCCAAAACCCCGCCTCCATGGCTGAAGATTGTTCCCTTCAAATTCAGGTGACAGTGTCCCTTTAAGCGGGACCCATCTCTGCCGCACTTACTGGGGCTTGAGGAGCGCTGGGCTCTGCAGCTGCAGGGCAAGACGAATCCATGCTTAAGCAGGCTTACCTGAGACGTCTTTGCAGCTTATATAGAATATAAGACTGCACCAGCACGTGGCAATTAGCCGCCCCTCCCCCTCCGCGGTCCCAGGCAGGCGTGCGAGGGTGCAGCGTGCCTCACGCCGTTCGGTAGTCCATAATACCGGACAGAGATCGCTCCTATGCAGGAGCGCCGACCCGGAAGTGAAGGCACCACGTGACTTCCGGGTCGCCGAACAGCGCGCACAGGAGGGGGAGACGCCGGAGAGCTCAGGGAGGCCTCCGGGATGGGATCACCGGCACCCTTTACCCCCGCAAGGGGACGCAGGAGGACCGGGAATGCGGTCCCAGAATCCAGAGGAGACGAGAGCAAAACGGAGGAGGAAGCCCTGGGGGCCCGACCACCAGTGCCCGGCTAAGAAATATAAGGTACACTGCCAGAGCCGGCCGCGCAGCGCACCAGAAACCTCTCCATGCCCCATGGGGGACAGGAAAGACACTGGTTAATGGGAGGTGGGAGGGGTTTTTAACCTCTTGCGCTTCCTGTCCCCCATTAAGGTATGGAGACAACCTCCTGCGCTGTCGTGGAAGGCTACTAGAGAAAGTCATCATCCAGGATCTGTGCATCGGCCTCAACTGGGACCTGATGATATGATGCCACCTCATGGTGGTACGTGAGAGCTGGACGCCTATGGGGCACTGTGCGGCTGGGCTGAGGTTCATGCAGCACCCGGATGGCTCAGTCCTTAAATTGTGCAAACTCCAGGTCAGGGTTTTGCAAGGCCAAGATGCACAGCTGTGTCTTGTGGTTGCTGGACAGGAGACCCTCAATGAACTGTTCATTTAAGAGTTTGACTCCATCCTGCACGCTGTTAGGGTCAACCTGTCTGACAGCCTGCAGTGCCTCCTGGAGATTAAAGGCATAGTCACGTATGCTATCCTGTGCTCTCTGATTGCACCCAAAGAGCTTCATTTTGATTTCTTCAGCAGTGCGGGTGTCAAAGGTGGTTTTAAGTTTAGCAAATATCTGCTGCACAGTTCCTTTTTCCATATTTTGCCAGGATTTCACTTCTCTTAGGGCTGCGCCTATCAATTGTCCAATTAAGATGCTGACCTTTTGATGCTCGGTTAAAGGATAAACTTCAAACAGGCTGCAGAGCCTTTCTTTAAAGTCACTTAATGTATGGGACTCCCCGGAATATTGCAGAAGCCAGGCGCTCCAGGAATATAGGGCATGGACAGCGGCATGATGGGCACTGTAGCTGCAGCGGGGTCCGACCTGCTGGTAGAAATTATGGGGCCTGGTGGCAAAATGGGGCCTGCAGGTGCGTCTGCGGCGGGGCCCGGGGGTGCCAGGAGACCGGCGGCTGCATCGCCCACAGGGCCTTGGAGTATCACAGGGTCCGCAGCTGCCGCCATTTCTCCCCCCTGGTCTGACATAACTTCTTCCCCTTGCTAACCTTATAGAGGCCAGCGTCTCTCCTCCGGAATTTGCAGTGATTCCTCCGGTGCGTCGATCGGCACTTTGCAGCGTCCTCACTTCTGGTTCCACTGTACGGCGTCTTTACTTCCAGCGTTCCTCTCGCACCCGTTTCCTTCTTTGCACTCTTTCCGACTGGCCCCGCCCACGAAGGAATGTCTCCTCCTCGCGCTCCACGCAGCGCTGCAATTCACAATGCACAGTCTGTAAATAAATCACAGTTTAGACACAGTCTCTAAGGCACACATGACCCGATTTGCTGGGTCAGTCCATCCTGTTCGTGACGCCAAGATGAGTCGCCCGTCAGGGCCATGGGGTACCCGGTACCGGGTCCGGTGTTCACAGGGGGATGTCACAGTGGCGACCCGGTCCGGGGCCCTGGGCGCCCATGTAAAAGGGAAAAGTATTTAAAGGGTCTTAGTGAATAGAGTTTATGTTCGTGACGCCACCTGTGGTATTCGGTCAGTGGGGACTGACGCTGCTTTAAGGGGTCCTCTGGGGTGCTGTTATGGCAGTTAGATGGTATAACTTCCCACAGGTGAAGTGTATCCCCAGGGCTCCCGGTGTGTAGATGGAAGATGGTGAATGGCGCAGTAAAGAACGAGGACACAGGTTTGCAGTCTCTTTACCTGGTTTACTGAAGACTTCAGGCAGCCACAGTCCAGGGCATCAGATCACAGGGCAGGCAGGGTCCGGCCGTCTTGGAAGCGAATCCAGGGTCCCCTTTACCAGGTGGAGTTAAAAGCCTTCCTCTAGTGCGGTGGTGTTGTAGTCCCTTACTGCCTATGGCTTCAGATAAGGTCCTCACAGTTATTCTCCCTGTCCCCCTTAACCCCCAAGGGTGGTTTGCACGTTAATGACCGGGCCAATTTTTAAAATTCTGACCACTGTCCCTTTATAAGGTTATAACTCTGGAACGCTTCAACAAATCCTGATGATTCTGACATTGTTTTCTCGTGACATATTGTCTTTCATGATAGTGGTAAAATTTCTTCGATAAGACTTGCGTTTGTGAAAAAAAATGGAAATTTGGCGAAAATTTTGAAAATTTCGCAATTTTCCAACTTTGAATCTTTATGCCCTTAAAATCACAGAGATATGTCACACAAGATACTTAACATAAAATATTTCCCACATGTCTACTTTACATCAGCACAATTTTGCAACCAAATTTTTTTTTGTTAGGGAGTTATAAGGGTTAAAAGTTGGCCAGCAATTTCTCATTTTTACAACACCATTTTTTTTTTTTATAGGGACCACATCTCATTTGAAGTCATTTTGAGGGGTCTATATGATAGAAAATAATCAAGTGTGACAATTCTAAAAACTGCACCCCTCAAGGTGCTCAAAACCACATTCAATAAGTTTATTAACCCTTCAGGTGTTTTCACAGGAAGTTTTGGAATGTTTAAATAAAAATGAACATTTAATGTTTTTTCACACAAAATTTACTTCAGCTCCAATTTGATTTATTTTACCAAGGGTAACAGGAGAAAATGGACCCCAAAAGTTGTTGTACAATTTGTCCTGAGTACGCTGATACCCCATATGTGGGGGTAAACCACTCAGGGCTGCCACTAGAAATTTCGGGGCCCCATACTGGCAAAATTTTCGGGGCCCTCTTGAGACTCCGCCCAGGCTCCACCCCAGCCCCGCCTCCAGGCTCCACCCCTTGAACTGTCCACAGTCCCACCGCTATCTCTTGGAAAATCTCCACTTCTCACCTATCACACATTGACAGTTCCCATCACCAGATCACACATATAGCCGGCAGCTTTTGTTTTGGCCAAAAGATTTTTTAAGCCGCCACCATAACACGGTTGACACTTTTGGCCGGGCCCTACTCTACTGTAACCTACTAAATATTTGTTAAAATATGCAATACAATTTAGGTATATTTTTATTTATTTTTCAATTTTTAAAATGACCTATAATACTACATACAAGGAAAAAATACCACAGCACTATGACCAGATGACATATTACCACCACAGTGACCGAATAATATAAAATACAAGGAACAAATACCACCACATCATGACCAGACCGCATATTACCACCATATAGTGACTGAATACTACAATACTGATCAGTAATAAAAAAAAAAAAAAAAACCACAATACTATCACCATCAGTGCCATTATACACAGGAGATCTGTAATTAGTAAGCAGTGTATGTGTACAGGTAATACAGTGATCACCGGTGACATTACACACAGGAGCTCTGTATATAGTATACAGTGTATAGTGTCAGTGTATAGGTAACACTGACTCACCAGTGACGTCTCTAGGTGAAGTCCTTCATCTTTCATCCAGCACAGACCGCCATCATTTCTTCCAGCCAGGACTCGTCTCTGCAGGAAATAACATAGTTATCTCGAGTTCCACTTGCAGAACACATTACTTAATTTTCACAGCCTCTACATTACACCACATAAAGAAGGTGACATAGTATCACTCTGCACAGTAACAGGACCTCCCCCCATTTAAAACAGTATACTCAAAAAATAAAATAAATACATCACTGCAATAATAATATCCCTTAATTAGCCCCTATGGTAATATTCGCCATTCTAGCCCCCGTGTGTCTCATTGCAGGCTCCAGCCATATGTTCTCCCATCCTGCCCTCATGAGTATCCATTCTGCCCCATATGATCTCCCCATCCTGCCCCATCTGTCTCCATCGTATCCATCCTGCCCCATCTGTCTCCATTCTGCCCCATCTGTTTCCAATCCTGCCCCATCTGTGTCCAGCACTCTGCCCCATCTGTGTCCAGCACTCTGCCCCATCTGTGTCCAATCCTGCCCCATCTGTGTCCAATCCTGCCCCATCTGTGTCCAGCACTCTGCCCCATCTGTGTCCAATCCTGCCCCATCTGGGTCCAGCACTCTGCCCCATCTGTGTCCAATCCTGCCCCATCTGGGTCCAGCACTCTGCCCCATCTGTGTCCAATCCTGCCCCATCTGTGTCCAGCGCTCTGCCCCATCTCTGTCCAGCGCTCTGCCCCATCTCTGTCCAGCGCTCTGCCCCATCTCTGTCCAGCGCTCTGCCCCATCTCTGTCCAGCGCTCTGCCCCATCTCTGTCCAGCGCTCTGCCCCATCTCTGTCCAGCGCTCTGCCCCATCTCTGTCCAGCGCTCTGCCCCATCTCTGTCCAGCGCTCTGCCCCATCTCTGTCCAGCGCTCTGCCCCATCTCTGTCCAGCGCTCTGCCCCATCTCTGTCCAGCGCTCTGCCCCATCTCTGTCCAGCGCTCTGCCCCATCTCTTCCCAGCACTCTGCCCAATCTCTGTCCAGCGTTTTGCCCCTGTGTCCAGCGTTCTTCCATGGGCCCCCGGATCGCCGCTCTCAAGAAAAAAAAAAAGAAAAAAGAAGTTCTTCTTACCTGCCGCGCTCCTGCGGCGGGCGAAGTCTCCACGCAGCTGCAGCGTACATGCACTCGCCGGCGACTGACAATGATGTCAGACGCCGGCGACATGCACACACGGTGCGGCTGACGTCAGCGCCTGCCAGCCTCAGATTGGCTGGCGGCGCCGCGGCTGTTAACTATTGACGTGCGGGCGCGCGCCGCACGTCAATAGCTTTAAACAGCTGCAGCATCGGCGCTAAGGGCCCGGTTCAGCCTGCGGCTGCCGGTAGGGGCCCGGTGAGCAGATAAGACGGGGCCCGATGCGGGCCCCCTCTGCTCACCGGGCCCCATACGCCAGTCACGGCCGTCATGCCCTGATGGCGGCCCTGAAACCACTGTTTGGGCGCATGGCAGAGCTCGGAAGGGAAGGAACGCTATTTGACTTTTCAATGCAAAATTGACTGGAATTGAGATGGGATGCCATGTTGCGTTTGGAGAGTCCCTGATGTGCCTAAACATTGAAACCCCCCACAAGTGACACCATTTTGGAAAGTAGACCCCCTAAGGAACTTATCTAGATATGTGGTGAGCGCTTTGACCCACCAAATGCTTCACAGAAATTTATAATGCAGAGCCATAAAAAAATAATATTTTTTCACAAAAATGATTTTTCGCACCAAATTTTTTATTTTCCCATGGGTAAGAGAAGAAATTGGACCTCAAAAGTTGTTGTACAATTTGTCCTGATTACGCTGATACCCAATATGTGGGGGTAAACCACTGTTTGGGTGCATGGCAGAGCTCAGTAGGGAAGGAGCGCCGTTTGTCTTTTCAATGCAAAATTGACAGGAATTGAGATGGGACGCCATGTTGCGTTTGGAGAGCCACTGATGTGCCTAAACATTGAAACCCCCCAAAAGTGACACAATTTTGGAAAGTAGACCCCCTAAGGAACTTATCTAGATGTGTTGTGAGAGCTTTGAACCCCCAAGTGTTTCACTACAGTTTATAATGCAGAACCATGAAAATTAAATATTTTTTTCCCCCCACAAATAATAACTTTTTAGCCCCCAGTTTTGTATTTTGGCAAGGGTAACAGGAGAAATCGGACCTCAAAAGTTGTTGTCCTATTTGTCCTGAGTATGCTGATACCCCATATGTTGGGGTAAACCCCTGTTTGGGCGCACGGGAGAGCTCGGAAGGGAAGGAGCATTGTTTTACTTTTTCAACGCAGAATTGGCGTGAATTGAGATCGGACGCCATGTCACGTTTGGAGAGCCCCTGATGTGCCTATACAGTGGAAACCCCCAATTCTAACTGAAACCCTAACCCTAGCCCCAACCTTAGCCCTAACGGGAAAATGGAAATAAATACATTTTTTAAATTTTATTATTTTTCCCTAACTAAGGGGGTGATGAAGGGGGGTTTGATTTAGGCTGGGTTCACATTACGTTGTAGCGTCCATTAGACGGACTACGTTACACCGCGGCATAAACGCATCATGTTATAGTGACAGATCGCTGATCTGACACTTTGCACAGCACTGTGTCAGATCAGCGATCTGACATGCAGGGCTGCAGGCTTACCAGCGCTTGCCCTGAGCAGGCGCTGGTAAGCCACCTCCCTGCAGGACCCGGATGTAGCCCCGTGGCCATTTTGGATCCGGGGCCTGCAGGGAGAAGGAGGTAGGAGACCCGCGGAGCAACGCGATCACATCGCGTTGCTCCGAGGGTCTCAGGGAAGCACACAGGGAGCCCCCTCCCTGCGTGATGCTTCCCTATGCCACCGGAACACTGCGATCATGTTTGATTGCAGTGTGTCGGGGGTTAATGTGCCAGGGGCAGTCCGTGACAGCTCCTGGCACATAGTGCCGGATATCAGCTGCGATAGTCAGCTGACACCCATCCGCGCTCCCCCCGTGAGCACGGCCGATCGCATGTGACGTACTATCCCGTCCCGGGGAATTAAGTCCCAGGTCACCTCAACGGGATAGTACATCATATGGGATTAAGGGGTTAAAGGATAGGACAATACCTGCATGACAGGTAACTCGAGCCTTTTTACAGGGACTCCATCACGCCCCGGGCTCTATATGTTACTGTGTCTCAGGTGTGTGTGGCGGACAGATAACTTGCAATTCAGCTGTCCTGCCGGTCTCCGATGTAAGTCGTAGAGTCCCTTACAACCTCGGTGGTCCGGCTACCAGTTATCTGCGCCTCAGAGGGAGGCAGCCTGCTCTTAGCTGGTCTCCCCTGATGTTACTCTCCTGTGCTTCCATCTCCTGCACGCTCACTGAACAATGTACGGCTTTATGTATGTCTCTTTCCAGTACTTCAGACTACACAGCCCCTTCAGACCTTCTGACACTATGTTGGTCTGCTCTCTTCTCTGTCTCTCACTTTCTGAACTGAACTCCTTTCCCTCCAGATCGGAATGTATTTTATAGGGGAGTTCAGCCTAAACTAGGCTTAGAGCTCCCCCTTCTGGCCTGGAGTGTGAACATTTTGTAGGCATGGTGATTACCTGATAAAAGATATTCCTTCATCGCTTCCAAACGTAACATCACGCTCCCTGGGAGGAAAGCAATGCTGGACCCTGGGGCGCCACACCTCTGCCGAGACCCCTAATAACCCCCAGGAGACACCTCCGCCGAGCCCCCTCGTCACCACAGGAGACACCTCCGCCGAGCCCCTCATAACCCCCAGGAGACGCCCCCGCCGAGCCCCCTCGTCACCACAGGAGACGCCCCCGCCGAGCCCCCTCGTCACCACAGGAGACGCCTCCGCCGAGCCCCCTCGTCACCACAGGAGACGCCTCCGCCGAGCCCCCTCGTCACCACAGGAGACGCCTCCGCCGAGCCCCCTCGTCACCACAGGAGACGCCTCCGCCGAGCCCCCTCGTCACCACAGGAGACGCCTCCGCCGAGCCCCCTCGTCACCACAGGAGACGCCTCCGCCGAGCCCCCTCGTCACCACAGGAGACGCCTCCGCCGAGCCCCCTCGTCACCACAGGAGACGCCTCCGCCGAGCCCCCTCGTCACCACAGGAGACGCCTCCGCCGAGCCCCCTCGTCACCACAGGAGACGCCTCCGCCGAGCCCCCTCGTCACCACAGGAGACGCCTCCGCCGAGCCCCCTCGTCACCACAGGAGACGCCTCCGCCGAGCCCCCTCGTCACCACAGGAGACGCCTCCGCCGAGCCCCCTCGTCACCACAGGAGACGCCTCCGCCGAGCCCCCTCGTCACCACAGGAGACGCCTCCGCCGAGCCCCCTCGTCACCACAGGAGACGCCTCCGCCGAGCCCCCTCGTCACCACAGGAGACGCCTCCGCCGAGCCCCCTCGTCACCACAGGAGACGCCTCCGCCGAGCCCCCTCGTCACCACAGGAGACGCCTCCGCCGAGCCCCCTCGTCACCACAGGAGACGCCCCCGCCGAGCCCCCTCGTCACCACAGGAGACGCCTCCGCCGACCCCCTCGTCACCACAGGAGACGCCTCCGCCGACCCCCTCGTCACCACAGGAGACGCCCCCGCCGAGCCCCCTCGTCACCACAGGAGACGCCTCCGCCGACCCCCTCGTCACCACAGGAGACGCCTCCGCCGAGTCCCCTCGTCACCACAGGAGACGCCTCCGCCGAGCCCCCTCGTCACCACAGGAGACGCCTCCGCCGACCCCCTCGTCACCACAGGAGACGCCTCCGCCGAGTCCCCAGGAGACTCCTGATCTGACAACACTCAGTATTCCCTGACAGGATTCTACAGCCAATCAGAGCGCGGCTCACAACCTGCTACCTGCCGGGACAAGTGAATCTGATTGGCTTCGATGCTCAGAGTCGCTACAAGCTGAATGCCACTAGATTGGGGCGGGGCGTCCTGCAGCTGCCGGCGTACCTGAGAACCAGACTGGTATCTTCCTCTGCTTTCCTCCGGCACATTCTATTTATAGGCGTGCATGTGCCCCGCCCTGGGGCGTGGTCATACCTTCTATTGCTGCGGACTGAGATGTGACTCCTCCCTTCTTGACGTTAATGAGCCGCTAGTCTCCTCCCCCTGCCCCTGTCACCCCTGTTTGAACGCTGGCTTTCATCCCGCCCTTCATCTTGGCTCCACCCACTCCGAGAACACGTGTCCCGGTATCCGGCCTGGCCGACTTGTCGCTCACATGGCGCTGCAGGCAGAGCTGCTCCTGGAGGATGGCACCCGCCTCACCGGCCACATGTTCGGGGCTGAGGTGCCGGTGTCCGGGGAAGTGGGTGAGTGACGTGATGGAGGAGGAGGAGGAGAGGGGGGGACGGGATGTGTGAGGAGGAGAGGGGGGATGGGATGTGTGAGGAGGAGGAGGAGAGGGGGGGATGGGATGTGTGAGGAGGAGGAGAGGGGGGGATGGGATGTGTGAGGAGGAGGAGAGGGGGGGACAGGATGTGTGAGGAGGAGAGGGGGGGACGGGATGTGTGAGGAGGAGGAGAGGGGGGACGGGATGTGTGAGGAGGAGGAGGAGAGGGGGGATGGGATGTGTGAGGAGGAGAGGGGGGGACGGGATGTGTGAGGAGGAGGAGAGGGGGGACGGGATGCGTGAGGAGGAGGAGAGGGGGGGACGGGATGTGTGAGGAGGAGAGGGGGGACGGGATGTGTGAGGAGGAGGAGAGGGGGGACGGGATGTGTGAGGAGGAGAGGGGGGATGGGATGTGTGAGGAGGAGAGGGGGGATGGGATGTGTGAGGAGGAGGAGAGGGGAGGACAGGATGTGTGAGGAGGAGGAGGAGAGGGGGGGATGGGATGTGTGAGGAGGAGAGGGGGGGACGGGATGTGTGAGGAGGAGGAGGAGAGGGGGGGATGGGATGTGTGAGGAGGAGAGGGGGGGACAGGATGTGTGAGGAGGAGAGGGGGGGATGGGATGTGTGAGGAGGAGGAGGAGAGGGGGGATGGGATGTGTGAGGAGGAGAGGGGGGGACGGGATGTGTGAGGAGGAGAGGGGGGGACGGGATGTGTGAGGAGGAGGAGGAGAGGGGGGGATGGGATGTGTGAGGAGGAGAGGGGGGGACAGGATGTGTGAGGAGGAGAGGGGGGGATGGGATGTGTGAGGAGGAGGAGAGGGGGGACGGGATGTGTGAGGAGGAGAGGGGGGATGGGATGTGTGAGGAGGAGGAGAGGGGGGGACAGGATGTGTGAGGAGGAGGAGGAGAGGGGGGGATGGGATGTGTGAGGAGGAGAGGGGGGGACGGGATGTGTGAGGAGGAGGAGGAGAGGGGGGGATGGGATGTGTGAGGAGGAGAGGGGGGGACAGGATGTGTGAGGAGGAGAGGGGGGGATGGGATGTGTGAGGAGGAGGAGAGGGGGGATGGGATGTGTGAGGAGGAGAGGGGGGGACGGGATGTGTGAGGAGGAGAGGGGGGGACGGGATGTGTGAGGAGGAGGAGGAGAGGGGGGGATGGGATGTGTGAGGAGGAGAGGGGGGGACAGGATGTGTGAGGAGGAGAGGGGGGGATGGGATGTGTGAGGAGGAGGAGGAGAGGGGGGATGGGATGTGTGAGGAGGAGAGGGGGGGACGGGATGTGTGAGGAGGAGGAGAGGGGGGACGGGATGTGTGAGGAGGAGAGGGGGGGACGGGATGTGTGAAGAGGAGGAGAGGGGGGGATGGATGTGTGAGGAGGAGCGGGGGGGACGGGATGTGTGAGGAGGAGGAGGAGAGGGGGGGACGGGATGTGTGAGGAGGAGGAGAGGGGGGGACGGGATGTGTGAGGAGGAGGAGGAGAGGGGGGGACGGGATGTGTGAGGAGGAGGAGGAGAGGGGGGGACGGGATGTGTGAGGAGGGGGAGGAGGAGAGGGGGGGACGGGATGTGTGAGGAGGGGGAGGAGGAGAGGGGGGGACGGGATGTGTGAGGAGGAGGAGAGGGGGGGACGGGATGTGTGAGGAGGAGGAGAGGGGGGGACGGGATGTGTGAGGAGGAGGAGGAGAGGGGGGATGGGATGTGTGAGGGGGGGATGGGATGTGTGAGGGGGGACGGGATGTGTGAGGAGGAGAGGGAGAGGGGGGGACGGGATGTGTGAGGAGGAGGAGAGGGGGGGACGGGATGTGTGAGGAGGAGGAGAGGGGGGGACGGGATGTGTGAGGAGGAGGAGAGGGGGGGACGGGATGTGTGAGGAGGAGGAGAGGGGGGGATGGGATGTGTGAGGAGGAGGAGAGGGGGGATGTGTGAGGAGGAGGAGGAGAGGGGGGATGGGATGTGTGAGGGGGGGATGGGATGTGTGAGGAGGAGAGGGAGAGGGGGGGACGGGATGTGTGAGGAGGAGAGGGGGGGACGGGATGTGTGAGGAGGAGGAGAGGGGGGGATGGATGTGTGAGGAGGAGAGGGGGGACGGGATGTGTGAGGAGGAGGAGGAGGAGAGGGGGGGACGGGATGTGTGAGGAGGAGAGGGGGGGATGGGATGTGTGAGGAGGAGGAGGAGAGGGGGGGACGGGATGTGTGAGGAGGAGAGGGGGGGATGGGATGTGTGAGGAGGAGGAGAGGGGGGGCTGGGATGTGTGTGGGTATTTATTATGATGGAATATAGGCTGAACTGGATGGACAAATGTCTTTTTTCGGCCTTACTAACTATGTTACTATGTTACTATGTTACTATGAGGAGGAGAGGGGGGGGGATGGGATGTGTGAGGAGGAGAGGGGGGGATGGGATGTGTGAGGAGGAGAGGGGGGACGGGATGTGTGAGGAGGAGAGGGGGGGATGGGATGTGTGAGGAGGAGAGGGGGGGATGGGATGTGTGAGGAGGAGAGGGAGAGGGGGGACGGGATGTGTGAGGAGGAGGAGAGGGGGGACGGGATGTGTGAGGAGAGGGGGGGATGGGATGTGTGAGGAGGAGAGGGGGGACTGGATGTGTGAGGAGGAGAGGGGGGGACGGGATGTGTGAGGAGGGGGAGGAGGAGAGGGGGGGACGGGATGTGTGAGGAGGAGGAGGAGAGGGGGGGACGGGGTGTGAGGAGGAGGAGGAGAGGGGGGGACGGGATGTGTGAGGAGGAGGAGAGGGGGGGACAGGATGTGTGAGGAGGAGGAGAGGGGGGGACGGGATGTGTGAGGAGGAGGAGAGGGGGGGACGGGATGTGTGAGGAGGAGGAGAGGGGGGGACGGGATGTGTGAGGAGGAGGAGAGGGGGGGACGGGATGTGTGAGGAGGAGGAGAGGGGGGGACGGGATGTGTGAGGAGGAGGAGAGGGGGGACGGGATGTGTGAGGAGGAGAGGGAGAGGGGGGACGGGATGTGTGAGGAGAGGGGGGACGGGATGTGTGAGGAGGGGGAGAGGGGGGGACGGGATGTGTGAGGAGGGGGGGACGGGATGTGTGAGGAGGGGGAGGGGACGGGATGTGTGAGGAGGGGGGGACGGGATGTGTGAGGAGGAGGAGAGGGGGGGACGGGATGTGTGAGGAGGGGGAGAGGGGGGGACGGGATGTGTGAGGAGGGGGAGGGGGGGACGGGATGTGTGAGGAGGGGGAGGGGGGGACGGGATGTGTGAGGAGGGGGAGAGGGGGGGACGGGATGTGTGAGGAGGAGGAGAGGGGGGGACGGGATGTGTGAGGAGGAGAGGGAGAGGGGGGATGGGATGTGTGAGGAGGAGGAGGAGAGGGGGGATGGGATGTGTGAGGAGGAGAGGGGGGGACGGGATGTGTGAGGAGGAGGAGAGGGGGGACGGGATGCGTGAGGAGGAGGAGAGGGGGGGACGGGATGTGTGAGGAGGAGAGGGGGGACGGGATGTGTGAGGAGGAGGAGAGGGGGGACGGGATGTGTGAGGAGGAGAGGGGGGATGGGATGTGTGAGGAGGAGGAGAGGGGGGGACAGGATGTGTGAGGAGGAGAGGGGGGGACGGGATGTGTGAGGAGGAGGAGGAGAGGGGGGGATGGGATGTGTGAGGAGGAGAGGGGGGACGGGATGTGTGAGGAGGAGAGGGGGGGACGGGATGTGTGAGGAGGAGGAGGAGAGGGGGGGATGGGATGTGTGAGGAGGAGAGGGGGGGACGGGATGTGTGAGGAGGAGAGGGGGGGATGGGATGTGTGAGGAGGAGGAGGAGAGGGGGGATGGGATGTGTGAGGAGGAGAGGGGGGGACGGGATGTGTGAGGAGGAGGAGAGGGGGGACGGGATGTGTGAGGAGGAGAGGGGGGGACGGGATGTGTGAAGAGGAGGAGAGGGGGGGATGGATGTGTGAGGAGGAGCGGGGGGGACGGGATGTGTGAGGAGGAGGAGGAGAGGGGGGGACGGGATGTGTGAGGAGGAGGAGAGGGGGGGACGGGATGTGTGAGGAGGAGGAGGAGAGGGGGGGACGGGATGTGTGAGGAGGGGGAGGAGGAGAGGGGGGGACGGGATGTGTGAGGAGGAGGAGAGGGGGGGACGGGATGTGTGAGGAGGAGGAGAGGGGGGGACGGGATGTGTGAGGAGGAGGAGGAGAGGGGGGATGGGATGTGTGAGGGGGGGATGGGATGTGTGAGGGGGGACGGGATGTGTGAGGAGGAGAGGGAGAGGGGGGGACGGGATGTGTGAGGAGGAGGAGAGGGGGGGACGGGATGTGTGAGGAGGAGGAGAGGGGGGGACGGGATGTGTGAGGAGGAGGAGAGGGGGGATGTGTGAGGAGGAGGAGGAGAGGGGGGATGGGATGTGTGAGGGGGGGATGGGATGTGTGAGGAGGAGAGGGAGAGGGGGGGACAGGATGTGTGAGGAGGAGGAGAGGGGGGGACGGGATGTGTGAGGAGGAGGAGAGGGGGGGATGGATGTGTGAGGAGGAGAGGGGGGACGGGATGTGTGAGGAGGAGGAGGAGGAGAGGGGGGGATGGATGTGTGAGGAGGAGAGGGGGGGATGGGATGTGTGAGGAGGAGGAGGAGGAGAGGGGGGGACGGGATGTGTGAGGAGGAGAGGGGGGGATGGGATGTGTGAGGAGGAGGAGAGGGGGGGCTGGGATGTGTGTGGGTATTTATTATGATGGAATATAGGCTGAACTGGATGGACAAATGTCTTTTTTCGGCCTTACTAACTATGTTACTATGAGGAGGAGAGGGGGGGGGATGGGATGTGTGAGGAGGAGAGGGGGGGATGGGATGTGTGAGGAGGAGAGGGGGGACGGGATGTGTGAGGAGGAGAGGGGGGGATGGGATGTGTGAGGAGGAGAGGGAGAGGGGACGGGATGTGTGAGGAGGAGGAGAGGGGGGACGGGATGTGTGAGGAGAGGGGGGGATGGGATGTGTGAGGAGGAGAGGGGGGACGGGATGTGTGAGGAGGAGAGGGGGGGACGGGATGTGTGAGGAGGGGGAGGAGGAGAGGGGGGGACGGGATGTGTGAGGAGGAGGAGGAGAGGGGGGGACGGGGTGTGAGGAGGAGGAGGAGAGGGGGGGACGGGATGTGTGAGGAGGAGGAGAGGGGGGGACAGGATGTGTGAGGAGGAGGAGAGGGGGGGACGGGATGTGTGAGGAGGAGGAGAGGGGGGGACGGGATGTGTGAGGAGGAGGAGAGGGGGGGACGGGATGTGTGAGGAGGAGGAGAGGGGGGGCGGGATGTGTGAGGAGGAGGAGAGGGGGGGACGGGATGTGTGAGGAGGAGGAGAGGGGGGACGGGATGTGTGAGGAGGAGAGGGAGAGGGGGGACGGGATGTGTGAGGAGAGGGGGGACGGGATGTGTGAGGAGAGGGGGGACGGGATGTGTGAGGAGGGGGAGAGGGGGGGACGGGATGTGTGAGGAGGGGGGGACGGGATGTGTGAGGAGGGGGAGAGGGGGGGACGGGATGTGTGAGGAGGGGGAGGGGACGGGATGTGTGAGGAGGGGGGGACGGGATGTGTTAGGAGGAGGAGAGGGGGGGACGGGATGTGTGAGGAGGGGGAGAGGGGGGGACGGGATGTGTGAGGAGGGGGAGGGGGGGACGGGATGTGTGAGGAGGGGGAGAGGGGGGGACGGGATGTGTGAGGAGGAGGAGAGGGGGGGACGGGATGTGTGAGGAGGAGAGGGAGAGGGGGGATGGGATGTGTGAGGAGGGGGAGAGGGGGGGACGGGATTTGTGAGGAGGAGAGGGGGGGACGGGATGTGTGAGGAGGAGGAAGAGAGGGGGGACGGGATGTGTGAGGAGGAGGAAGAGAGGGGGGACGGGATGTGTGAAGAGGAGGAAAGGGGGGGACGGGATGTGTGAAGAGGAGGAGAGGGGGGGACGGGATGTGTGAGGAGGAGGAGAGGGGGGGACGGGATGTGTGAGGAGGGGGGGACGGGATGTGTGAGGAGGAGAGGGAGAGGGGGGACGGGATGTGTGAGGAGGGGGGGGACGGGATGTGTGAGGAGGAGGAAGAGAGGGGGGACGGGATGTGTGAAGAGGAGGAGAGGGGGGACGGGATGTGTGAAGAGGAGGAGAGGGGGGGACGGGATGTGTGAGGAGGAGGAAGAGAGGGGGGACGGGATGTGTGAGGAGGAGGAGAGGGGGGGACGGGATGTGTGAGGAGGAGGGGGGACGGGATGTATGAGGAGGAGGAGAGGGGGACGGGATGTGTGAAGAGGAGGAGAGGGGGACGGGATGTGTGAGGAGGGGGGGACGGAATGTGTGAAGAGGAGGAGAGGGGGGACGGGATGTGTGAAGAGGAGGAGAGGGGGGGACGGGATGTGTGAAGAGGGGGAGAGGGGGGACGGGATGTGTGAGGAGGGGGGGACGGGATGTGTGAGGAGGAGGAGAGGGGGGACGGGATGTGTGAGGAGGAGAGGGGGGACGGGATGTGTGAGGAGGAGAGGGGGGGGACGGGATGTGTGAGGAGGAGAGGGGGGACGGGATGTGTGAGGAGGAGAGGGGACGGGATGTGTGAGGAGGAGGAGAGGGGGGACGGGATGTGTGAGGAGGAGAGGGGGGGACAGGATGTGTGAGGAGGGGGGGACGGGATGTGTGAGGAGGAGGAGAGGGGGGGACGGGATGGGTGAGGAGGAGGAGAGGGGGGGACGGGATGAGTGAGGAGGAGGAGAGGGGGGGACGGGTGAGGAGAGGGGGGACGGGATGGGTGAGGAGGAGAGGGGGGATGGGTGAGGAGAGGGGGGGACGGGATGTGTGAGGAGGAGAGGGGACGGGATGTGTGAGGAGGGGGGGACGGGATGTGTGAGGAGGGGGGGACGGGATGTGTGAGGAGGAGGAGAGGGGGGGACGGGATGTGTGAGGAGGAGGAGAGGGGGGGACGGGATGGGTGAGGAGGAGGAGAGGGGGGGACGGGATGGGTGAGGAGGAGAGGGGGGATGGGTGAGGAGGAGGAGAGGGGGGGACGGGATGGGTGAGGGGGGGACGGGATGGGTGAGGAGGAGGAGAGGGGGGGACGGGATGTGTGTGGAGGAGGGGGGGACGGGATGTGTGAGGAGGAGGAGAGGGGGGGACGGGATGTGTGAGGAGGAGGAGAGGGGGGGACGGGATGTGTGAGGAGGAGGAGGGGGGGGACGGGATGTGTGAGGAGGAGGAGAGGGGGGGACGGGTGAGGAGGAGGAGAGGGGGGGACGGGATGTGTGAGGAGGAGGGGGGGACGGGATGTGTGAGGAGGAGGGGGGGACGGGATGTGTGAGGAGGAGGGGGGGACGGGATGTGTGAGGAGGAGGGGGGGACGGGATGTGTGAGGAGGAGGGGGGACGGGATGTGTGAGGAGGAGAGGGGGGACGGGATGTGTGAGGAGGAGAGGGGGGACGGGATGTGTTAGGAGGAGAGGGGGGGACGGGATGTGTGAGGAGGGGAGGAGAGGGGGGGACGGGATGTGTGAGGAGGAGAGGGGGGGACGGGATGTGTGAGGAGGGGAGGAGAGGGGGGGACGGGATGTGTGAGGAGGAGGAGGGGGGGTGGGATGTGAGGAGGAGAGGGGGGGGACGGGATGTGTGAGGGGGGACGGTATGCGTGAGGAGGAGAGGGGGACGGTATGTGAGGAGGGGGGGACGGGATGTGGGAGGAGAGGGGGACGGGATGTGTGAGGAGGGGAGGAGAGGGGACGGGATGTGTGAGGAGGGGAGGAGAGGGGGGGACGGGATGTGTGAGGAGGAGAGGGGGGGTGGGATGTGAGGAGGAGAGGGGGGACGGGATGTGTGAGGGGGGACGGTATGCGTGAGGAGGAGAGGGGGACGGTATGTGAGGAGGAGGAGAGGGGGGACAGGATGTGTGAGGAGAGGGGGGGACGGGATGTGTGAGGAGGGGAGGAGAGGGGGGGACGGGATGTGTGAGGAGGAGAGGGGGGGTGGGATGTGTGAGGAGGAGAGGGGGGGACGGGATGTGTGAGGAGGGGAGGAGAGGGGGACGGGATGTGTGAGGAGGGGAGGAGAGGGGACGGGATGTGTGAGGAGGGGGGGACGGGATGTGTGAGGAGGAGAGGGGGGGTGGGATGTGAGGAGGAGAGGGGGGGGACGGGATGTGTGAGGGGGGACGGTATGCGTGAGGAGGAGAGGGGGACGGTATGTGAGGAGGAGGAGAGGGGGGACGGGATGTGTGAGGAGAGGGGGGGACGGGATGTGTGAGGAGGGGAGGAGAGGGGGGGACGGGATGTGTGAGGAGGAGAGGGGGGGACGGGATGTGTGAGGAGGGGAGGAGAGGGGGGGACGGGATGTGTGAGGAGGAGAGTGGGGGTGGGATGTGAGGAGGAGAGGGGAGGACGGGATGTGTGAGGGGGGACGGTATGCGTGAGGAGGAGAGGGGGACGGGATGTGTGAGGAGGAGGAGAGGGGGGGACGGGATGTGTGAGGAGGAGAGGGGGGGACGGGATGTGTGAGGAGGAGATGGGGACGGGATGTGTGAGGAGAAATCAGCCTGGGGTCATTGTGGCGCGTGTGGCTGGTATTAGGAGGGCTGCTGTCGCCCGCTTTGACCTCTGTATCTGTTCCTCCAGTCTTCCAGACGGGCATGGTGGGCTACCCCGAGGCCCTGACGGATCCCTCTTATAAGTCGCAGATCCTCGTCCTCACGTACCCGCTGGTCGGTAATTACGGCGTCCCTCAGGATGAACTGGATGAGTTTGGGCTTAGTAAGGTAAGATGAGGGCGTCTGTGGATGAGCGGAGTGCCCAGAGCCTATGGTGGGTGCTGACGTTATATCAGGTGACTGGCTCTCTCCATTAGCGCTCCACCCTCCTGGTGTCATCGGTGTTATTGAGGTGGTGGGGGAGCTGCTTGCCTCAGTGCCGTTGCGGGGGGGGGGGGGGGGACTCATGCTGGTGTCATGGTGGTCAGGGGGCAGCTGCTCGCTCTGGTGGTGGGGGGGAACATCTCGCCGGGGTGCCATTATCTGTAATTCTTCTCTACGTCCTTGTGGAGACTTCCCTACCCCACCATCACCCCATGGTGTCGGGGCAGGGGGAGCAGCATGCCATGGTGTCGTGGTGGGGACATCGGCTCGCCATGGTGTCGTGGTGGGGACAGTGGCTCACCGTGGTGTTCGGGCGGGGGGAGCAGATTGTCGTGGTGGGGACAGTGGCTCACCGTGGTGTTCGGGCGGGGGGAGCAGATTGTCGTGGTGGGGACAGTGGCTCACCGTGGTGTTCGGGCGGGGGGAGCAGATTGTCGTGGTGGGGACAGCGGCTCACCGTGGTGTTCGGGCGGGGGGAGCAGATTGTCGTGGTGGGGACAGTGGCTCACCGTGGTGTTCGGGCGGGGGGAGCAGATTGTCGTGGTGGGGACAGTGGCTCACCGTGGTGTTCGGGCGGGGGGAGCAGATTGTCGTGGTGGGGACAGCGGCTCACCGTGGTGTTCGGGCGGGGGGAGCAGATTGTCGTGGTGGGGACAGTGGCTCACCGTGGTGTTCGGGCGGGGGGAGCAGATTGTCGTGGTGGGGACAGTGGCTCACCGTGGTGTTCGGGCGGGGGGAGCAGATTGTCGTGGTGGGGACAGCGGCTCGCCGTGGTGTTGGGGCGGGGGGAGCATCTCGCCTTGGTGTCGTCATCTGCAATTCTCTTCGTCCCTGTGGAGAATCACCCCCCCCCCTCGCCGGTGCCCTGGTCTGGCTGGGGGAGGGGTGCGGCAGTCGCCGGCGGCCATGTTTGCTCTGTGTGATACTCTGTCTCCTCGCAGTGGTTCGAGTCGGGTCAGATCCACGCCGCCGGCCTCATCGTGGGGGAATGTTCCCAGAAGCCGAGTCACTGGAGCTGCAGCAAATCGCTGGACCAATGGCTGAAGGAGCAGGGGGTCCCGGGGCTGCAAGGTGCGAGGCTGCGGGGGAGGGGGTGTCAATGTATATATGTTATCCCTATACATGCACCGCACCCCCGGAAGGCCATATTCATTTCCACCATCTTGCTTTCTGCAGGTGTTGACACCCGGGCCCTCACCAAGAAAATCCGGGAGACGGGCACCATGCTGGGCAAACTGATCCCACTGGGCAGTGACGAGAAGCAGGTGCCGTATGACGACCCCGGGAAGAGGAACTTGGTGCAGGAGGTGTCACTGAAGGTGCGTGCATGGAGGAGGGTGCGGGGACCCTGGTGCCGGGACCCCGGTGGTGGGCTGTGTGAGCTGTGCCCTCACTGCCGTGTGCCTGCAGGAACCTCGTGTGTTTAACCCCGGAGGTGACGTGAAGATCGCTGCTCTGGACTGTGGCCTGAAGTACAACCAGATCCGCTGCTTGTGCCACAGAGGCGCCGAGGTGACCGTGCTGCCCTGGGACTCGCCCATCGATGGCCAAGGTAACAGGGGTGCAATGGATGCCCATCCTGGAGAATTGTGTGTCTGTGTAAATCATAGCGATCACACCTGGAAGTGCAGACGTACACACCGGCTGGCGTAACATAGTGCACATACAGGTGGGTTTACATCGGCTGGCATCACACGGGGCGGGCGTACGGAGGCTCACACCGGCTGGCGTCACATAGTGCACGTACATGTGGGCTCACACCGGCTGGTGTCACATAGTGCACTTACATGTGTGCTCACACCGGCTGGGATCACACACGGGGCGCGTGTACAGAGGCTCACACCTGCTGGCGTCACATAGTGCACGCTCATGTGTTCTCACACCGGCTGGCGTCACACAGTGCACGTACATGTGTTCTCACACCGGCTGGCGTCACATAGTGCACGTACATGTGTTCTCACACCGGCTGGCGTCACACAGTGCACGTACATGTGTCCTCACACCGGCTGGCGTCACATAGTGCACGTACATGTGTTCTCACACCGGCTGGCGTCACACAGTGCACGTACATGTGTTCTCACACCGGCTGGCGTCACATAGTGCACGTACATGTGTTCTCACACCGGCTGGCGTCACATAGTGCACGTAGATGTGTTCTCACACCTGCTGGCGTCACATAGTGCACGTAGATGTGTTCTCACACCGGCTGGGGTCACACAGTGCACGTACATGTGTTCTCACACCGGCTGGTGTCACACAGTGCACGTACATGTGTTCTCACACCGGCTGGCGTCACATAGTGCACGTACATGTGTCCTCACACCGGCTGGCCTCACATAGTGCACGTACATGTGTTCTCACACCGGCTGGCGTCACATAGTGCACGTACATGTGTTCTCACACCGGCTGGCGTCACATAGTGCACGTACATGTGTTCTCACACCGGCTGGCGTCACACAGTGCACGTACATCTGTTCTCACACCGGCTGGGGTCACATAGTGCAGGTACATGTGTCCTCACACCGGCTGGCGTCACATAGTGCACGTACATGTGTTCTCACACCGGCTGGCGTCACATAGTGCACGTACATGTGTTCTCACACCGGCTGGCGTCACACAGTGCATGTACGTGTGTTCTCACACCGGCTGGCGTCACACAGTGCATGTACGTGTGTTCTCACACCGGCTGGCGTCACATAGTGCATGTACGTGTGTTCTCACACCGGCTGGCGTCACATAGTGCACGTACGTGTGTTCTCACACCGGCTGGCGTCACACAGTGCATGTACCTGTGTTCTCACACCGGCTGGGGTCACATAGTGCACGTACGTGTGTTCTCACACCGGCTGGCGTCACACAGTGCATGTACCTGTGTTCTCACACCGGCTGGGGTCACATAGTGCACGTACATGTGTTCTCACACCGGCTGGCGTCACACAGTGCACGTACATGTGTTCTCACACCGGCTGGCGTCACATAGTGCACGTACATGTGTTCTCACACCGGCTGGCGTCACATAGTGCACGTACATGTGTTCTCACACCGGCTGGCGTCACACAGTGCACGTACATCTGTTCTCACACCGGCTGGGGTCACATAGTGCAGGTACATGTGTCCTCACACCGGCTGGCGTCACATAGTGCACGTACATGTGTTCTCACACCGGCTGGCGTCACACAGTGCATGTACGTGTGTTCTCACACCGGCTGGCGTCACACAGTGCATGTACGTGTGTTCTCACACCGGCTGGCGTCACATAGTGCATGTACGTGTGTTCTCACACCGGCTGGCGTCACATAGTGCACGTACATGTGTTCTCACACCGGCTGGCGTCACACAGTGCACGTACCTGTGTTCTCACACCGGCTGGCGTCACACAGTGCACGTACATCTGTTCTCACACCGGCTGGCGTCACATAGTGCATGTACCTGTGTTCTCACACCGGCTGGGGTCACACAGTGCACGTACATGTGTTCTCACACCGGCTGGCGTCACACAGTGCACGTACATGTGTTCTCACACCGGCTGGCGTCACATAGTGCACGTACATGTGTTCTCACACCGGCTGGCGTCACATAGTGCAGGTACATCTGTTCTCACACCGGCTGGGGTCACATAGTGCAGGTACATGTGTTCTCACACCGGCTGGCGTCACACAGTGCATGTACGTGTGTTCTCACACCGGCTGGTGTCACACAGTGCACGTACATGTGTTCTCACACCGGCTGGCGTCACATAGTGCACGTACATGTGTCCTCACACCGGCTGGCCTCACATAGTGCACGTACATGTGTTCTCACACCGGCTGGCGTCACATAGTGCACGTACATGTGTTCTCACACCGGCTGGCGTCACATAGTGCACGTACATGTGTCCTCACACCGGCTGGCGTCACATAGTGCACGTACATGTGTTCTCACACCGGCTGGCGTCACATAGTGCACGTACATCTGTTCTCACACCGGCTGGCGTCACATAGTGCACGTACATGTGTTCTCACACCGGCTGGCGTCACATAGTGCACGTACATGTGTTCTCACACCGGCTGGCGTCACACAGTGCATGTACGTGTGTTCTCACACCGGCTGGCGTCACACAGTGCATGTACGTGTGTTCTCACACCGGCTGGTGTCACACAGTGCACGTACATGTGTTCTCACACCGGCTGGCGTCACATAGTGCACGTACATGTGTCCTCACACCGGCTGGCCTCACATAGTGCACGTACATGTGTTCTCACACCGGCTGGCGTCACATAGTGCACGTACATGTGTTCTCACACCGGCTGGCGTCACATAGTGCACGTACATGTGTCCTCACACCGGCTGGCGTCACACAGTGCACGTACATGTGTTCTCACACCGGCTGGCGTCACATAGTGCACGTACATGTGTTCTCACACTTGCTGGCTCCTCCAGGTGACCACCAAGGAAGAAATCACGACTGTGCCAAGGTCGATGTGTTACGAGGGCCGAGATCTGTGCCAGTTCTCACCCTCCTGGCAGCTGCCCACATTCCTCCTGCCCTGTATTGCATCCTGTCTGGCTGTGGAGGAGGCCTCCCCTCCTGACGTCATTGTCACCTTTCTCCCAGTGCTGCCGCGGGGTCTGGGGGCCACGTTCTGGGAAGAAGTTCTATGGGGGGCAGACACTGCACAGAGCTCCAGTGTTCGGGTCTCGGCTGTGCTGTGAACGATAGACCGGGGTGCACGACTTCACCCACAATGCACTACAGCAGAGCGCGTTCTCTGCAGACCCTGATCCAGCAGGGGCTGCAGACATGATGGCCATTCTCATTTCTGACATCTGCAGGTCTGTGGGGGCACAAACTTGTTCTGTGCAGCCACTGATCCAGCAGGGACACTGACAGGCTGTGTATTACTCTGCGGCCCCCTCTCAGCCGGTCTGTGGGGGTGCCATAACACTCGGGGTCATGTTTCTCATCCCTTCAGAGTTTGACGGGCTGTTCCTCAGTAATGGTCCCGGAGACCCCGTCTTCTGCCATCAGTCTGTGCTCCACATCCAGCGCTTCCTGGAGCAGGAGAACCCGAGACCGGTGTTCGGCATCTGCCTGGGGCACCAGATCCTGTCCCTTGTGATTGGAGCCAAGACCTACAAGATGAAGTAAGTGCCCGCTGTGCAGGTCGGCATCATGGTGGTTTCCATCTTCAGGGGTCTCGTACGCTCAGTCTCCTCTGCCGTCCCTGCAGGTACGGGAACCGTGGTCACAACCAGCCGTGTATCCACGAAGGGTCCCAGCGCTGCTTCATCACCTCCCAGAACCACGGCTACGCAGTGGACCCCGGGACCCTCCCAGATGGCTGGGGCCCGCTCTTCACCAATGCCAATGACCACTCCAACGAGGGCATAGTCCATGACTCCAAGCCGTTCTTCAGGTAGGCGGGCATTGTCGTATGGCGGTGGCCTCGTTGTATGGCGGTGGTCTCAGGCTTGTGCTTGGCCTGATCCTTGTGTCGCCCTCTCCCTCCAGTGTGCAGTTCCACCCTGAGCACCGCGCCGGACCCATGGACCTTGTCTGTCTGTTTGATGTCTTCCTGGAGACCGTACGTGACATAAAAGCTGGGAGGACGGGGCTGAGCACAGGTAGGCGGTGGTCCCAGATCTGTGGGCCATGGTCCCAGGTCTCTGGGCACGGCTGAGGTTTGTGACGTGATGAGATCCCTCCATGTTGTCTTCTCAGTGAAGGAACGTCTTGGTGAAGCCCTGGCCTACAGAGACGCTCCGGCTGTGGCTGACCTGCAAGGCGCTCGTCCCCGGAAGGTTCTGATCCTGGGCTCGGGGGGACTGTCCATCGGGCAGGCTGGGGAGTTCGACTACTCGGGTTCTCAGGTAAAGTCTGGGACCACCCGGGACGGTTGTTGTTATTGGGGTAATGGCGCCTTGTGCTGCAGAGCCAGTCATTTCCCACAATCCCCTGCATTCAGGCCATTAAAGCATTGAAGGAGGAGAACATCCAGACCGTGCTCATTAACCCCAACATTGCCACGGTGCAGACCTCCAAGGGTCTGGCTGACAAGGTGTACTTCCTGCCCATCACAGCGGAGTACGTGACTCAGGTAGGAGGTGGGGTCGGGCGGTGGCTGGAGGTGGGGTCGGGCGGTGGCTGGAGGTGGGGCCGGGCGGCGGCTGGAGGTGGGGTCGGGCGGCGGCTGGTGGTGGGGCTGGGCGGTGGCTGGAGGTGGGGCCGGGCGGTGGCTGGAGGTGGGGCCGGGCGGCAGCTTTTGGTGGTGGTGGGCTCTTCTCTCCTCCATGATCATGGGCTTCCTTCCAATCTGCAGGTGATTAAGAACGAGCGGCCGGACGGCGTCCTATTGACGTTCGGTGGTCAGACAGCGCTGAACTGCGGGGTGGAGCTGACCAAGCGTGGCGTGCTGGAGAAGTACGATGTGCGGGTGCTTGGGACGCCCGTCAGCTCCATCGAGATGACCGAGGACCGGAAGGTGTTTGTGGAGAAGATGGAGGAGATCGGAGAGCACGTTGCTCCAAGCGAAGCCGCCTTCTCACTAGAACAAGTAAGTGGCCACCAGATGAGAGCGTGTGCTAGGACACACCCTGCAGACACTGAACCAGCAGAGGTCACACTGTGTAAGACCACCACCCTGTACTCCAACCCCCCACGGTGCACCACAGCCGTTATATGCCCTGCAGACACACTGAGACTACGGCTCTGCACTACTACCCGCACAATGCACCATGGCAGGACTCGCCCTGCAGACTCCGAACCAGCAGGTGTGCGAGGTTTCCTCTGACCTCTCCTCCTCCTCCTCCTCACAGGCTCAGGCGGCCGCTGATCGCCTCGGGTACCCGGTCTTGGTGCGCTCGGCCTACGCCCTGGGCGGGTTGGGATCTGGATTTGCGAACTCCAGGGAGGAGCTGACGTCGCTGGTGTGCCAGGCGTTCGCCCACACGACGCAGGTGCTGGTGGACAAGTCCCTGAAGGGCTGGAAGGAGATCGAGTACGAGGTGGTGCGGGATGCGTTCAACAACTGTGTGACGGTGGGTGTCCCCGCGGGGCCCTCGTAGCGGTGTCATGGCCCCCGCATGTTTTACATCTTAAATTCTGCCCCCTGCAGGTGTGTAACATGGAGAACGTGGACCCGCTGGGCATTCACACCGGAGAATCCATCGTGGTGGCGCCGAGCCAAACGCTGAACGACCGGGAGTACAACCTGCTGCGCAACACGGCCATAAAGGTCATCCAGCACCTGGGGATTGTGGGGGAGTGCAACATCCAGTACGCCCTGAACCCCGAGTCTGAGCAGGTGGGTGCGAGATCCGGGCCCCCCATGTCATGTGTGTGATCTGGGGCGCAGGTCGGACCCCCTCATGTCTCGTGTGTGATCTGGGGCGCAGGTCGGACCCCCTCATGTCTCGTGTGTGATCTGGGGCGCAGGTCGGACCCCCTCATGTCTCGTGTGTGATCTGGGGCGCAGGTCGGACCCCCTCATGTCTCGTGTGTGATCTGGGGCACAGGTCGGACCCCCTCATGTCTCGTGTGTGATCTGGGGCGCAGGTTGGACCCCCTCATGTCTCGGCTGTGTGATCTGGGGCACAGGTCGGACCCCCTCATGTCTCGTGTGTGATCTGGGGCACAGGTCGGACCCCCTCATGTCTCGTGTGTGATCTGGGGCGCAGGTCGGACCCCCTCATGTCTCGTGTGTGATCTGGGGCGCAGGTCGGACCCCCTCATGTCTCGTGTGTGATCTGGGGCGCAGGTCGGACCCCCTCATGTCTCGTGTGTGATCTGGGGCGCAGGTCGGACCCCCTCATGTCTCGTGTGTGATCTGGGGCGCAGGTTGGACCCCCTCATGTCTCGTGTGTGATCTGGGGCGCAGGTCGGACCCCCTCATGTCTCGTGTGTGATCTGGGGCGCAGGTCGGACCCCCTCATGTCTCGTGTGTGATCTGGGGCGCAGGTCGGACCCCCTCATGTCTCGTGTGTGATCTGGGGCGCAGGTCGGACCCCCTCATGTCTCGTGTGTGATCTGGGGCGCAGGTCGGACCCCCTCATGTCTCGTGTGTGATCTGGGGCGCAGGTCGGACCCCCTCATGTCTCGTGTGTGATCTGGGGCGCAGGTCGGACCCCCTCATGTCTCGGCTGTGTGATCTGGGGCGCAGGTCGGACCCCCTCATGTCTCGGCTGTGTGATCTGGGGCGCAGGTCGGACCCCCTCATGTCTCGGCTGTGTGATCTGGGGCGCAGGTCGGACCCCCTCATGTCTCGGCTGTGTGATCTGGGACGCAGGTCGGACCCCCTCATGTCTCGGCTGTGTGATCTGGGGCGCAGGTCGGACCCCCTCATGTCTCGGCTGTGTGATCTGGGGCGCAGGTCGGACCCCCTCATGTCTCGGCTGTGTGATCTGGGGCGCAGGTCGGACCCCCTCATGTCTCGGCTGTGTGATCTGGGGCGCAGGTCGGACCCCCTCATGTCTCGGCTGTGTGATCTGGGGCGCAGGTCGGACCCCCTCATGTCTCGGCTGTGTGATCTGGGGCGCAGGTCGGACCCCCTCATGTCTCGGCTGTGTGATCTGGGACGCAGGTCGGACCCCCTCATGTCTCGGCTGTGTGATCTGGGGCGCAGGTCGGACCCCCTCATGTCTCGGCTGTGTGATCTGGGGCGCAGGTCGGACCCCCTCATGTCTCGGCTGTGTGATCTGGGGCGCAGGTCGGACCCCCTCATGTCTCGGCTGTGTGATCTGGGGCGCAGGTCGGACCCCCTCATGTCTCGGCTGTGTGATCTGGGGCGCAGGTCGGACACCCTCATGTCTCGGCTGTGTGATCTGGGGCGCAGGTCGGACCCCCTCATGTCTCTGCTGTGTTTTTGAGGGTGCAGGTTGGATCCCTTCATATCTCCGCTGTGTTTTTGAGGGTGCAGGTCGGACCCCCACGTATCGCTTCTCTCTCCTCAGTATTACATCATCGAGGTGAACGCCCGTCTGTCCCGCAGCTCCGCTCTGGCGAGTAAGGCCACCGGTTACCCCCTGGCGTATGTGGCAGCCAAGCTGGCGCTGGGCATCCCGCTGCCGGTCCTCAGGTATGGCAGAAGTGCAGCCGCTGCCCCCCGGGGGGATGTGGACCTCTATAAGTTGCCCCTTCTCTCCCCAGGAACTCGGTCATCAATTCCACCACCGCCAACTACGAGCCCAGCCTGGACTACTGCGTGGTGAAGGTCCCGCGCTGGGACCTCAGCAAGTTCCTGCGGGTCAGCACCAAGATCGGCAGCTCCATGAAGAGCGTTGGTGAGTGCGGCCATGTGCGTGGCCCCCAGGGGTTGTTGCCCAACGTCCGCTGGAGCTGTTGTTGGGCCTTGTGATGACTGTGACCTCTGATCTAAGGGGAGGTGATGTCGGTGGGCCGCAGCTTCGAGGAGGCTTTCCAGAAGGCGCTGCGCATGGTGGACGAGAACTGCGTGGGGTTTGATCACACGGTGAAGTCTGCGTCCGATGAGGTAAGATAGGGGGCCCCTATGATGTGAGGTCAGGGGTCGTGTGATGCGGGAAAACTAAGCCCCTCCCTCTGCCAGGAACTGGCCACGCCTACTGATAAGCGGATCTTCGTGCTGGCGGCCGCCCTGCGCGCTGGGTACAGCATCGAGCGTCTGTATGAGCTGACCAAGATCGACCGCTGGTTCCTGCACAAGATGAAGAACATCACCGACCACGTGGCCACCCTGGAGGCGTGCCAGGAGGAGAGCGCCGTGCCCCGCAGCGCCCTGCTCCGCGCCAAGCAGCTGGGCTTCTCTGACAAGCAGATCGCCCAGGCCGTGCAGAGGTGACGCCCCCTTGTCTGTTGGGGGTCCCTCGGTCATTTGTCCTGAGGGCCCCATGTAACGCTCCTTCTCCTGCAGCACGGAGCTGGCTGTCCGGAAGCTGCGGAAGGAATGGCAGATTCTGCCGCAGGTGAAGCAGATCGACACTGTGGCCGCCGAGTGGCCGGCACAGACCAACTACCTGTACCTGACCTACAACGGGGCACAGCACGACCTGGACTTCCAGGAGCCGCACGTCATGGTCATAGGGTCCGGGGTGTACCGCATCGGCAGCAGCGTGGAGTTCGACTGGTGCGCGGTGGGCTGCATCCAGGAACTGCGTAAGGTGAGGAGCTGATACCAGAGAGAAACAGCAGCACTGGAGAATCTGGCCCCACCGGCACTGCAAGCATGGCGTGCTGCAATTTATCCTCCAGTCACCTCCAGAGCTGCACTCACTATTCTGCCGTTCCATGGTGTCTGATCCCCCAGTCATCCCCCGAGCAGCAGTCATGTGTTATCAGGTTGGGGGTCTTCCCACCCTGCTGGTCGGGGCTCTGGCCCTCGGGGTGACCGTGATTTCTCTCTTCTCACAGATGGGGTTCAAGACGATCATGGTGAATTATAACCCGGAGACTGTGAGCACCGACTACGACATGTGCGACCGCCTCTACTTCGATGAGATTTCTTTTGAGGTTAGTGATGGTCGCAAAGGGATCGGGGCTGGTCGCAGCATTCTCTGTGCCTGAGATGGTGGAGGGGGATCGGGGCTGGTCGCAGTGTTCTCCTGAGGCAGTGGTGGGGGATCGGGGCTGGTCGCAGTGTTCTCTGTGCCTGAGGCGGTGGAGGGGGATCGGGGCTGGTCGCAGTGTTCTCTGTGCCTGAGGCGGTGGAGGGGGATCGGGGCTGGTCGCAGTGTTCTCCTGAGGCAGTGGTGGGGGATCGGGGCTGGTCGCAGTGTTCTCCTGTGCCTGAGGTGGAGGGGGATCGGGGCTGGTCGCAGTGTTCTCTGTGCCTGAGGCGGTGGAGGGGGATCGGGGCTGGTCGCAGTGTTCTCCTGTGCCTGAGGCGGTGGAGGGGGATCGGGGCTGGTCGCAGTGTTCTCTGTGCCTGAGGCGGTGGCAGGGGATCGGGGCTGGTCGCAGTGTTCTCCTGTGCCTGAGGCGGTGGAGGGGGATCGGGGCTGGTCGCAGTGTTCTCCTGTGCCTGAGGTGGTGGGGGATCGGGGCTGGTCGCAGTGTTCTCTGTGCCTGAGGCAGTGGAGGGGGATCGGGGCTGGTCGCAGTGTTCTCTGTGCCTGAGGCAGTGGTGGGGGATCGGGGCTGGTCGCAGTGTTCTCCTGTGCCTGAGGTGGAGGGGGATCGGGGCTGGTCGCAGTGTTCTCTGTGCCTGAGGCGGTGGAGGGGGATCGGGGCTGGTCGCAGTGTTCTCTGTGCCTGAGGCGGTGGAGGGGGATCGGGGCTGGTCGCAGTGTTCTCTGTGCCTGAGGCAGTGGTGGGGGATCGGGGCTGGTCGCAGTGTTCTCCTGTGCCTGAGGTGGAGGGGGATCGGGGCTGGTCGCAGTGTTCTGTGCCTGAGGCGGTGGAGGGGGATCGGGGCTGGTCGCAGTGTTCTCCTGTGCCTGAGGCAGTGGTGGGGGAATCGGGGCTGGTCGCAGTGTTCTCCTGTGCCTGAGGCAGTGGTGGGGGATCGGGGCTGGTCGCAGTGTTCTCTGTGCCTGAGGCAGTGGTGGGGGATCGGGGCTGGTCGCAGTGTTCTCTGTGCCTGAGGCGGTGGCAGGGGATCGGGGCTGGTCGCAGTGTTCTCTGTGCCTGAGGCGGTGGCAGGGGATGGGGGCTGGTCGCAGTGTTCTCCTGTGCCTGAGGCGGTGGAGGGGGATCGGGGCTGGTCGCAGTGTTCTCTGTGCCTGAGGCGGTGGAGGGGGATCGGGGCTGGTCGCAGTGTTCTCTGTGCCTGAGGCGGTGGAGGGGGATCGGGGCTGGTCGCAGTGTTCTCCTGAGGCAGTGGTGGGGGATCGGGGCTGGTCGCAGTGTTCTCTGTGCCTGAGGCAGTGGTGGGGGATCGGGGCTGGTCGCAGTGTTCTCCTGAGGCAGTGGTGGGGGATCGGGGCTGGTCGCAGTGTTCTCTGTGCCTGAGGCGGTGGCAGGGGATGGGGGCTGGTCGCAGTGTTCTCCTGTGCCTGAGGCGGTGGAGGGGGATCGGGGCTGGTCGCAGTGTTCTCCTGTGCCTGAGGTGGTGGGGGATCGGGGCTGGTCGCAGTGTTCTCTGTGCCTGAGGCAGTGGAGGGGGATCGGGGCTGGTCGCAGTGTTCTCTGTGCCTGAGGCAGTGGTGGGGGATCGGGGCTGGTCGCAGTGTTCTCCTGTGCCTGAGGTGGAGGGGGATCAGGGCTGGTCGCAGTGTTCTCTGTGCCTGAGGCGGTGGAGGGGGATCGGGGCTGGTCGCAGTGTTCTCCTGTGCCTGAGGCAGTGGTGGGGGATCGGGGCTGGTCGCAGTGTTCTCTGTGCCTGAGGCGGTGGAGGGGGATCGGGGCTGGTCGCAGTGTTCTCTGTGCCTGAGGCGGTGGAGGGGGATCGGGGCTGGTCGCAGTGTTCTCTGTGCCTGAGGCAGTGGTGGGGGATCGGGGCTGGTCGCAGTGTTCTCCTGTGCCTGAGGTGGAGGGGGATCGGGGCTGGTCGCAGTGTTCTGTGCCTGAGGCGGTGGAGGGGGATCGGGGCTGGTCGCAGTGTTCTCCTGTGCCTGAGGCAGAGGCGGGGGAATCGGGGCTGGTCGCAGTGTTCTCCTGTGCCTGAGGCAGTGGTGGGGGATCGGGGCTGGTCGCAGTGTTCTCTGTGCCTGAGGCAGTGGTGGGGGATCGGGGCTGGTCGCAGTGTTCTCTGTGCCCGAGGCGGTGGCGGGGGATCGGGGCTGGTCGCAGTGTTCTCTGTGCCTGAGGCGGTGGCAGGGGATGGGGGCTGGTCGCAGTGTTCTCCTGTGCCTGAGGCGGTGGAGGGGGATCGGGGCTGGTCGCAGTGTTCTCTGTGCCTGAGGCGGTGGAGGGGGATCGGGGCTGGTCGCAGTGTTCTCTGTGCCTGAGGCGGTGGAGGGGGATCGGGGCTGGTCGCAGTGTTCTCTGTGCCTGAGGCGGTGGAGGGGGATCGGGGCTGGTCGCAGTGTTCTCTGTGCCTGAGGCGGTGGTGGGGGATCGGGGCTGGTCGCAGTGTTCTCCTGTGCCTGAGGTGGAGGGGGATCGGGGCTGGTCGCAGTGTTCTGTGCCTGAGGCGGTGGCAGGGGATGGGGGCTGGTCGCAGTGTTCTCCTGTGCCTGAGGCGGTGGAGGGGGATCGGGGCTGGTCGCAGTGTTCTCTGTGCCTGAGGCGGTGGAGGGGGATCGGGGCTGGTCGCAGTGTTCTCTGTGCCTGAGGCGGTGGAGGGGGATCGGGGCTGGTCGCAGTGTTCTCTGTGCCTGAGGCGGTGGTGGGGGATCGGGGCTGGTCGCAGTGTTCTCCTGTGCCTGAGGTGGAGGGGGATCGGGGCTGGTCGCAGTGTTCTCTGTGCCTGAGGCGGTGGAGGGGGATCGGGGCTGGTCGCAGTGTTCTCCTGTGCCTGAGGCAGTGGTGGGGGATCGGGGCTGGTCGCAGTGTTCTCTGTGCCTGAGGCGGTGGAGGGGGATCGGGGCTGGTCGCAGTGTTCTCCTGTGCCTGAGGTGGAGGGGGATCGGGGCTGGTCGCAGTGTTCTCTGTGCCTGAGGCGGTGGAGGGGGATCGGGGCTGGTCGCAGTGTTCTCCTGTGCCTGAGGCAGTGGTGGGGGATCGGGGCTGGTCGCAGTGTTCTCCTGTGCCTGAGGCAGTGGTGGGGGATCGGGGCTGGTCGCAGTATTCTCCTGTGCCTGAGGTGGAGGGGGATCGGGGCTGGTCGCAGTGTTCTCCTGTGCCTGAGGCAGTGGTGGGGGATCGGGGCTGGTCGCAGTGTTCTCTGTGCCTGAGGCGGTGGAGGGGGATCGGGGCTGGTCGCAGTGTTCTCCTGTGCCTGAGGCAGTGGTGGGGGATTGGGGCTGGTCGCAGCGTTCTCTGTGCCTGAGGCGGTGGAGGGGGATCGGGGCTGGTCGCAGTGTTCTCTGTGCCTGAGGCAGTGGTGGGGGATCGGGGCTGGTCGCAGTGTTCTCCTGTGCCTGAGGCAGTGGTGGGGGATCGGGGCTGGTCGCAGTGTTCTCTGTGCCTGAGGCGGTGGAGGGGGATCGGGGCTGGTCGCAGTATTCTCCTGTGCCTGAGGCGGTGGAGGGGGATCGGGGCTGGTCGCAGTGTTCTCTGTGCCTGAGGCGGTGGTGGGGGATCGGGGCTGGTCGCAGTGTTCTCTGTGCCTGAGGTGGAGGGGGATCGGGGCTGGTCGCAGTGTTCTCTGTGCCTGAGGCGGTGGAGGGGGATCGGGGCTGGTCGCAGTGTTCTCTGTGCCTGAGGCGGTGGTGGGGGATCGGGGCTGGTCGCAGTGTTCTCTGTGCCTGAGGCGGTGGTGGGGGATCGGGGCTGGTCGCAGTGTTCTCCTGTGCCTGAGGCGGTGGTGGGGGATCGGGGCTGGTCGCAGTGTTCTCTGTGCCTGAGGCGGTGGAGGGGGATCGGGGCTGGTCGCAGTGTTCTCCTGTGCCTGAGGCGGTGGAGGGGGATCGGGGCTGGTCGCAGTATTCTCCTGTGCCTGAGGCAGTGGTGGGGGATCGGGGCTGGTCGCAGTGTTCTCCTGTGCCTGAGGTGGAGGGGGATCGGGGCTGGTCGCAGTGTTCTCTGTGCCTGAGGCGGTGGAGGGGGATCGGGGCTGGTCGCAGTGTTCTCCTGTGCCTGAGGCAGTGGTGGGGGATTGGGGCTGGTCGCAGTGTTCTCTGTGCCTGAGGCGGTGGAGGGGGATCGGGGCTGGTCGCAGTGTTCTCCTGTGCCTGAGGTGGAGGGGGATCGGGGCTGGTCGCAGTGTTCTCTGTGCCTGAGGCGGTGGAGGGGGATCGGGGCTGGTCGCAGTGTTCTCCTGTGCCTGAGGCAGTGGTGGGGGATCGGGGCTGGTCGCAGTGTTCTCCTGTGCCTGAGGCAGTGGTGGGGGATCGGGGCTGGTCGCAGCGTTCTCTGTGCCTGAGGCGGTGGCAGGGGATCGGGGCTGGTCGCAGTGTTCTCTGTGCCTGAGGCGGTGGCAGGGGATGGGGGCTGGTCGCAGTGTTCTCCTGTGCCTGAGGCGGTGGCAAGGGATCGGAGCTGGTCGCAGTATTCTCCTGTGCCTGAGGCGGTGGCGGGGGATCGGGGCTGGTCGCAGTGTTCTCCTGTGCCTGAGGCGGTGGCGGGGGAACGGGGCTGGTCGCAGTGTTCTCCTGTTTTTGGGGCGGTGGAGGGAGATCGGGGCTGGTCGCAGTATTCTCGTGTTTGGGGCGGGGGATCGGGGCTGGTCGCAGTATTCTCGTGTTTGGGGCGGGGGATCGGGGCTGGTCGCAGTATTCTCCTGTGTTCGGGGCGACCGCGGTGGCAGGGGATCGGGGCTGGTCGCAGTATTCTCCTGTGTTTGGGGCGGTGGAGGGGGATCGGGGCTGGTCGCAGTATTCTCCTGTGCCAGAGGCGGTGGCAGGGGATCGGGGCTGGTCGCAGTATTCTCCTGTGCCAGAGGCGGTGGCGGGGGATCGGGGCTGGTCGCAGTATTCTCCTATGTTTGGGGCGGCTGTGGTGGCAGGGGATCGGGGCTGGTCGCAGTATTCTCCTATGTTTGGGGCGGCTGTGGTGGCAGGGGATCGGGGCTGGTCGCAGTATTCTCCTGTGCCAGAGGCGGTGGAGGGGGATCGGGGCTGGTCGCAGTATTCTCCTGTGCCAGAGGCGGTGGCGGGGGATCGGGGCTGGTCGCAGTATTCTCCTATGTTTGGGGAGTCTGTGGTGGTGGGGGATCGGGGCTGGTCGCAGTATTCTCCTGTGCCTGCGGTGGTGGAGGGGGATCGGGGCTGGTCGCAGTATTCTCCTGTGCCAGAGGCGGTGGCAGGGGATCGGGGCTGGTCGCAGTATTCTCCTGTGTTTGGGGCGGTGGAGGGGGATCGGGGCTGGTCGCAGTATTCTCCTGTGCCAGAGGCGGTGGCGGGGGATTGGGGCTGGTCGCAGTATTCTCCTATGTTTGGGGAGGCTGTGGTGGTGGGGGATCGGGGCTGGTCGCAGTATTCTCCTGTGCCTGCGGTGGTGGAGGGGGATCGGGGCTGGTCGCAGTGTTCTCTGTGCCTGAGGCGGTTGGGGGGATCGGGGCTGGTCGCAGTATTCTCCTGTGCCAGAGGCGGTGGAGGGGGATCGGGGCTGGTCGCAGTGTTCTCCTGTGCCTGAGGCGGTGGCAGGGGAACGGGGCTGGTCGCAGTGTTCTCCTGTTTTTGGGGCGGTGGAGGGAGATCGGGGCTGGTCGCAGTATTCTCGTGTTTGGGGCGGGGGATCGGGGCTGGTCGCAGTATTCTCCTGTGTTTGGGGCGGTGGAGGGGGATCGGGGGTGGTCGCAGTATTCTCCTGTGCCAGAGGCGGTGGCAGGGGATCGGGGCTGGTCGCAGTATTCTCCTATGTTTGGGGCGGCTGTGGTGGCAGGGGATCGGGGCTGGTCGCAGTATTCTCCTGTGCCAGAGGCGGTGGCAGGGGATCGGGGCTGGTCGCAGTATTCTCCTGTGTTTGGGGCGGTGGAGGGGGATCGGGGCTGGTCGCAGTATTCTCCTGTGCCAGAGGCGGTGGCGGGGGATCGGGGCTGGTCGCAGTATTCTCCTATGTTTGGGGCGGCTGTGGTGGTGGGGGATCGGGGCTGGTCGCAGTATTCTCCTGTGCCTGCGGTGGTGGAGGGGGATTGGGGCTGGTCGCAGTATTCTCCTGTGCCTGAGGCGGTGGAGGGGGATCGGGGCTGGTCGCAGTGTTCTCTGTGCCTGAGGCGGTGGAGGGGGATCGGGGCTGGTCCCAGTATTCTCCTGTGCCTGAGGCGGTGGCGGAGGATTGGGGCTGGTCGCAGTATTCTCCTGTGTTTGGGGCGGCTGCGGTTGGGGGGATTGGGGCTGGTCGCAGTATTCTCTTGTGTTTGGGGCGGTGGAGGGGGATCGGGGCTGGTCCCAGTATTCTCCTGTGCCTGAGGCGGTGGCGGAGGATTGGGGCTGGTCGCAGTATTCTCCTGTGTTTGGGGCGGCTGCGGTTGGGGGGATTGGGGCTGGTCGCAGTGTTCTCCTGTGTTTGGGGCGGTGGAGGGGGATCGGGGCTGGTCGCAGTATTCTCCTGTGTTTGGGGCGACTGCGGTGGCGGGGGATCGGGGCTGGTCGCAGTATTCTCCTGTGTTTGGGGCGGCTGCGGTTGGGGGGATCGGGGCTGGTCGCAGTATTCTCCTGTGCCTGAGGCGGTGGCGGAGGATCGGGGCTGGTCGCAGTATCCTCCTGTGTTTGGCGCAGCCGCCGCACCGCAGAGTTTCTGGCGACGATCAGTGTTTCGTATGCTGCAGGTGGTGATGGACATCTACGAGCTGGAGAACCCAGAGGGGATCATCCTGTCTATGGGGGGGCAGCTCCCCAATAACATCGCCATGGCCCTGCACCGTCAGCAGTGCCGCGTCCTTGGTACTTCCCCCGAGGCCATAGACTCTGCTGAGAACCGCTTCAAGTTCTCCCGCCTGCTGGACACCATCGGGATCAGTCAGCCGCAGTGGAGGGAGCTGTCAGACACCCCGGTGAGCGGACGGGGGAAGGGCCGGGTGACTCGAGGGTGGAGGGCCGGTGTGACCCATTGTCTCTGACCCTCCGTCTTCCCATCTCCAGTCTGCGCTGCAGTTCTGTAACACGGTCGGATACCCCTGCGTGGTGCGGCCATCATACGTCCTCAGCGGCGCCGCCATGAACGTGGCCTACTCAGATGAAGACCTGGAAAAGTTTCTGTCCAGTGCGGTGGCCGTGTCCAAGGAGCATCCGGTGGTCATCTCCAAGTACATCCAGGAAGCCAAGGTTCATGTGGTGGAGTCTGTGGGATCAGTGGGGAGGAGGGGGAATCAGCGGAGGGGATAGCCCGAGCTAAATGGGCGAATCGGCAGAGGGGGGAACCAGAGATAAGTGGGGTGGGGATCAGCAGAGGGGGATAGCCAGGGGTAAGTGGGGGGGATCAGCGGAGGGGATAGCCCGAGCTAAATGGGCGAATCGGCAGAGGGGGGAACCAGAGATAAGTGGGGTGGGGATCAGCAGAGGGGGATAGCCAGGGGTAAGTGGGGGGGATCAGCGGAGGGGATAGCCCGAGCTAAATGGGCGAATCGGCAGAGGGGGGAACCAGAGATAAGTGGGGTGGGGATCAGCAGAGGGGGATAGCCAGGGGTAAGTGGGGGGGATCAGCGGAGGGGATAGCCCGAGCTAAGTGGGCGAATCGGCAGAGGGGGGAACCAGAGATAAGTGGGGTGGGGATCAGCGGAGGGGGATCAGCGGAGGAGGATAGCCAGGGGTAAGTGGGGGGGATCAGCGGAGGAGGATAGCCAGGGGTAAGTGGGGGGTGAGGGGGTGGGCACTAGAAATGAGTGGATCGGTCTCCAGAGGGGATCCAGCAGGCAGTGGGAGTGATTGGCAGAGATCAGTGGAGTGATCCGACAGTCAGCGGGGGGGCGGCTGGCGGACATCATGTGGGTCAGAGGTGGAGGTGGGATGATCACGACCTTGCTCCTGTGTGACCAGGAGATCGATGTGGACGCGGTGGCCTGTGACGGCGTGGTGGTAGCTGTGGCCATTTCAGAGCACGTGGAGAATGCGGGGGTGCACTCCGGAGACGCCACGCTGGTCACCCCTCCTCAGGACATCACCCCCAAAACCTTGGAGCGGATCAAGGCCATTGTGCACGCGGTGGGGCTGGAGCTCCAGGTGACCGGACCTTTTAACCTGCAGCTCATCGCCAAGGTAACAAGATGGTGCCTGTGCCCATGCAGTGCATTGTGGGAGATGTAGGGATCACTATTAACCCTTCGATGTTCCCTAGGATGATCAGCTGAAGGTGATCGAGTGCAACGTCCGAGTCTCCCGCTCCTTCCCCTTTGTATCCAAGACGTTGGGGGTGGATCTGGTCGCCCTGGCAACACAAGTCATCATGGGAGAAGAGGTGGAACCTGTGGGACTCATGGCCGGCACAGGCATTGTGGGAGTGAAGGTTAGTGATGGCGTCCGTGGCCCCCGGTAGCTGCCCTCTGTGATCTCCACCCCCGTCGCTGCCCCCTGTGATCTCCACCCCCGTCGCTGCCCCCTGTGATCTCCACCCCCGTCGCTGCCCCCTGTGATCTCCACCCCCGTCGCTGCCCCCTGTGATCTCCACCCCCGTCGCTGCCCCCTGTGATCTCCACCCCCGTCGCTGCCCTCTCCACCCCCGTCGCTGCCCTCTCCACCCCCGTCGCTGCCCTCTGTGATCTCCACCCCCGTCGCTGCCCCCTGTGATCTCCACCCCCGTCGCTGCCCTCTGTGATCTCCACCCCCGTCGCTGCCCTCTGTGATCTCCACCCCCGTCGCTGCCCTCTGTGATCTCCACCCCCGTCGCTGCCCTCTGTGATCTCCACCCCCGTCGCTGCCCTCTGTGATCTCCACCCCCGTCGCTGCCCTCTGTGATCTCCACCCCCGTCGCTGCCCTCTGTGATCTCCACCCCCGTCGCTGCCCTCTGTGATCTCCACCCCCGTCGCTGCCCTCTGTGATCTCCACCCCCGTCGCTGCCCTCTGTGATCTCCACCCCCGTCGCTGCCCTCTGTGATCTCCACCCCCGTCGCTGCCCTCTGTGATCTCCACCCCCGTCGCTGCCCCCTGTGATCTCCACCCCCGTCGCTGCCCCCTGTGATCTCCACCCCCGTCGCTGCCCCCTGTGATCTCCACCCCCGTCGCTGCCCCCTGTGATCTCCACCCCCGTCGCTGCCCCCTGTGATCTCCACCCCCGTCGCTGCCCCCTGTGATCTCCACCCCCGTCGCTGCCCCCTGTGATCTCCACCCCCGTCGCTGCCCCCTGTGATCTCCACCCCCGTCGCTGCCCCCTGTGATCTCCACCCCCGTCGCTGCCCCCTGTGATCTCCACCCCCGTCGCTGCCCCCTGTGATCTCCACCCCCGTCGCTGCCCCCTGTGATCTCCACCCCCGTCGCTGCCCCCTGTGATCTCCACCCCCGTCGCTGCCCCCTGTGATCTCCACCCCCGTCGCTGCCCCCTGTGATCTCCACCCCCGTCGCTGCCCCCTGTGATCTCCACCCCCGTCGCTGCCCCCTGTGATCTCCACCCCCGTCGCTGCCCCCTGTGATCTCCACCCCCGTCGCTGCCCCCTGTGATCTCCACCCCCGTCGCTGCCCCCTGTGATCTCCACCCCCGTCGCTGCCCCCTGTGATCTCCACCCCCGTCGCTGCCCCCTGTGATCTCCACCCCCGTCGCTGCCCCCTGTGATCTCCACCCCCGTCGCTGCCCCCTGTGATCTCCACCCCCGTCGCTGCCCCCTGTGATCTCCACCCCCGTCGCTGCCCCCTGTGATCTCCACCCCCGTCGCTGCCCCCTGTGATCTCCACCCCCGTCGCTGCCCCCTGTGATCTCCACCCCCGTCGCTGCCCCCTGTGATCTCCACCCCCGTCGCTGCCCCCTGTGATCTCCACCCCCGTCGCTGCCCCCTGTGATCTCCACCCCCGTCGCTGCCCCCTGTGATCTCCACCCCCGTCGCTGCCCCCTGTGATCTCCACCCCCGTCGCTGCCCCCTGTGATCTCCACCCCCGTCGCTGCCCCCTGTGATCTCCACCCCCGTCGCTGCCCCCTGTGATCTCCACCCCCGTCGCTGCCCCCTGTGATCTCCACCCCCGTCGCTGCCCCCTGTGATCTCCACCCCCGTCGCTGCCCCCTGTGATCTCCACCCCCGTCGCTGCCCCCTGTGATCTCCACCCCCGTCGCTGCCCCCTGTGATCTCCACCCCCGTCGCTGCCCCCTGTGATCTCCACCCCCGTCGCTGCCCCCTGTGATCTCCACCCCCGTCGCTGCCCCCTGTGATCTCCACCCCCGTCGCTGCCCCCTGTGATCTCCACCCCCGTCGCTGCCCCCTGTGATCTCCACCCCCGTCGCTGCCCCCTGTGATCTCCACCCCCGTCGCTGCCCCCTGTGATCTCCACCCCCGTCGCTGCCCCCTGTGATCTCCACCCCCGTCGCTGCCCCCTGTGATCTCCACCCCCGTCGCTGCCCCCTGTGATCTCCACCCCCGTCGCTGCCCCCTGTGATCTCCACCCCCGTCGCTGCCCCCTGTGATCTCCACCCCCGTCGCTGCCCCCTGTGATCTCCACCCCCGTCGCTGCCCCCTGTGATCTCCACCCCCGTCGCTGCCCCCTGTGATCTCCACCCCCGTCGCTGCCCCCTGTGATCTCCACCCCCGTCGCTGCCCCCTGTGATCTCCACCCCCGTCGCTGCCCCCTGTGATCTCCACCCCCGTCGCTGCCCCCTGTGATCTCCACCCCCGTCGCTGCCCCCTGTGATCTCCACCCCCGTCGCTGCCCCCTGTGATCTCCACCCCCGTCGCTGCCCCCTGTGATCTCCACCCCCGTCGCTGCCCCCTGTGATCTCCACCCCCGTCGCTGCCCCCTGTGATCTCCACCCCCGTCGCTGCCCCCTGTGATCTCCACCCCCGTCGCTGCCCCCTGTGATCTCCACCCCCGTCGCTGCCCCCTGTGATCTCCACCCCCGTCGCTGCCCCCTGTGATCTCCACCCCCGTCGCTGCCCCCTGTGATCTCCACCCCCGTCGCTGCCCCCTGTGATCTCCACCCCCGTCGCTGCCCCCTGTGATCTCCACCCCCGTCGCTGCCCCCTGTGATCTCCACCCCCGTCGCTGCCCCCTGTGATCTCCACCCCCGTCGCTGCCCCCTGTGATCTCCACCCCCGTCGCTGCCCCCTGTGATCTCCACCCCCGTCGCTGCCCCCTGTGATCTCCACCCCCGTCGCTGCCCCCTGTGATCTCCACCCCCGTCGCTGCCCCCTGTGATCTCCACCCCCGTCGCTGCCCCCTGTGATCTCCACCCCCGTCGCTGCCCCCTGTGATCTCCACCCCCGTCGCTGCCCCCTGTGATCTCCACCCCCGTCGCTGCCCCCTGTGATCTCCACCCCCGTCGCTGCCCCCTGTGATCTCCACCCCCGTCGCTGCCCCCTGTGATCTCCACCCCCGTCGCTGCCCCCTGTGATCTCCACCCCCGTCGCTGCCCCCTGTGATCTCCACCCCCGTCGCTGCCCCCTGTGATCTCCACCCCCGTCGCTGCCCCCTGTGATCTCCACCCCCGTCGCTGCCCCCTGTGATCTCCACCCCCGTCGCTGCCCCCTGTGATCTCCACCCCCGTCGCTGCCCCCTGTGATCTCCACCCCCGTCGCTGCCCCCTGTGATCTCCACCCCCGTCGCTGCCCCCTGTGATCTCCACCCCCGTCGCTGCCCCCTGTGATCTCCACCCCCGTCGCTGCCCCCTGTGATCTCCACCCCCGTCGCTGCCCCCTGTGATCTCCACCCCCGTCGCTGCCCCCTGTGATCTCCACCCCCGTCGCTGCCCCCTGTGATCTCCACCCCCGTCGCTGCCCCCTGTGATCTCCACCCCCGTCGCTGCCCCCTGTGATCTCCACCCCCGTCGCTGCCCCCTGTGATCTCCACCCCCGTCGCTGCCCCCTGTGATCTCCACCCCCGTCGCTGCCCCCTGTGATCTCCACCCCCGTCGCTGCCCCCTGTGATCTCCACCCCCGTCGCTGCCCCCTGTGATCTCCACCCCCGTCGCTGCCCCCTGTGATCTCCACCCCCGTCGCTGCCCCCTGTGATCTCCACCCCCGTCGCTGCCCCCTGTGATCTCCACCCCCGTCGCTGCCCCCTGTGATCTCCACCCCCGTCGCTGCCCCCTGTGATCTCCACCCCCGTCGCTGCCCCCTGTGATCTCCACCCCCGTCGCTGCCCCCTGTGATCTCCACCCCCGTCGCTGCCCCCTGTGATCTCCACCCCCGTCGCTGCCCCCTGTGATCTCCACCCCCGTCGCTGCCCCCTGTGATCTCCACCCCCGTCGCTGCCCCCTGTGATCTCCACCCCCGTCGCTGCCCCCTGTGATCTCCACCCCCGTCGCTGCCCCCTGTGATCTCCACCCCCGTCGCTGCCCCCTGTGATCTCCACCCCCGTCGCTGCCCCCTGTGATCTCCACCCCCGTCGCTGCCCCCTGTGATCTCCACCCCCGTCGCTGCCCCCTGTGATCTCCACCCCCGTCGCTGCCCCCTGTGATCTCCACCCCCGTCGCTGCCCCCTGTGATCTCCACCCCCGTCGCTGCCCTCTGTGATCTCCACCCCCGTCACTGTCCTGCATCCCTCAGGTGCCGCAGTTCTCCTTCTCCCGCCTGGCTGGAGCAGACGTGGTCCTCGGGGTGGAGATGACTAGCACGGGGGAGGTCGCCTGCTTCGGGGAGAACCGCTATGAGGCGTATCTGAAGGCCATGCTGAGCACCGGCTTCAAGATCCCCCACAACAACATCCTGCTGACCATCGGCAGCTACAAGGTATGTACACGTATGGACCCGCTGCCCATTGGTGGGCACACGTTGTATGACCATGTATGGACCCTTTGACCATCGGGGTACACTTTGTATGGACCCTCTGACCATCAGGGGGTATACGTTGTATGGATCTGCTGATCATTGAGGGTGCACGTTGTATGACCACGTATGGACCCTCTGACCATTGGGGCTACACATCGTATGACCCTTCTGGGAGATGTCGGCTTTTATGAAATGAGAACAGTAACTCTTGAGACATTGGATCTTTGTCTAATTTTTCCCAAAAATTTGATTTATCCGCAAATCGCGCACTGCAATGCCTCAATTGCCCCCAAAACCCTGGAGTAACGCTGAGGCCAGCCCCCTCCATGGCTCTTTGACATCACTAATGCTGTGGTTGTCAGTGACTTCCCCATAGATACGGATGGTAACCGATCATGATCAATACCCATTTAATAACACTGTGCACTCGCAGATTTAGTTTTTTAAATTGTTAAAAAATGGTTCGAAAATTATCTGTTAATCATGTTTCGATGAGGCGGACCGTCGTTCTGTGCAGGTCACGGACTGAAACTGACAGTGTCGCTGCCAAAAGTAACATAACCCTCCTATGCCTGAGACGACTGATGTGACCTCTTACATTGTGGCCTCCACTGTTCCTCCACCAATACTCATGAAAGAAGGCCAAGTGTGACTTGGGTTTGGGGCGTCTTCCGCCCGGACGGCCGCTGCTGCCGCCGCTTTCTAGTGGATTTAAAACAAAGCTAAAAATGTGTAATTGTAGTTCAGATGTGGCAGGACCTCAGTCACTCTGAGGCTGACACCTCCCTCTGTTCCTCTCACTGGAGTCTCTTATTTGCAGACTACTACTCTCATCTTCTTCACTGCTGCAGTTCTACAACATATAATTCTGGAGGATTTGCGCAGTGTTTTTTTTGTATCTATTAATGAGCTGTCCTCTCACTATCCAGATTCGCCCTAAAGTGGCTGCTACATTTCCTGCCTCAGCTTTTATACAGGCTCTGATAGTCGCTCCTGATTGGCTGCACAGTATCGTGTGGCGCCATTACTGCAGGGCATTATGGGAAACTCACACGGTTGCATCTGACGTCGAATCTTCTGCCATGTGTCAGAATTTGGCGGGCGAATTTCATAACATCGTAGAGAGCGACCCTGTGCTTGCAGCTCTGAATGTGACCGGAGTGACTGCTCTATCTTGCAGAATAAGAGTGAGCTGCTCCCCGCGGTGCGGACGCTGGAGAGCCTGGGGTACAGTCTGGTCGCGAGTGTGGGCACTGCCGACTTCTACACGGAACACGGCATCAAGGTAATGTTATGTGACTCGCCGCTCCGCCCCAGTGACTCGCGGCTCCGCCTCAGTGACTCGCAGCTACGTATAACGCCCGCTTCTCTACAGGTGAAGGCCATGGATTGGCCCTTTGAGGATCCGGACGGCGATGGGTCCCTGAAGCAGCGGAGCATCATGGACCATCTATCCGAGAACCATTTTGACCTGGTCATCAACCTCTCCATGAGGAATTCGGGGGGCCGCCGCCTCTCCTCCTTCGTGACGCGGGGGTACCGCACCCGCCGCCTGGCCGTGGATTACTCTGTGCCCCTTATCATCGACATCAAGTGCACCAAGCTGTTTGTGGAGGTGAGTGTCGGGGGCACACAGGGTGGGCTCGGAACAAGCCGTAGGGTCAGGGCAGCCTCCCATATCTGCGTCTCCTGCAGGCTCTCCGACAGATCAGAGCGGCCCCTCCGGTGAAGACCCACGTGGACTGCATGACCTCCCAGAAACTCATCCGCCTGCCCGGTGAGGAGCCGAAACCAGGAGCGATGGGGTGGGGTCTAGTGCCGTGGAGAGGCATGGGGGTGAAGGGGGCAGATGGGGCTGGAGGAAGAGGAGGCATTAAGGGCTGCGGAATATTGTTGGGGATCTGACACGATCCAAAGAGTGAAAATGTAATCCCCAGAGAAGAGCAGCTGCCGATCATCAGCGCAGTCAGTGCCGTGCGTTACTAATCGTGGGGAGACCAGACAGGGCCGAGCGAGAGAAACATAAAAAAAAATAAAATAAATCTTTATTTTTATATAGCGCTAACATATTCCGCAGCGCTTTACAGTTTGCACACATTATCATCACTGTCCCCGATGGGGCTCACAGTCTAGATTCCCTATCAGTATGTCTTTGGAATGTGGGAGGAAACCGGAGTACCCGGAGGAAACCCACGCAAACAAGGAGAGAACATACAAACTCTTTGCAGATGTTGTCCTGGGTAGGATTAGAACCCAGGACTCCAGCGCTGCAAGGCTGCTGTGCTAACCACTGCGCCACCGTGCCGCCCTCAAGAAACATGTCCGCTCATGGCAGAATCCCCCCCCCCCCCACTCAGTCTGCACGCGGCGGGGTTACTTACCTCTGAGCATCATCTTCTGTGCTTCTCCTTTGTTAGTTTTGTAGATGGCGTCTGCTGGGTGTGGTTGTTCTCGTGTGGAGATGACTTCCGCTGAGCGCCTTCACTCTTGGGGGGCACTGTCTTATTTTTGTGTTTCTTCTCAGGTCTGATCGACGTCCACGTTCACCTTCGGGAGCCCGGGGCCACACACAAGGAAGACTTCTCCTCCGGGACTGCGGCGGCACTGGCGGGCGGTGTCACCATGGTGTGCGCTATGCCCAACACCAACCCTGCCATCACCGACACTGCCAGCTTGTCACTGGCGCAGAAGGTCAGAGCGGCCACCGCGGTCCTGGTCAGCGGCCACCGCAGTCTCCGGGCGCTGCAGCTGGGTCACATTAACCCTTCATTCTTTCTCTTCAGTTGGCAGAAGCCGGTGCCCGCTGTGACTTTGCCCTTTTTCTCGGCGCTTGCTCGGAGAACACGGATTCCCTCGCCTCCATCGCCGGCTCAGCGGCCGGACTGAAGATGTATCTGAACGACACCTACTCCCAGCTGAAGATGGACAACGTGTCACTGTGGATGGAGGTGAGCGTGGCCTCTCTGGTTCCTGGCGGCCTGTCTGGTTCCTGGCGGCCTGTCTGGTTCCTGGCGGCCTGTCTGGCTCCTCTCAGGCTCCTCTCGGCCTCTCGGGCTCCTGGCGGCCTCTTGCGCTCCTCTCAGCCTCTCTGGTTCCTGGTGGCCTCTCTGGCTCCTCTCAGGCTCCTCTCGGCCTCTCGGGCTCCTGGCGGCCTCTTGCGCTCCTCTCAGCCTCTTGGGCTCCTGGCGGCCTGTCTGGTTCCTGGTGGCCTCTCTGGCTCCTCTCAGGCTCCTCTCGGCCTCTCAGGCTCCTGGCGGCCTCTTGTGCTCCTCTCAGCCTCTCTGGTTCCTGGCGGCCTCTCTGGCTCCTCTCAGGCTCCTCTCGGCCTCTCGGCGGCCTCTTGCGCTCCTCTCAGCCTCTTGGGCTCCTGGCGGCCTCTCTGGTTCCTGGCGGCCTCTCTGGCTCCTGGCGGCCTCTTGGGCTCCTCTCAGCCTCTCGGGCTCCTGGCGGCCTCTCTGGTTCCTGGCGGCCTCTCGGGCTCCTGGCTTGCTCGGGGGGAGTCTCCTCCATTAATAATTCTCCCTTCTCTTTCCAGCACTTTGAGAAGTGGCCCGCTCACCTGCCCGTCGTGGCCCACGCTGAAAACCAGACCGTCGCCGCCATCTTGATGGTCGCACAGCTGTACAAGAGATCAGTGCATATCTGCCACGTGGCCAAAAAAGAGGAGGTGGGTACCGGGCACGTTGAGGAGTCTTGGGTTGGCCACAAACGTAAGACTAATATGGCCGACCCTCCCAAGTGTTCTGTGGTCCTGACCATTCCCCGAGGGCAGAGAGATCTGGCTCTGAGATTTCTCTCACAGGAGATAAGCCTCTGACAGGTCTGGGACATGGGGGAAGGGACGTCTGCGATATGGGGATCTGGTGGGACGTGAGGGTCTATTGGGTGGGACGAAGGAGAGGTTTATGGGCAAAGGGGAGTCTGGGCATGTAGAGGCGGGCAGAATAGTGGAGAGTCTAGTGGGCAGAGGGGAGTCTGTGACAATAGGGGGTGAAGCGGAAGGGAGCCTGGGACATCGGGGGGGTGGGGCAGAGGGGAGCCTGGGGCATCAGGAGGGGAGCCTGCCTGGGACATGGGGGGTCCAGCATTCTCCCACCTTTTGCCAGTGTTTGCTTTCCTTGATGACCCCACTGCTGCCTCCTTCATTGCCTGATTTTTTTTTTTTTTTTTTTAACACAGATTCTCATCATTAAAGCGGCTAAGCAGAAGGGGATCCTGGTGACCTGCGAGGTGGCCCCTCATCACCTCTTCCTGTGCCAGGATGACCTGGAGCGGCTGGGGGATAAGCGGGGCCAGGTGCGCCCCATGCTGGGCACCAGAGACGACCTGCAGGCTCTGTGGGACAACCTGGATGTTATAGACTGCTTCGCCACCGATCATGGTGAGGACGGACGCTTCTCTCACTGCGAGGTCCGTACGGCCCCTCGGGGGGGTTGTGGGGCCCGGCATTAACCTGCGGTAATCTCTGTCCTCTCAGCCCCTCATTCTGTGGAGGAGAAGGACAGTCCCAATCCCCCTCCAGGATACCCCGGGCTGGAGACAATGCTGCCCCTTCTGCTGACTGCGGTCAGCGAGGGGCGGCTGACCATCGAGGACATCATCAAACGTCTGTACGAGAACCCCCGAAAGATTTTCTCCCTCCCGGTCCAGGAGAACACGTACATAGAGGTGAGTGCTTGCTGGTATCGGCTGTCTGCTTGCTTGCTGACTGTCTCCTCCTCTTCACAAACTGTTAATAATGAATGTCAGTCATCACCCTTCTTAAATCCTCCCTGTCTGGCTCTGCCCTCTCTTCCGCCACTCCTCCTCCTTGTCTGGCTCTGCCCTCTCTCCTCCTCCTTGCTGGCTGGCTCTGTCCTCTCTCCCCCACTCCTCCTCCTCGCTGGTTGGCTCTGCTCTCCCTTCCCCTGCTCCTCCTCCTCGTAGGCTGGCTCTGCCCTCTCTTCCCCCGCTCCTCCTCCTCGCTGGCTGGCTCTGCCCTCTCTTCCCCGCTCCTCCTCCTCGCTGGCTGGCTCTGCCCTCTATTCCCCCGCTCCTCCTCCTCGCTGGCTGGCTCTGCCCTCTATTCCCCCGCTCCTCCTCCTCGCTGGCTGGCTCTGCCCTCCTTCCCCACTCCTCCTCCTCGCTGGTTTGCTCTGCCCTCCCTTCCCATGCTCCTCCTCCTCGCTGGCTGGCTCTGCCCTCCCTTCCCCCACTCCTCCTCTCTGGCTGTCTCTGCCCTCTCTCCTCTACTCCTCCTCGCTGGCTGGCTCTGTCCTCTCTTTCCCCACTCCTCCTCCTCGCTGGCTGGCTCTACCCTCCCTCTCCCACTCCTCCTCCCTCTCCCACTCCTCCTCCTCGCTGACTGTCTCCTACCTCCCACAGGTGGATCTGGAGCAGGAGTGGCTGGTGCCGCAGTCCCTGCAGTTCACCAAATCTAAGTGGACTCCATTTGAAGGGATGAAGCTGAAGGGTGCGGTGCGGAGGGTGGTGCTGCGAGGGGAAGTCGCCTACATAGACGGGCAGGTACGGGGCCCCACCATCGTCTCCACTATCTGGGCCCCCACACACCCCATCGTCTCCTCTGTTGGGCCCCCTACCCTCGGTTCATTGCCTGTTTTCTAGGTCCTAGTGCCGGCCGGTTATGGTCAAGATGTCAGGAAATGGGCTCCACCGCTGATCGCCGCCACGCAGCCGACCCCTGCCAAGGAGCTGGTGAAGGTGAGGCCCCTCCCCCAAGTGCTCTCGGCCAATCAGCTCAGTGACACAAAATTCAGAGCAGGAAGAGGTCACACAATGCGCCGTTATTTAACGGCACTGATGAGTCTTGTGATGTCGCTGGACAAGAGCAGAAACTGCTCCAGCCTCCGCCATCCACGCACGCTCCTGCCATCCGCGCACGCTCCGGCCTCCGCCATCCGCGCACGCTCCGCCATCCGCGCACCCTCCGCCATCCGCGCACGCTCCTGCCTCCGCCATCCGCGCACGCTCCTGCCTCCGCCATCCGCGCACGCTCCTGCCTCCGCCATCCGCGCACGCTCCTGCCTCCGCCATCCGCGCACGCTCCTGCCTCCGCCATCCGCGCACGCTCCTGCCTCCGCCATCCGCGCACGCTCCTGCCTCCGCCATCCGCGCACGCTCCTGCCTCCGCCATCCGCGCACGCTCCTGCCTCCGCCATCCGCGCACGCTCCTGCCTCCGCCATCCGCGCACGCTCCTGCCTCCGCCATCCGCGCACGCTCCTGCCTCCGCCATCCGCGCACGCTCCTCGTCACTAATCTTCCTCTTTGTTAGACTCCAGAGCGTCACCGCCATGTCACCGTGCAGAGTGAGACCGTCCGCAGCCGCGCTCCCAGCCCCCGCAGAGCAGGTCCCGCCGGAGACGCCCGCTTTCATCTGCCACCCAGGATCCATCGCGCCTCTGATCCCGGGTTACCAGGTGAGCAGCCGCCACGTCTCCATGACCGACGCCCCAGTCACTGACTGCAAGCAGAGATCCTAAACATGAAGTCTGGGTCACATGACCCGCACAGTGCTGAAGCGTTAAACCTGTGAGCGCTGCACTCTGTAGTCCTGTGACTATGGGTCTGACATCCCGGTTAACCCTTTATTGCAATATCCAGGGCTCAGGAGGACGTCCACGTCTCGGGGCCGAGGGAGCAGCGACAGGACCGGTAACTGGGCAGGTTCAAATCTCTTGGGGGAGGGGCTAAATTAACTTAATCATGTGACTTCTGATTATCACCAATCGGGTGGATAGAGGAATCCCAGGTCATGACTGCTGCTGTGGGAGGAGCTTATGTAGAGCCCGCCCTCTCTCCCGCTGCAGCGGCTGTAATTTACACAATAACATCCATGATTGCCCCTCAGTGATCGACATGTAAAATGATCATCGCACTCCAGTCACCTCCAGAGCTGCACTCGCTATTCTGCTGTTACTTTGTGTCTTATCCTCCAGTCCCCTCCAGATCTGCAATTGGCTCTGTCTTATACCTCAATGACCGTGGTTCCTCGGGGTCGTGAGAGGTGCGGTGTAGATGCTGCAGCCTGGGACCCTCAGTTCAGTAATCGGGGTCCAGTCCTTACACGCTGTAGTTGTCAGTGCGGAGCCTGGCATGTGGGGCTGCCATCACTGACCAATGTACAAACTTTCTCTCTTAGCAGCTGAGGAGCAGAAGGAGCGAGCGCCCAAGAAGTCTCCAGAAGCAGGTGATAAAGCATCTCTAACCCTGCCAGCTTCCCTCCTGCCTGTGACTTCTCCCTCCCCTTCCTGCCTGCTGCGGCTCTTCTCCCTCCCCTTCCTGCCTGCTGCGGCTCCTCTTCCTCCCCTTCCTGTCTGCTGTGGCTCCTCTCGTCTTCCTGCCTGCTGCGGCTCCTCTCGTCTTCCTGCCTGCTGCTGCTCCTCTCCCTCGTCTTCCTGCCTGCTGCGGCTCCTCTCGTCTTCCTGCCTGCTGCTGCTCCTCTCCCTCGTCTTCCTGCTTGCTGCGGCTCCTCTCCCTCGTCTTCCTGCCTGTTGCGGCTCCTCTCCCTCTCTCCGTCTTCTTGCCTGTGGCGGCTCCTCTCCCTCTGTCCATCTTCCTGCCTGGTGCGGCTCTTCTCCCTCATCTTCCTGCCTGTGGTGGCTCCTCTCTGTCCATCTTTCTGCCTGTGGCGGCTCCTCTCCCTCGTCTTCCTGCCTGTGGTGGCTCCTCTCCCTCTGTCCATCTTTCTGCCTGTGGCGGCTCCTCACCCTCTCTCCGTCTTCTTGCCCGTGGCGGCTCCTCTCCCTCTCTCCGTCTTCTTGCCCGTGGCGGCTCCTCTCCCTCCCTCCTGTCCATCTTCCTGCCTGTGGCGGCTCCATGAGCACCCCTGTGTATGGGACCCCCCCTGTGTGGGAGGGTTGTGGGGTCACCATTGCGGGGAGCAGTCGTCCTTTCCTTGTGCTGATGACAGGTTCTGTGTTTGCAGATCTTTCCTTCATCCAGGACGGTTACAGCCACCCGCCCCCGATACCGCGCCTCACGTCCCCCCAGAACTTGTCCGTGCTGACCTCCCCGCTTCTGCACCCCCTCATAGGGCAGCACATCCTGTCTGTTCGGCAGTTCAGCAAGGACCAGGTGAGACGCTCGCACCCGGAGCTGCCGCGGTCAGTAGTGTCTGCGCTGTAGCAGGGGCAGCAGGGAACGCAGCTTTGGATGATGTAACCACGAGATGATCCCGCTGTCTGCTCTCTTCCAGATGTCTCACCTCTTTAATGTGGCGCACACGCTGCGGATGCTGGTCCAGAAGGAGCGCAGCCTCGACATCCTGAAGGTCTGGGAGTCTCCATCTTTATTTGGTTTTGGCTTTTGTTCCTCTGTGGCAGTCGGGGCCCCTCCCTCCAACCTTCTATGGGCTCTCAGGGGGCTCTCCCTCTGGGGCTCGTGGGCCTCCCTCTCTCTCTCTCTCTCTCTCTCCCTCTGGGGCTCGCGGGCCTCCCTCTCTCTCTCTCCCTCTGGGGCTCGCGGGCCTCCCTCTCTCCCTCTGGGGCTCGCGGGCCTCCCTCCTCTCCCTCTGGGGCTCGCGGGCCTCCCTCCCTCTCCCTCTGGGGCTCGCGGGCCTCCCTCCCTCTCTCTCTGGGGCTCGCGGGCCTCCCTCCCTCCCTCTCCCTCTGGGGCTCGCGGGCCTCCCTCCCTCTCCCTCTGGGGCTCGCGGGCCTCCCTCCCTCCCTCTCCCTCTGTTGCTCGCGGGCCTCCCTCCCTCCCTCTCCCTCTGGGGCTCGCGGGCCTCCCTCCTCTCCCTCTGGGGCTCGCGGGCCTCCCTCCTCTCCCTCTGGGGCTCGCGGGCCTCCCTCCTCTCCCTCTGGGGCTCGCGGGCCTCCCTCCCTCTCCCTCTGGGGCTCGCGGGGCTCCCTCCCTCCCTCTCCCTCTGGGGCTCGCGGGGCTCCCTCCCTCCCTCTCCCTCTGGGGCTCGCAGGCCTCCCTCCCTCTCCCTCTGGGGCTCGCAGGCCTCCCTCCCTCTCCCTCTGGGGCTCGCGGGCCTCCCTCTCTCTCTCTCCCTCTGGGGCTCGCGGGCCTCCCTCTCTCCCTCTGGGGCTCGCGGGCCTCCCTCCTCTCCCTCTGGGGCTCGCGGGCCTCCCTCCCTCTCCCTCTGGGGCTCGCGGGCCTCCCTCCCTCTCTCTCTGGGGCTCGCGGGCCTCCCTCCCTCCCTCTCCCTCTGGGGCTCGCGGGCCTCCCTCCCTCTCCCTCTGGGGCTCGCGGGCCTCCCTCTCCCTCTGTTGCTCGCGGGCCTCCCTCCCTCCCTCTCCCTCTGGGGCTCGCGGGCCTCCCTCCTCTCCCTCTGGGGCTCGCGGGCCTCCCTCTCTCTCTCTCCCTCTGGGGCTCGCGGGCCTCCCTCCCTCTCTCTCTGTTGCTCGCGGGCCTCCCTCCCTCCCTCTCCCTCTGGGGCTCGCGGGCCTCCCTCCTCTCCCTCTGGGGCTCGCGGGCCTCCCTCTCTCTCTCTCCCTCTGGGGCTCGCGGGCCTCCCTCTCTCCCTCTGGGGCTCGCGGGCCTCCCTCCCTCTCTCTCTGGGGCTCGCGGGCCTCCCTCCCTCCCTCTCCCTCTGGGGCTCGCGGGCCTCCCTCCCTCTCCCTCTGGGGCTCGCGGGCCTCCCTCTCCCTCTGTTGCTCGCGGGCCTCCCTCCCTCCCTCTCCCTCTGGGGCTCGCGGGCCTCCCTCCTCTCCCTCTGGGGCTCGCGGGCCTCCCTCTCTCTCTCTCCCTCTGGGGCTCGCGGGCCTCCCTCCCTCTCTCTCTGTTGCTCGCGGGCCTCCCTCCCTCCCTCTCCCTCTGGGGCTCGCGGGCCTCCCTCCTCTCCCTCTGGGGCTCGCGGGCCTCCCTCTCTCTCTCTCCCTCTGGGGCTCGCGGGCCTCCCTCTCTCCCTCTGGGGCTCGCGGGCCTCCCTCCTCTCCCTCTGGGGCTCGCGGGCCTCCCTCCCTCTCCCTCTGGGGCTCGCGGGCCTCCCTCCCTCTCTCTCTGGGGCTCGCGGGCCTCCCTCCCTCCCTCTCCCTCTGGGGCTCGCGGGCCTCCCTCCCTCTCCCTCTGGGGCTCGCGGGCCTCCCTCCCTCCCTCTCCCTCTGTTGCTCGCGGGCCTCCCTCCCTCCCTCTCCCTCTGGGGCTCGCGGGCCTCCCTCCTCTCCCTCTGGGGCTCGCGGGCCTCCCTCCTCTCCCTCTGGGGCTCGCGGGCCTCCCTCCTCTCCCTCTGGGGCTCGCGGGCCTCCCTCCCTCTCCCTCTGGGGCTCGCGGGGCTCCCTCCCTCCCTCTCCCTCTGGGGCTCGCGGGGCTCCCTCCCTCCCTCTCCCTCTGGGGCTCGCAGGCCTCCCTCCCTCTCCCTCTGGGGCTCGCAGGCCTCCCTCCCTCTCCCTCTGGGGCTCGCGGGCCTCCCTCTCTCTCTCTCCCTCTGGGGCTCGCGGGCCTCCCTCTCTCCCTCTGGGGCTCGCGGGCCTCCCTCCTCTCCCTCTGGGGCTCGCGGGCCTCCCTCCCTCTCCCTCTGGGGCTCGCGGGCCTCCCTCCCTCTCTCTCTGGGGCTCGCGGGCCTCCCTCCCTCCCTCTCCCTCTGGGGCTCGCGGGCCTCCCTCCCTCTCCCTCTGGGGCTCGCGGGCCTCCCTCTCCCTCTGTTGCTCGCGGGCCTCCCTCCCTCCCTCTCCCTCTGGGGCTCGCGGGCCTCCCTCCTCTCCCTCTGGGGCTCGCGGGCCTCCCTCCTCTCCCTCTGGGGCTCGCGGGCCTCCCTCCTCTCCCTCTGGGGCTCGCGGGCCTCCCTCCTCTCCCTCTGGGGCTCGCGGGCCTCCCTCCCTCCCTCTCCCTCTCCCTCTGGGGCTCGCGGGGCTCCCTCCCTCCCTCTCCCTCTGGGGCTCGCAGGCCTCCCTCCCTCTCCCTCTGGGGCTCGCAGGCCTCCCTCCCTCTCCCTCTGGGGCTCGCGGGCCTCCCTCTCCCTCTGGGGCTCGCGGGCCTCCCTCCCTCCCTCTCCCTCTGGGGCTCGCGGGCCTCCCTCCCTCCCTCTCCCTCTGGGGCTCGCGGGCCTCCCTCCCTCCCTCTCCCTCTGGGGCTCGCGGGCCTCCCTCCCTCCCTCTCCCTCTGGGGCTCGCGGGCCTCCCTCCCTCCCTCTCCCTCTGGGGCTCGCGGGCCTCCCTCCCTCTGCCACTTTCTAGTGGTACTCGAGCCTTAACCTCTGTGGTGTTCATCACTTCGCTCTTTTGTTCAGGGAAAGGTGATGGCCTCCATGTTTTTTGAGGCGAGCACGCGGACTAGCAGCTCCTTTGCGGCAGCCATGCATCGTCTGGGCGGCTCGGTGATCACGTTTTCAGAGACTACGTCGTCCTCTCAGAAAGGGGAGTCTCTCACGGACTCGGTTCAGACCATGAGCTGTTACTCGGATGTGCTGGTGGTGAGACATCCGGAGCCTGGAGCAGTGGAGGTTTGTGTCACCGCCACCATCACTGGACCACCGTAACCCCCTCTTCCTCATATTAACACTTTCTTTGCTGTCTTCCTCAGCTCGCAGCTAAGCATTGCCGAAAGCCGGTCATCAACGCAGGAGATGGGGTGGGAGAGCACCCGACACAGGCGCTGCTGGACATCTTCACCATTCGAGAGGAGCTGGGCACCGTCAACGGGATGACTGTAAGTAGGGGACCCCTACGGGTGGTGGAGCATGCGACATCTACAGGGGGTTGTGGGAGATGGGGCACCTACAGTGGGGTTGAGGGGGATGGTGCACTGTCATAAACCGGGGGTGTTTGGTTGCCCCAGTTCTTTCTTCAGGGATTTATTTATATCCCACTTCCCAGTTCCGGTTTGGGCCTTGCAGCTCTCTGGTGCCCCCTTACCCCCAGGTCAGTCAGGGAACTACACCTAGGGTAATTAGTCGCCAGAAAGGCTTACCTGTCGTGTACTGGCTATTGGGCACACTGCAACGAGGGTGAAATAACTACTCCCGCTCAGGCAGGAATTATAATATCAAACGCTGTCTGTCAGTGCCAGCTATACCCAACAAGGTCAGTATGCTCTGCTGCCACCAGCTTCTACTCCGATTAGTAGCGGGTCAGGAGCCAACCCAATCAGTAGCGTAATTTAGTTCAGAGGACGTTGGAGGTACGTTTTAGAGCAAAGAAAACGAAGCTAGTAAATATTATAACTTTTCCTCCAAAAAGAAATGGGCAGTGTTTACAAAAGGTATAAAAAACGATATTACAAGGTGAGAAAATTATAGTATGTACAGAACGATTACAAAATAAAAGGAATTAAAGATGAAAATAAACTTACATTTGTCTTATGTCATTTCATGGTAAGCCATGCGGCAGGGAGGAGGAGCATGTATGCATCAGGCACAGTATCTGCTAGGTGACTTTCCAGGCCAAGAAAGACAGAGCGCTCTAGTCCCGCCTCCGTGTCTTATACCTGTGCTCAAACTTAAGGCACTCCCACTGTGCCGACCTCACGGGGTGGTCGGTGAACAACAATTATGAAATACTCTATTACCCATATCTCTTAGCGTGAACCTCATAGAAGAAGGACAAAATTATCATTATGCTCAGCATGACATGGGGGTTCATTTCAGTATAAACATGACCTGCTTACGGAGAAATCCTTTTCACTGGGTTATAGATCTCTCGGTGGACATTCGGAATATGTAACTTTTACATCTCTATCACTAATAGTAGGGCATAATGTGACCCCAATTAAGTTTTTAAATGAACAAAAGAGCACGTTTCCACAACTGCCTTCAGCCAGCGAAGGGCCATAAACTACTCAGTGGGGGGCTCCTACCACACTAGTATCATGTTGCACAGAGTGTGTAGTGAGAAGGAGCTGGGAGGGGGGTCAAAAAGCCCACAGCTTGTGTCTGTAAAGCCATGGAACCTTCTAGAAGTATACTCAGAATATGGCATATTTATATCATTATGACAGGCACCTATACCAGGGGTGTCAAACTGCATTCCTCGAGGGCTGCAAACAGGTCATGTTTTCAGGATTTCCTTGTACTGCATAGGTGATAATTTAATCACCAACTCATTATTTGTGTAGGTGATTAAATTATCACCTGTGCAATGCAAGGAAATCCTGAAAACATGACCTGTTTGCAGCCCTGGAGGAATGCAGTTTGACACCACTGACCTATACAGTGATGCAGGGGATGGGGAACCTACAGTGGGGTTGAGGGGGATGGGACACCTACAGGGATATGCGGGGAATAAGGAACCTACAGTGGGATTGAGAGGGATGTGCGGGGGATGGGGCACCTACAGGGATGTGCGGGGGATGGGGCACCTACAGGGATGTGCGGGGGATGGGGCACCTACAGGGATGTGCGGGGGATGGGGCACCTACAGGGATGTGCGGGGGATGGGGCACCTACAGGGATGTGTGGGGGATGGGGCACCTACAGGGATGTGCGGGGGATGGGGCACCTACAGGGATGTGCGGGGGATAAGGAACCTACATTGGGGTTGAGGGGGATGGGGCACCTACAGGGCAGTGCGGGGGATGGGGCACCTTCAGGACCAGTGTGGGGAATGGGGCACGTACTGACTTGGAGTTGAGGGTTGTTGCCCCCTCCTCTGTAAGTTTTCATATGCACCTGATATTCTTCTGCCCATGTGACCTTTGCTCGTCCCTAGATCACCATGGTGGGTGACCTGAAGCACGGGCGCACGGTCCACTCTCTCGCCTGCCTCCTGACTCAATACCGTGTGAACCTGAGATATGTGACGCCACGCAGCCTTCGCATGCCCTCCAACATCATACACTTTGTGGCCTCCAAGGGAACCAAGCAGGTGAGGGTGGGGTTTGGCTGGAGGTGGGGTTTGGCTGGAGGTGGGTCTCGGCTGGAGGTGGGTCTCGGCTGGAGGTGGGTCTCGGCTGGAGGTGGGTCTCGGCTGGAGGTGGGTCTCGGCTGGAGGTGGGTCTCGGCTGGAGGTGGGTCTCGGCTGGAGGTGGGTCTCGGCTGGAGGTGGGTCTCGGCTGGAGGTGGGTCTCGGCTGGAGGTGGGGTTTGGCTGGAGGTGGGGTTTGGCTGGAGGTGGGGTTTGGCTGGAGGTGGGGTTTGGCTGGAGGTGGGGTCTCGGCTGGAGGTGGGGTCTCGGCTGGAGGTGGGTCTCGGCTGGAGGTGGGTCTCGTTTGACGCTCCGCGCTCTTGTAGGAGGAGTTTGACAGCATTGAGGAGGCGCTCCCAGACACGGACGTGCTCTACATGACCCGGATCCAGAAGGAGCGGTTCGGGAGCCAGGAGGAGTACGACAGTGTGAGTGGGGGCGGGGCTGATATGTTGGCAGGAGTTTGGGGGCGGGGCTTGTGCTCCTGCTGACCCCGACTCTTTATCTTTAGTGCTTTGGGCAGTTCATTCTCACTCCGCACATTATGACCCGTGCCAAGAAGAAGATGGTGGTGATGCACCCAATGCCGCGTGTCAACGAGATCAGGTGAGGGCACGGTGTTAGCGCCCCCTTGTGTCGGTTCTCCGATGTCACGTGCTTCCAGGTTTTCACCTTCTCTTCTTTTTCCCCTTCAGCCTTGAAGTAGACTCAGATCCCCGGGCTGCGTACTTCCGCCAGGCAGAGAACGGGATGTACGTGCGCATGGCGCTGCTGGCCACTGTCCTGGGAAAGTACTGATCCACCAGTGGAGCACCATGTGACTCTGCGCTGCCCCTCCCCCACGTGTCCTGCTCCCTGGGCTGGTTCCAGACTGTTCTGCGGATGCTAACCGGTCTTACCCTTCTTCTGGTACCCAGTGAGGCTCCTCCTACTTGGCGTCTGCTGAGGCCACGCCCATCCGGGGACTTTTTAAGCAGGCAATAAAGCGCACCTGTCAGCAGGACCGGTTCCTCTGGCTCCAGTTTCGTGTGCGGATGAGGAGAGCAGGGCGGTCGGACCGATGAGCAGCACCTCGTGTTTTTTGCTTACATTCCTCCTTTTTCTAAATAAAGATAATTGTGCACAATTCTGACTCCTCATGGGTGCGGCCACAGTGCGGCTGCTCGTGGGTGCGGCTGCTCGTGGCTTAACATTCGCCCGTGCAGTCACATCCAGAGCTATACATCTTGTTGTGGGAACTACGTCTCCCACAGTGCAATGGTGGTACGGCTTTAAGTGTTGGCAGAGACCCCAGATAACTACTCCCCCCAGTGTGTCCTTGTGCACGACCGGATCCCCATTCTCCAATGTTAACAGGACGCAGAGTCAGGACAGATTCAGTCAAAGCTCAGCTTTATTCACAATTAACAATATACAGCAGTGATACAATGTAACGAGCGACTCCGTGATGGTGGTCCCCATGGCGGATCAGTGGTCTCCACACTGGATCAGTGGCCCCCGTGATGCTTCTTCATCAGGGGCTGTAATAGAAAACAGAATCCAATAACTGTGTGTGTCTAGATGGTGCTGTACCCCCGACCGCGCCGTACCCTCGCCCACACCAGCAGGGAGTGGACACACTGGGACCCTGCGCAACTGCCGGCCCCCACATTACTGCACAACCTCTAATGGGGAAATGATCACAGAGTGATGTTTCTGCAGCATGGAGGGAAAGGAGGTCCCTTGTGGGGCAGTTACTGTGCTCGTGCGAAGGAGCCGCTCTGGGGTCCACTACTGGCTGCGAGGTGAGGGGCCTCTCCAGTCCACTACTGGCGGTGAGGGGAGGAGCCGCTCTGGGGTCCACTACTGGCGGTGAGGGGAGGAGCTGCTCTGGGGTCCACTACTGGCTGCGAGGGGAGTGGCCGCTCTGGGGTCCACTACTGGTGGCGAGGGGAGGAGCTGCTCTGGGGTCCACTACTGGTGGCGAGGGGAGGAGCTGCTCTGGGGTCCACTACTGGTGGCGAGGGGAGGAGCTGCTCTGGGGTCCACTACTGGTGGCGAGGGGAGGAGCTGCTCTGGGGTCCACTACTGGTGGCGAGGGAAGGAGCTGCTCTGGGGTCCACTACTGGTGGCAAGGGGAGGAGCTGCTCTGGGGTCCACTACTGGCTGGGAGGGGCTGCTAGGGTCCACTACTTGCGAGGTGAGGGGCCGCTCAGGTCCACTACTGGCGGCGAGGGGAGGAGCCGCTCTGGGGTCCACTACTGGCGGCGAGGGGAGGAGCCGCTCTGGGGTCCACTACTGGCGGCGAGGGGAGGAGCTGCTCTGGGGTCCACTACTGGCGGCGAGGGGAGGAGCCGCTCTGGGGTCCACTACTGGCTGGGAGGGGCTGCTAGGGTCCACTACTTGCGAGGTGAGGGGCCGCTCAGGTCCACTACTGGCGGCGAGGGGAGGAGCCGCTCTGGGGTCCACTACTGGCGGCGAGGGGAGGAGCCGCTCTGGGGTCCACTACTGGCGGCGAGGGGAGGAGCCGCTCTGGGGTCCACTACTGGCGGCGAGGGGAGGAGCCGCTCTGGGGTCCACTACTGGCGGCGAGGGGAGGAGCTGCTCTGGGGTCCACTACTGGCTGCGAGGGGAGTGGCCGCTCTGGGGTCCACTACTGGTGGCGAGGGGAGGAGCTGCTCTGGGGTCCACTACTGGCTGGGAGGGGCTGCTAGGGTCCACTACTTGCGAGGTGAGGGGCCGCTCAGGTCCACTACTGGCGGCGAGGGGAGGAGCCGCTCTGGGGTCCACTACTGGCGGCGAGGGGAGGAGCCGCTCTGGGGTCCACTACTGGCGGCGAGGGGAGGAGCCGCTCTGGGGTCCACTACTGGCGGCGAGGGGAGAAGCTGCTCTGGGGTCCACTACTGGCTGCGAGGGGAGTGGCCGCTCTGGGGTCCACTACTGGTGGCGAGGGGAGGAGCTGCTCTGGGGTCCACTACTGGCGGCGAGGGGAGGAGCTGCTCTGGGGTCCACTACTGGCGACGAGGGGAGGAGCTGCTCTGGGGTCCACTTCTGGCTGCGAGGGGAGTGGCCGCTCTGGGGTCCACTACTGGTGGCGAGAGGAGGAGCTGCTCTGTGGTCCACTACTGGCTGTGAGGGGAGGAGCCACGAGGGGGTCCACTACTGGCCGTGAGGGGAGGGGCCGTGAGGGTCCACTACTGGTGGCGAGAGGAAGAACCGCTCTGGGGTCCACTACTGGCCGTCAGGGGAGGAGCCACAAGGGGGTCCACTACTGGCCGTGAGGGGAGGAGCTGTGGTCTTCGGGGGACGGCTCTTACCAAGCAGATCATGCAGAGCAGCAGATATGAGAGGATCAGTGATGTCATCACCAGGACCGCCACACCCCAGCCGGGGACCCCTGCGAGGAACATGTGGGTTTAGTTGCCCTGTTGCGGCTCTGCAGTGGCGGAGGCTAGCTGTGGCGTGTAGACATACCTGTGGTGGAGTTGGTCTGCGCCACTGTGCGTTGGTCCCAGTGAGGGCGTCGGTGGTGAGTGGCGGCCACATTATTGGACATGGAGGAAAAGGCAGTAAAAGAGGAGAAATTCAGAAAAAGGAAGGAACCAGCCAGAGGAAACTGCAGAGAAATGGCGACTGCTCCACTGGAAACTGTAGGATATCAAGTATAAGAACTGGCCAGTATGCTGGAGCCGCCATCTCTGCACCCAGTGTGGTACCAGCCCCGGACGTGACCTCAGAGGGCGAATCCATGTACCGTCCATGCGATGCCACGTCTCTTGTATCTGGTAAAGCAGATTCTGCGGTGGCCCAAACCTGTGTACCGCCCGACATCCCTGTACCTGCACAGCCGTGTAACCACGTACCCCTCATATATTCTATAGAGTCATTACACACAGAGTGATCTATTTCACGGGTTTATTTCTGTTAATGTTGATGATTATGGCTTACAGCCAATGAAAACCCAAAAGTCTTTATCTCTGGAAATTAGAATAACAAAAAACACCAGGTTGAAAAGACTGTAAAATCTGAAATGTATGTTCAGTAAATGCACTCAATACTTGGTCGCGGCTCCTTCTGCATCAATTACTGCATCAATGCGGCGTGGCATGGAGGCGATCAGCCTGTGGCACTGCTGAGGGGTTATGGAAGCCCAGGTTGCTTTGATAGCAGCCTTCAGCTCATCTGCATTGTTGGGTCTGGTGTCTCATCTTCCTCTTGACAATACTCCATAGATTCTCTATGGGGTTAAGGTCAGGCGAGTTTGCTGCCAATCAAGCCCAGTGATACTGTTGTTTTTACACCAGGTATTGGTACTTTTGGCAGTGTGGACAGGGGCCAAGTCCTGCTGAAGAATTACATTTCCATCATCAAAAAGCTTGTTGGCAGAGGGAAGCATGAAGTCCTCTAAAATGTCCTGGTAGACGGCTGCGCGGACTTTGGCCTTGATAAAACACAGTGGACCTACAGCAGCAGATGACATGGCCCCCAAACCATCACTGATTGTGGAGACTTCACACGAGACCTCCAACAGCTTGGATTGTGGCCTCTGCACTCTTCCTCCAGACTCTGGGTCCTTGATTTCCAAATGAAACACAAAATGTACTTTCATCTGAAGAAAACACCTTGGACCACTGACAACAGTCCAGTTCTTTTCTCCTTGGCCCAGGTAAGACGCTCCTGGCGTTGTGTATTGGTCATGAGTGGCCGGACACAAGGAATGTGACACTTGTAGTCCATGTCCTGGATACGTCTGTGTGTGGTGAAGCAATGACTCCAGCAGCAGTCCGCTCCTTGTGAATCTCCCCCACATTACTGAATGGACTTTTCTTAACAATAATTCCAGGCTGCGGCTATCCCGGTTGCTTGTGCACCTTTTTCTACCAGACTTTTTCCTTCTACTCCACTTTCCATTAATATTCTTGGATACAGCACTCTGAACAGCCGGCTTCTTTACCAATGGCCTTTTGTGGCTTCCCCTCCTTGGGGAGTGTGTCAGTGACACCTTCTGGACATCTGTCAGTCAGCAGTCTTCCCCATGATTGTGGAGCTACTCAAACAGACTAAGGGACCTTTACAGGTGTTTTTTTGCTAATTATTCTAATTTACTGAGATAATGACTTTTGGGTTTTCATTGGCTGTAAGCCATAATCATCATCAACATTAACAGAAATAAACACGTGAAATAGATCACTCTGTAATGACTCTATAGAATATAGGAGATTCACTTTTTGTATTGAAGAACTGAAATAAATTAACTTTTTAATGATATGCAGGTGCTTCTCGCAAAATTATATCATCCCCTCACCCCTGTACCTAACATCCCCTCACCCCTGTACCTACTCAGGTTTGTACCAACAGTTTGCAGCCCTGTACCGACAGCTCGCACTCCCTCACCCCTGTACCCCCACATCCCTGTACTGACAGCACCCTCTCACCCCTGTACCCCCACATCCCTGTACTGACAGCACCCTCTCACCCCTGTACCCCCACATCCCTGTACTGACAGCACCCTCTCACCCCTGTACCTACTCAGCTCTGTACCAATAGCTTGCATCCTTGTACATCCACAGCCCTGTACCGACAGCTCGCACTCCCTCACTCCTGTGCTCACGCAGCCCAACTTCCCTGTACAGACAGCAGCCCTTCACAACCTGTACCTACTCAGCCCTGTACCAACAGCTCGCACCCCTCACCCCTGTACCCACACAGCCCTGTACTGATACCTAGCACCGCGCACCACTGTACCCACACAGCCCTGTACTGATACCTAGCACCCCGCACCCCTGTACCCACACAGCCCTGTACTGATACCTAGCACCGCGCACCACTGTACCCACACAGCCCTGTACTGATACCTAGCACCGCGCACCACTGTACCCACACAGCCCTGTACTGATACCTAGCACCGCGCACCACTGTACCCACACAGCCCTGTACTGATACCTAGCACCCCTGTACCCACACAGCCCTGTACTGATACCTAGCACCGCGCACCCCTGTACCCACACAGCCCTGTACTGATACCTAGCACCGCGCACCACTGTACCCACACAGCCCTGTACTGATACCTAGCACCCCGCACCCCTGTACCCACACAGCCCTGTACTGATACCTAGCACCGCGCACCACTGTACCCACACAGCCCTGTACTGATACCTAGCACCGCGCACCACTGTACCCACACAGCCCTGTACTGATACCTAGCACCGCGCACCACTGTACCCACACAGCCCTGTACTGATACCTAGCACCCCTGTACCCACACAGCCCTGTACTGATACCTAGCACCGCGCACCCCTGTACCCACACAGCCCTGTACTGATACCTAGCACCGCGCACCACTGTACCCACACAGCCCTGTACTGATACCTAGCACCCCGCACCCCTGTACCCACACAGCCCTGTACTGATACCTAGCACCCCGCACCCCTGTACCCACACAGCCCTGTACTGATACCTAGCACCCCTGTACCCACACAGCCCTGTACTGATACCTAGCACCGCGCACCACTGTACCCACACAGCCCTGTACTGATACCTAGCACCCCTGTACCCACACAGCCCTGTACTGATACCTAGCACCCCGCACCCCTGTACCCACACAGCCCTGTACTGATACCTAGCACCGCGCACCACTGTACCCACACAGCCCTGTACTGATACCTAGCACCCCGCACCCCTGTACCCACACAGCCCTGTACTGATACCTAGCACCCCTGTACCCACACAGCCCTGTACTGATACCTAGCACCGCGCACCACTGTACCCACACAGCCCTGTACTGATACCTAGCACCCCTGTACCCACACAGCCCTGTACTGATACCTAGCACCCCGCACCCCTGTACCCACACAGCCCTGTACTGATACCTAGCACCCCGCACCCCTGTAACTACACAGCCCTGTACCAACAGCTGCACCCTTTCACCCTTGTACCCACGCAGCCCCTCATCCGTGTACCGACAGCTCGCACCCCTTCAGCCCTGTACCCCCGACACACCTGTACTCCTACACCCTGTACTCCTGTAGCTTGCACCATCACCAGGCTACTGATATCATTGCCAATAGTTGAGACGAAATCCCCATTGTAAGGAATGATATCAGTCCCCATAGAGCAGTGTTTCACAAGTTCAGTCCTCAAGAGCCACCAACGGGTCAGGTTTTCAGGATTTCCTTAGTATTGTCCAGGTGAGAACTCCATAATCTAGACAAGCATCAATTCCATCACCTGGGCCATACTAAGGAAATCCTAAAAACACGACCTGTTGGTGGCTCTTGAGGACTGGAGTTGGGGAACACTGCCATAGAGGGTGATGTGGCGCAGAGCCTGGCCCGTCTGACCCTGGTATTCTCACCTGCCCCCTGCAGGCTGGCGATGAGACAGGCCAGGAGCAGGCACACTCCGCGGCTACACTTGGGGCTCCGGCTTTCCATGTTGTGGTGCAGGTCTTGGCTGGATGAGCGGTGTCCTCCGGCGTCTCCTCCTGGCTTATATACCGCTGCGCTGGTCAGTGACAGGACGCGCTTATCGCAGTCATCGATTCATCACCTCATAACGTAGGAGGAGGTGACATTTATGGAGCAGTCATCCCTGTGACACGGGGCCACTCAAGTCACTGCAGGACAGGTCATAGAGAAACATGAAAGAGAAGAGGGTGACATCACCACCAAAATAAACCGTAATCATGGGTGAGTCAGGGGACACGAGCCTGCTGCTTCCTCAGTCTCCATCCTCTGGCCTGCACTATGCTGTCAGCACAGCTCAGACCTCATTATGGACCTCCACACCAGCCAGGCCTCCTGTGATACCCTGGGCCTTGGCAGCAGCTGCCTGGCACTGGTCTCTATCGTGCACAACATGGCTCTTATCCTCTGCAGCAATGACTGAACGTGGAATCATCTGCAGATAAGGATTTATTATATAAATGGCCTCGACCAGACTAAGATTTGCTCACGTCGATTGTTCCTTACTTGTAGCAGTGACACAAGTCAATGCTGCCTCCACAAGAGTTATTCTGCCCCTGTAGACCCCAGGAACTGGGAACCAATCAAATACTGACCCTAAATATTACCATTCACCTAATCTGGACCCCACCAGTGACTGTAATCCGCAGCGGTGCTTTCCAACTAGTAACTGTGTGTAGTACTGTATGCTTTTCTAGGGTCTATTAAAGACCCTAAAAGGAATGATGACTTTATAGCCCAGGTTGCTAATCAGCTGACAAACCAAGTGAGGGTCACTGCAGAGGTCTGGGTGATGTAACCAGGGTTCACACTATATTTGGCTTCTTCTGTCCTCCAGGACATGCTGGTAACCGCAATGGGGCAGAACTTCACCCCATATCCCACCCCTCCCCCTAAATAAAGGAGCTCCTTCAACCAGATCCTGCTTGGAGGTTTTCATGTTGGCTGTAGCACAGGTAGATTAACATAACATTTTACTTTTAATACACAGTGTGAGGATCTGAGGTTGTGGGTTGTAATAATCACCTGGACTGGTTAACAATGAAACTGTTATTCCTTACATCCATGGTCTTACAGCAACTCCGAGTAGATGGCCCAAATAGATTGCCCCAGTCCACAAGATCCCATCCTGGGCCCGATAGTTCCACTGCCCCTGTACCAGGTGATACCGACTGTCTCCTAACTTTTGGTTGGCCAACAGATTTTGTATCTCCAGCCGGTATAGTCTGTAGGCAAAGTCCAGGCTCTTCCAGATGATGGGATAGCGCGACCGTAGCATGTGTACCCAGCTTTAGCCAGAAACACCCCCCATTTTCTCGTCGGTGCCCTAAACACCCCAAGCTGCCCCCGAGAATTGAGACTGGCCCTTGCGAACCCCCCAAGCTAACTGTGCATTGGTGGAGGTAGTTACCTCAGGCAGAGCCCCATCACCTGTGTCTGCTTGTGAGACCCCCTATGGTGACGGCGCCGCTGAGTCCACTATCCCTATCCACATAATGGAACAGGTGACTGGGAACACTGACTTAAGGTACCGTCACACTGAGCAACTTACCAACGATCACGAGCAGCGATACGACCTGGCCGTGATCGTTGGTAAGTCGTTGTGTGGTCGCTGGGGAGGTGTCACACAGACAGCTCTCTCCAGCGACCAACGATCAGGGGAAAGACTTCGGCATCGTTGAAACTGTCTTCAACGATGCCGAAGTCCCCGGGTAACCAGGGTAAATATCGGATTACTAAGTGCAGGGCCGCGCTTAGTAACCCGATATTTACCCTGGTTACCAGTGAACACATCGCTGGATCGGCGTCACACACGCCGATCCAGCGATGACAGCGGGTGATCAGCGACCAAAAAAAGGTCCTGATCATTCCCCAGCGACCAACGATCTCCCAGCAGGGGCCTGATCGTTGGTCGCTGTCACACATAAAGATATCGTTAGTGGGATCGTTGCTACGTCACAAAAAGCGTGACGTTGCAACAATATCCTTAACGATATCGTTATGTGTGAAGGTACATTAAAGGTACCGTCACACTCAGCGACGCTGCAGCGATATAGACAATGAGCCGATCGCTGCAGCGTCGCTGTTTAGGTCGCTGTAGAGACGTCAAACACAGCAGCTCCAGAACGATGCCGGAGCGATCCAGTGACGTAACGGCGACTCACTTATCGTTCTCGCAGGTCGTTAGCTCCATGTAAAACATTGCCGGCATCGTTGCTTTTGCTGTCAAACATGACGATACACGCCGACCTGACGACGAAATAAAGTTCTGGCCTTCTATCTCCGACCAGCGATGTCACAGCGGGATCCTGATCGCTGCTGCGTGTCAAACACAGCAAGATCGCTATCCAGGACGCTGCAACGTCACGGATTGCTGTCGTTCTCCTAACGTTGCTGAGTGTGACGGTACCTTTAACTGAGGACCCTGAGACACTGATGAGAGGAATGGAATGATTGCTTTCCCGATTACCAATCTCCTGTGTGGCCTTATATATACATACAGTAAGATCGATCCTGCACGTGTTCCTCTGCTTACCGTCACTGAATGGAAACATGGATTCTTGAGGCTGATCACTTTCCAGGAGAGATTTGTGCATCTTAAACTGACGAGCAAGCAAATCTCTAATAAAACACCACAAGATCGACACAACCTATGCTACGTGCTGGAAAAGTCTGCATTCCTTAGAGCCATGGACTCTGCTCTATGTCCATGGGTCCAATAGCCTTTAGTTCGAGGCCGGCTCCTCACACACGTATGCAAAATTTGCATTTATGAAAATGGTTTCAAATCCACTGATCCACTGACTGATTTTTATGTTTCTTATGCCCCAATTAAAAAAAAATCAATTTTTAACCATCAAATATGGATTTTGCTCAAAACGTGCTTGAAATTGCGTACAAGTGAGCGGAAGAAGAAAAATCTATTGTAGCCAAAAATGTATAAAATATTGTATATAAAAGTGTATTTGTGAAGATCTGCGGTTGTGGGATGTAATAATCACCTAGGCAGGCTAACAATGAAACTATTTTTATTCCTTACATCCATGGTCTTACAGTAATTCCGGGTAGATGGTCACAATGCATTGTCCTCAGTACACAAGATCCTTTCTCCGGGGCCAATAGTCCCACAGCCCCCGAAGCAGGCGATACCCATTGTCTCCCCGCTTTTGGTTGGCCCACAGCTTCTGTATCTCCTACCAGGATAGTCTGTAGTGACAGTCCATGCTCCATAATACTATGACCGTAGCACGTCTCCAGCTTGCAGCTGGAGATAGTTATTATTATTATTATTATTATTATTATTATGAGGGCAGAGGAAAGTACTGCAGTGCGCAGGTGCCGGAAAGGTCAGAAAGGCCCAGCACCTGCGCACTGCAGTACTTTGCTCTGCCCTCAACAGGACAGATATAGTACGCCTGCGCCAGAGCCGCGGCGTGAAGACCAGAAGAGGACGTCATCTGATGAAGATAGGAGGCGCCGCAGCGGACCGGAGACGCCCATCCGACCTGACCAGCAGCGGGACCGCCCCTGGGTGCGTATAATATAACCTCTTTTTCTCCTCTTTCAGGTTACATCGGGGGCTTATCTACAGCATTACAGAATGCATTACAGAATGCTGGAGATAAGCCCCTGATGACGGTGAGCTAACCTCACCATCGATTTTGGGGGTGACAGGTTCCCTTTAATATGGAGGTCCTCTTTGGCAGTGGCCATTGCATCATGGGGACAAGATGGCCACATATTAGACCAGACAATTCTGGTGTACGGCTGTGCTCCGGACTCTCATAATATAATCTTTTTGCGCATTTTTCACAGTTGCCTTCGGTGGAGGTTTTGTTTAGACATTTTGAAAGTATCTTAATAAAGTTTATATTTTATGGGATGTTTATGTAAGAAGTTAGCCATAGACTCTTGTAAAGCTAAATACTCTGTTATCTGAAGTATATAAATGGCCAATATGGCAGGAAATTAGAAGGCGATAACAGAGAGCGCTAGTAAAGAGAAAGAGGGGCTGAGCCGCCTCCCCGTATATAGGGGTCATGTATGGCCAACACTATGGGCCCGACTCACCGTCTCTCCTGCCGTGGTAGACATGGCTGATGTCTCCTGCGTCATCCAGTCTGCTCAGCTCTCGTACCTGCGCAGGAGGGAACAGCAGACGGTGGAGGACATAGGACATGTCAGCCACATCGATAAAGGCAGGAGGACGGCGAATGTGGGGTCAGAGGAGGCACTGAGAGGGCTCCATAGACCCTCGTGCAACTGGACATGGCTGATGAGCTTACAAGAAGGAGAGAGATATTATTTTCTTAGGTCTGAGAGCAGCTGAGATATTGTGAGGCAGCCAGGATCTTGCGGGGTCGTCACGATCTTGTGGGGTGGCTGGGATCTTGCAGGGCGCCCGGAATCTCGTGGGTTGGCCAGGATCTTGCGGGGCAGCAGGGATCTTGCAGGGAGGCCAGGATCTTGTGGGGTGGCCGGGATCTTGCGGAGTGGCTGGGATCTTGCGGGTCGGCCGGGATTTTGTGAGTTGGCCGGGATCTTGTGGGTTGGCCAGGATCTTGAAGGCTACCAATAAAGGCATCGTACCTAACGGAGGCTTCTCATAAAGACATTGTACCTAATGGAGGATCCCAATAAAAACATTGTACCTAAGGCGGCTCCCACTAAAGGAATTATACCAAATGGAAGCTCGCAATAAAGACATTGTACCTAAGAAAGCTCAAAATAAAGGCATCGTACCTAAGGAGGCTCCCAATAAAGGCATCGTACCTAATGGAGGCTTCTCATAAAGACATCGTACCTAATGGAGGATCCCAATAAAAACATTGTACCTAAGGCGGCTCCCACTAAAGGAATTATACCAAATGGAGGCTCGCAATAAAGACATTGTACCTAACGGAGGCTTCCAATAAAGGCATTGTACCTAACGGAGGCTCCCAATAAAGGCATCGTACCTAACGGAGGCTCCCAATAAAGGCATTGCACCAAACGGAGGCTCCCAATAAAGGCATTGTACCTAACAGAGGCTCCCAATAAAGGCTTCGCACCAAACGGAGGCTCCCAATAAAGACATTGTACCTAACGGAGGCTCCCAATAAAGGCATTGTACCTAACGGAGGCTCCCAATAAAGACATTGTACCTAACGGAGGCTCCCAATAAAGGCATCGTACCTAACGGAGGCTCCCAATATAGGCATTGTACCTAACGGAGGCTTCCAATAAAGGCATTGTGCCTAGGGAAGCTCCCAATAAAGGCATCATACCTAACGGAGGCTTCCAATAAAGGCAATTCACCAAAGGCAGTTATCACTGGCCTTTATCTCCTCCCTCTCATGTCCTGATTCTGCACTGAAGCATTACAATGAAACTCTGCAAAGTGCCCTGGATGAAATTGCATCTCCTATACATAGAACAGACGGCGACAACCGTGGCACACGCAGCAAACACGTTTCCTGCAGCGGTGCTTCAGGAGCGCCGAACGCCTGTGGAGAAAATCTAATCTACCTGAAGATTTCATCCATTATAAGTTTATGCTTAAAACATACAACTCTGCCCTTCACCTCTCCAAACAAACCTATTTCCACACCCTCATCACCTCACTGTCCAATAACCCTAAACGTCTCTTTGACACTTTTCATTCCCTACTCAACCCAAGAGTGCAGGCCCCAACCACGGATCTCCGCCCTGACGATCTGGCCAATTACTTCAAAGAAAAAATTGACCACATCTGACAGGAAATCATCTCCCAATCCCCTCATACCATGCACTGTCCTCCCTCCCCCAGTGCATTTAGCTCACTCTCTGACTTTGAACCAGTCACAGAAGAAGTAATCAGGCTCCTTGCATCTTCTCGCCCAACCACTTGCACCAGTGACCCCATTCCGTCACATCTCCTCCAGTCCCTTTCCCCTGCTGTCACCACTCACCTAACAAAAATATTCAACCTCTCTCTCTTCCGGTATCTTTCTATCCTCATTTAAGCATGCTATCATACATCCATTACTTAAAAAACCAGCCCTTGACCAAAACTGTGCCGCTAATTATAGACCTATCTCTAATCTTCATTTCTAAACTCCTCAAACGCCTGGTCCACGCCCGTCTTATCCACTATCTCTCAGATAACTCTCTTCTCGACCCTCTTTAATCTGGTTTCCGCTCATTAAACTCTACTGAAACTGCCCTCACTAAAGTCTCTAATGACCTACTAACAGCTAAATCTAATGGTCACTACTCCATGCTAATTCTCTTGGATCTCTGCGCAGCATTCGACACTGTGGATCATCAGCTCCTCCTCACTATGCTCCGCTCCATCGTCCTCAAGGACACCGTTCTCTCCTGGTTCTCCTCCTATCTCTTTGATTGCTCTTTCACTGTATCTTTTGCTGGTTCCTCCTCCTCTCACCTTCCCCTTACTGTTGGGGTTCCTCAAGGATCAGTCCTGGGCCCCCTCCTCTTCTCTTTGTATACCGCCCCTATTGGACAAACAATCAGTAGATTTGGGTTCCAGTACCATCTCTATGCTGATGACACCCAATTATACACTTCTCCAGATATCATGCCTGCTTTTTTAGAAAACACCAATGATTGTCTTACCGCTGTCTCTAACATCATGTCCTCCCTCTATCTGAAACTGAACCTGTCAAAAACTGAACTCCTCGTGTTCTATCCCTCTACTAACCTACCTAACATAGTAACATAGTAACATAGTTAGTAAGGCCGAAAAAAGACATTTGTCCATCCAGTTCAGCCTATATTCCATCATAATAAATACCCAGATCTACGTCCTTCTACAGAACCTAATAATTGTATGATACAATATTGTTCTGCTCCAGGAAGACATCCAGGCCTCTCTTGAACCCCTCGACTGAGTTCACCATCACCACCTCCTCAGGCAAGCAATTCCAGATTCTCACTGCCCTAACAGTAAAGAATCCTCTTCTATATTGGTGGAAAAACCTTCTCTCCTCCAGACGCAAAGAATGCCCCCTTGTGCCCGTCACCTTCCTTGGTATAAACAGATCCTCAGCGAGATATTTGTATTGTCCCCTTATATACTTATACATGGTTATTAGATCGCCCCTCAGTCGTCTTTTTTCTAGACTAAATAATCCTAATTTCGCTAATCTATCTGGGTATTGTAGTTCTCCCATCCCCTTTATTAATTTTGTTGCCCTCCTTTGTACTCTCTCTAGTTCCATTATATCCTTCCTGAGCACCGGTGCCCAAAACTGGACACAGTACTCCATGTGCGGTCTAACTAGGGATTTGTACAGAGGCAGTATAATGCTCTCATCATGTGTATCCAGACCTCTTTTAATGCACCCCATGATCCTGTTTGCCTTGGCAGCTGCTGCCTGGCACTGGCTGCTCCAGGTAAGTTTATCATTAACTAGGATCCCCAAGTCCTTCTCCCTGTCAGATTTACCCAGTGGTTTCCCGTTCAGTGTGTAATGGTGATATTGATTCCCTCTTCCCATGTGTATAACCTTACATTTATCATTGTTAAACCTCATCTGCCACCTTTCAGCCCAAGTTTCCAACTTATCCAGATCCATCTGTAGCAGAATACTATCTTCTCTTGTATTAACTGCTTTACATAGTTTTGTATCATCTGCAAATATCGATATTTTACTGTGTAAACCTTCTACCAGATCATTAATGAATATGTTGAAGAGAACAGGTCCCAATACCGACCCCTGCGGTACCCCACTGGTCACAGCGACCCAGTTAGAGACTATACCATTTATAACCACCCTCTGCTTTCTATCACTAAGCCAGTTACTAACCCATTTACACACATTTTCCCCCAGACCAAGCATTCTCATTTTGTGTACCAACCTCTTGTGCGGCACGGTATCAAACGCTTTGGAAAAATCGAGATATACCACGTCCAATGACTCACCGTGGTCCAGCCTATAGCTTACCTCTTCATAAAAACTGATTAGATTGGTTTGACAGGAGCGATTTCTCATAAACCCATGCTGATATGGAGTTAAACAGTTATTCTCATTGAGATAATCCAGAATAACATCCCTCAGAAACCCTTCAAATATTTTACCAACAATAGAGGTTAGACTTACTGGCCTATAATTTCCAGGTTCACTTTTAGAGCCCTTTTTGAATATTGGCACCACATTTGCTATGCGCCAGTCCTGCGGAACAGACCCTGTCGCTATAGAGTCCCTAAAAATAAGAAATAATGGTTTATCTATTACATTACTTAGTTCTCTGAGTACTCGTGGGTGTATGCCATCCGGACCCGGAGATTTATCTATTTTGATCTTATTTAGCCGGTTTCACACCTCTTCTTGGGTTAGATTGGTGACCCTTAATATAGGGTTTTCATTGTTTCTTGGGATTTCACCTAGCATTTCATTTTCCACCGTGAATACCGTGGAGAAGAAGGTGTTTAATATGTTAGCTTTTTCCTCGTCATCTACAACCATTCTTTCCTCACTATTTTTTAAGGGGCCTACATTTTCAGTTTTTATTCTTTTACTATTGATATAGTTGAAGAACAGTTTGGGATTAGTTTTACTCTCCTTAGCAATGTGCTTCTCTGTTTCCTTTTTGGCAGCTTTAATTAGTTTTTTAGATAAAGTATTTTTCTCCCTATAGTTTTTTAGAGCTTCAATGGTGCCATCCTGCTTTAGTAGTGCAAATGCTTTCTTTTTACTGTTAATTGCCTGTCTTACTTCTTTGTTTAGCCACATTGGGTTTTTCCTATTTCTAGTCCTTTTATTCCCACAAGGTATAAACCGCTTACACTGCCTATTTAGGATGTTCTTAAACATTTCCCATTTATTATCTGTATTCTTATTTCTGAGGATATTGTCCCAGTCTACCAGATTAAGGGCATCTCTAAGCTGGTCAAACTTTGCCTTCCTAAAGTTCAGTGTTTTTGTGACTCCCTGACAAGTCCCCCTAGTGAAAGACAGGTGAAACTGTACAATATTGTGGTCGCTATTTCCTAGATGCCCGACCACCTGCAGATTTGTTATTCTGTCAGATCTATTAGATAGTATTAGGTCTAAAAGTGCTGCTCCTCTGGTTGGATTCTGCACCAATTGTGAAAGATAATTTTTCTTGGTTATTAGCAGAAACCTGTTGCCTTTATGGGTTTCACAGGTTTCACTTTCCCAGTTAATATCCGGGTAGTTAAAGTCCCCCATAACCAGGACCTCATTATGGGTTGCAGCTTCATCTATCTGCTTTAAAAGTAGACTTTCCATGGTTTCTGTTATATTTGGTGGTTTGTAACAGACCCCAATGAGAATTTTGTTACCATTTTTCCCTCCATGAATTTCGACCCATATGGACTCGACATCCTCATTTCCTTCGCTAATATCCTCCCTTAAAGTGGACTTTAGACAAGACTTTACATAGAGACAAACCCCTCCTCCTCTCCGATTTTTACGATCCTTTCTAAACAGACTGTAACCCTGTAAGTTAACTGCCCAGTCATAGCTTTCATCTAACCATGTCTCGGTTATTCCCACTATGTCAAAGTTACCTGTAGATATTTCTGCTTCTAGTTCTTCCATCTTGTTTGTCAGGCTTCTGGCGTTTGCGAGCATGCAGTTTAGAGGATTTTGTTTTGTTCCAATCTCCTCGCTGTGGATTGTTTTAGAAATGTTCTTACCTCCCTTCTGAGTATGTTTTCCTGGGTCTTCTTTGTTCAAGTCTAATGTTTTTCTTCCCGTCCCCTCTTCTTCTAGTTTAACGCCCTCCTGATGAGTGTAGCGAGTCTTCTGGCGAATGTGTGTTTCCCAGGTTTGTTGAGGTGTAGTCCGTCTCTGGCGAGGAGTCCATCGTACAAGTAATTCACACCGTGGTCCAGGAATCCGAATCCTTGTTGTCTGCACCATCGTCTTAGCCAGTTGTTTGCATCAAGGATCCTGTTCCATCTCCTGGTGCCATGCCCGTCTACTGGAAGGATAGAAGAAAAAACTACCTGTGCATCCAGTTCCTTTACTTTCTTCCCCAACTTTTCAAAGTCTTTGCAAATTGTCGGTAGGTCCTTCCTTGCCGTGTCATTGGTGCCAACATGTATCAGAAGAAATGGGTGGACGTCCTTGGAGCTGAAGAGCTTTGGTATCCTATCGGTCACATCCTTGATCATCGCACCTGGAAGGCAGCATACTTCTCTTGCGGTTATGTCCGGTCTGCAGATGGCTGCTTCTGTGCCTCTCAGTAGTGAGTCTCCCACCACCACCACTCTTCGTTGCTTCTTGGCTGTACTTTTTGCTGTCACTTGTTGCTGTGTGCCCTTTTCTTTTTTGCTTGCTGGTATTGCTTCATCCTTAGGTGTGCCATCTTCATCCTCTACAAAGATTTGATATCGGTTCTTCAGTTGTGTGGTTGGTGATTTCTCCATGGTCTTCTTGCTTCTTTTGGTCACATGCTTCCACTCATCTGCTTTTGGAGGTTCTCTGACACTTTTTTCACCTTCTGTGGCCAGTAGAGATGCTTCTGTTCTGTCTAGAAAGTCTTCATTCTCTTTGATGAGTTTCAAAGTTGCTATTCTTTCTTCCAGACCCCGCACCTTTTCTTCTAAAAGGGCCACTAGTCTACACTTCTGACAGGTGAAATTGGATTCTTCTTCTGGTCGATCTGTGAACATGTAGCACATGCTGCAGCTCACCATGTAGGTTGTCACATCTGCCATGTTGCTCCTAGATCCTGCTGACTTGCTGTGTGTTTTCCTTCTTGTGTAATCTACTCAGCCAAGCTCTCTTGCAATAATGTACTACAGGCAAAAATTCGGCGCGCGGTTTGGTGATGCTTTCCAAGCAGCTGGTCCCGGCTGTACCCAACGATCTTCTAGCTTAGGGAGACTCTTCGCTTTTCCCAGAAGGCACCTGGAATATGCAAATTAGCCTCCTCAAGCTTGAATCCCTGGTTTGGTGATGCTTTCCAAGCAGCTGGTCCCGGCTGTACCCAACGATCTTCTAGCTTAGGGAGACTCTTCGCTTTTCCCAGAAGGCACCTGGAATATGCAAATTAGCCTCCTCAAGCTTGAATCCCTGGTTTGGTGATGCTTTCCAAGCAGCTGGTCCCGGCTGTACCCAACGATCTTCTAGCTTAGGGAGACTCTTCGCTTTTCCCAGAAGGCACCTGGAATATGCAAATTAGCCTCCTCAAGCTTGAATCCCTGGTTTGGTGATGCTTTCCAAGCAGCTGGTCCCGGCTGTACCCAACGATCTTCTAGCTTAGGGAGACTCTTCGCTTTTCCCAGAAGGCACCTGGAATATGCAAATTAGCCTCCTCAAGCTTGAATCCCTGGTTTGGTGATGCTTTCCAAGCAGCTGGTCCCGGCTGTACCCTACGATCTTCTAGCTTAGGGAGACTCTTCGCTTTTCCCAGAAGGCACCTGGAATATGCAAATTAGCCTCCTCAAGCTTGAATCCCTGGTTTCAATGCCTGACATTGCCATCTCCGTGTGTGGTTCCACCATTACTCCAAAGCAACATGCCCGCTGCCTTGGGGTCATCCTTGATTCCGAGCTTTCATTCACCCCCCATATCCGATTACTGGCTGGCTCTTGTTATCTGCACCTCAAAAACATTTCTAGAATTCGACCCTTTCTTACTTTCGACTCTGCAAAAACTCTTACTGTTTCTCTTCTTCGTTCTCGTCTGGACTATTGTAACTCTCTACTAATCGGCCTCCCTCTTAAGGTACCTTCACACTAAACGATATCGCTAGTGATCCGTGACGTTGCAGCGTCCTGGCTAGCGATATCGTTTAGTTTGACACGCTGCAGCGATCAGAATCCTGCTGTGATGTCGTTGGTTGGAGCTAGAGGGCCAGCACTTTCTTTGGTCGCTGGCTCTCCCGCTGACATCGCTGAATCGGCGTGTGTGACACCGATTCAGCGATATCTTCGCTGGTAACCAGGGTAAACATCGGGTTACTAAGCGCAGGGCCGCGCTTAGTAACCCGATGTTTACCCTGGATACCATCCTAAAAGTAAAAAAAACAAACGCTTCATACTTACCTTCCGCTGTCTGTCCTCCGGTGCTGTGCTTTCCTGCACTCACTGTGAGCACAGCGGCCGGAAAGCAGAGCAGTGACGTCACCGCTCTGCTTTCCGGCCGCTGTGCTCACAGCCAGTACAGAGAAGCACAGCGCCGGGGACAGACAGGGGAAGGTAAGTATGAAGCGTTTGTTTTTTTTACTTTTAGGATGGTAACCAGGGTAAACATCGGGTTACTAAGCGCGGCCCTGCGCTTAGTAACCCGATGTTTACCCTGGTTACCGGCATCGTTGGTCGCTGGAGAGCTGTCTGTGTGACAGCTCTCCAGCGACCAAACAGCGACGCTGCAGCGATCCGGATCGTTGTCTGGATCGCTGCAGCGTCGTTTAGTGTGAAGGTACCTTTACTAAACTCTTCCTGCTCCAATCTGTCCTGAATGCTGCAGTCAGGATCTTATTCCTCACCAACCGTTACACCGATGCCTCCACCCTGTGCCAGTCATTACACTGGCTACCCATCCACTCCAGAATTCAGTACATAACTATTACCCTCATCCACAAAGCACTCCATGGCTCAGCACCACCCTACATCTCCTCCCTGGTCTCAGCCTACCACCCTACCCGTGCTCTCCGTTCTACTAATGACCTGAGGTTAGCATCCTCAATAATCAGAACCTCCCACTCCCGTCTCCAAGACTTTTCACCTGCTGCACCAATTGTTTTGGAATGCACTACCCAGGTTAATACGATTAATCCTCAAACTCCACAGTTTTAAGTGTGCCCTAAAAACACATTTGTTCAGACTGGCCTACCGCCTCAACGTATTAACCTAATTATCCCTGTGTGGCCCATTCAAAAATTTCAACCATAACCAGGTTCCTCGCATCATGTTCTCATACACTTTATGCATTTAATAGCCCTCTGTGTCTGTACTGTTACATACTTAGGCAGTTAACTGGTTCATGCAGCATTACATGAACACCCGAACCTTACACTATGGCTGGCCCAAACAACGAAAGCAATTGTTAGGCTAGGTTCACATTTCGGTAAAGCAGCCCGTTCAACACATGCGTTAAACGAGCTGCATTAACGCAAGTGCCGACATGCCATTGCGCTAGCACAGATAGAGCTAGCAGATGCTCTATATGTGCTAGCGGTGATGGACCCGGAAACGCTGCAGCCCGAGTCCGAGGGTCCATCACTCAATGAGTAACATAGTAACATAGTAACATAGTTAGTAAGGCCGAAAAAAGACATTTGTCCATCCAGTTCAGCCTATATTCCATCATAATAAATCCCCAGATCTACGTCCTTCTACAGAACCTAATAATTGTATGATACAATATTGTTCTGCTCCAGGAAGACATCCAGGCCTCTCTTGAACCCCTCGACTGAGTTCGCCATCACCACCTCCTCAGGCAAGCAATTCCAGATTCTCACTGCCCTAACAGTAAAGAATCCTCTTCTATGTTGGTGGAAAAACCTTCTCTCCTCCAGACGCAAAGAATGCCCCCTTGTGCCCGTCACCTTCCTTGGTATAAACAGATCCTCAGCGAGATATTTGTATTGTCCCCTTATATACTTATACATGGTTATTAGATCGCCCCTCAGTCGTCTTTTTTCTAGACTAAATAATCCTAATTTCGCTAATCTATCTGGGTATTGTAGTTGTATTGAGCATCTATGCCTCTTTTAATGCATCCCATTATTTTATTTGCCTTTGTAGCAGCTGCCTGACACTGGCCACTGAATATGAGTTTGTCATCCACCCATACACCCAGGTCTTTTTCATTGACGGTTTTGCCCAGAGTTTTAGAATTAAGCACATAATTATACATCTTATTACTTCTACCCAAGTGCATGACATTACATTTATCCCCATTAAAGCTCATTTGCCATTTATCAGCCCAAGCTTCTAGTTTACATAAATCATCCTGTAATATAAAATTGTCCTCCTCTGTATTGATTACCCTGCAGAGTTTAGTGTCATCTGCAAATATTGAAATTCTACTCTGAATGCCCCCTACAAGGTCATTAATAAATATGTTAAAAAGAAGAGGGCCCAATACTGACCCCTGTGGCACCCCACTGCTAACCGCGACCCAGTCCGAGTGTGCTCCATTAATAACCACCCTTTGTTTCCTATCCCTGAGCCAGCTCTCAACCCACTTACACATATTTTCCCCTATCCCCATTATTCTCATTTTATGTATCAACCTTTTGTGTGGCACCGTATCAAAAGCTTTTGAAAAGTCCATATACACTACATCCACTGGGTTCCCTTGGTCCAATCCGGAACTTACCTCTTCATAGAAGCTGATCAGATTAGTCTGACATGAACGGTCCCTAGTAAACCCATGCTGATACTGGGTCATGAGGTTATTCCTCCTCAGATACTCCAGTATAGCGTCCCTTAGAATGCCCTCCAGGATTTTACCCACAGTAGAGGTTACGCTTACTGGCCTATAATTTCCGAGTTCAGTTTTTGTCCCCTTTTTGAATATTGGCACCACATTTGCTATACGCCAGTCCTGTGGTACAGACCCTGTAATTATGGAGTCTTTAAAGATTAAAAATAATGGTCTATCAATGACTGTACTTAATTCCTGCAGTACTCGAGGGTGTATCCCATTCGGGCCCGGAGATTTGTCAATTTTAGTGATTTTTAGACACCGCCGCACTTCCTGCTGGGTTAAGCAGGTGACATTTAATTGGGAATTTTTATCACTAGTCATATTGTCTGCCATTGGATTTTCTTGTGTAAATACTGATGAAAAAAAGTCATTTAGCATATTGGCTTTTTCCTCATCCTCATCCACCATTTCACCCAGACTATTTTTAAGGGGGCCAACACTATCATTTTTTAGTTTCTTACTATTTATGTAGTTAAAGAATATTTTGGGATTATTTTTACTCTCTCTGGCAATGAGTCTCTCTGTCTCAATCTTTGCTGCCTTGATTTGCTTTTTACAGAATTTATTTAATTTTTTTGTATTTATTTAATGCCTCCTCACCAGCTACTTGCTTTAATTCTCTATATTCTTTCTTTTTGTCACTTTTGCGCCCCTTACAGCTCTATTTAGCCATATTGGTTTCCTCCTATTTCTAGTATGTTTATTCCCATACGGTATATACTGTGCACAGGTCCTATCCAGGATGCTAATAAACGTCTTCCATTTTCTTTGTGTATTTTTGTGTCTCAGGATATCGTCCCATTTAATTGCACCAAGATCCTCTCTCATCCGTTGGAAATTTGCCCTCCTGAAGTTTAGTGTCCTTGTAACCCCTCTACTACACATCTTTTTAAAGGATACTTGAAAACTTATTATTTTGTGATCGCTATTTCCCAAGTGACCCCCAACCCTTATATTTGCTATGCGGTCTGGCCTGTTGGTTAATATTAGGTCTAGCAGTGCCCCCCTTCTTGTTGGGTCCTGAACCAGTTGTGAAAGGTAATTGTCTCTCATAGTTGTCAAAAACCGATTACCTTTGCTGGAACTGCAGGTTTCTGTTCCCCAATCTATTTCAGGGTAGTTGAAGTCCCCTATAATAATGACTTCTCCTTGAGTCGCAGCTTCATCTATTTGCTTTACGAGGATATTCTCCATTGCTTCCATTATTTTTGGAGATTTATAACAAACCCCTATCAGTAATTTATTATTTTTCCCCCTCCCCTTATCTCCACCCATAGGGATTCTACATTTTCATTAAATTCACCTATATTATCGCGCAGGATGGGTTTTAAGGATGATTTTACATATAGACACACCCCACCCCCTCGCTTATCTGTACGGTCATTTCTGAACAGGCTACAGCCCTGCAAGTTAACAGCCCAGTCATGGCTCTCATCCAGCCACGTCTCAGATATCCCCACCATGTCATAATTATGCTCCAACAACATTAGTTCTAATTCCTCCATTTTGTTGGTGAGGCTTCTGGTATTAATATACATACATTTTATGTATCTCTCTGCACCTCTATTCTTTCTTAAATTATTAACTGTTCTAACCCCACCCCCCATGCCACCGCCACCCCCAACTTCCTTATTTGTGCCCAGGTCTCTATCTGCCTTCCTATAAAATGAATACCCTGCCCCCCAATTCCTAGTTTAAACACTCCTCCAACCTTCTAGCCATTTTCTCCCCCAGCACAGCTGCACCCTCCCCATTGAGGTGCAGCCCGTCCCTAGCGTAGAGCCTGTAGCCAACTGAGAAGTCGGCCCAGTTCTGCAGGAACCCAAACCCCTCCTTCCTACACCAATTCTTGAGCCACTTATTAACCTCCCTAATCTCCCGTTGCCTCTCTGGCGTGGCACGTGGTACAGGCAGTATTTCGGAAAATACCACGTTGGAGGTCCTTGCTTTCAGCTTGCAGCCTAATTCCCTGAAATCATCTTTAAGGAACTTCCACCTACCTCTAACTTTGTCATTACTGCCAATGTGCACCATGACCGCTGGGTCCTCACCAGCCCCTCCCAATAATCTGTCCACCCAATCAGCGATGTGTCGAACTCGAGCGCCAGGTAGGCAGCACACCGTTCGACGATCCCTGTCTTTGTGACAGATTGCCCTATCTGTTCCCCTAATAATTGAGTCGCCCACTACCAGCACCTGTCTGGCCTGCCCTGCTCTATTTCCCTCCTTACTGGAGCAGTCACTCCTCTGGCTTTCAGAGGACATGCCTGGCTGCAGCAGTGCTACCCCTGTACTAGCACCCCCCTCATCTGCCAACTTAGCAAACTTATTGGGGTGTTTCAGATCAGGACTAGCCTCCCTGGCACTCTTCCCTCTACCCCGCTTCCTAACTGTCACCCAGCTTGCTACTTCACCGTACTGCAGCTCCATCCCACCATCCCCCGCCTCATCTGTCCCATTGAGCGTCTGCTCCGTGAGCAGAAGACTCCTCTCCATATTGTCTATGGATCTCAGTGTTGCCAGCTGCACATTTAGATCCAGAATCTGGGTTTCCAAATGCACAACGTGCTCACATCCCGCACAGCAGTATGCACCCTCGACCGGCTGATCAAGGATTGCATACATGTGGCAAGATGTGCACCGGATGGCATTAACAATAGTGGAGCACATTTCCTAATGGGGATTGCACCAGACAGAAAATTTAAATAAAAAATAAATACAAAGTATTAATAAAAAACAGACAGCAATTCAGTAATTCCTCCCTTGGAAACTCCCTGAATCCAAAGCCACTAAATCACAAGTCACACTTACCGCCGTCCACACTTACACTCAGGCCACACTCAGCTCGCTCACACTCACTATGCTGAAGATTTATAGATTTTTTTTTCTCTAGTTCCCTTAAAAGCAATCCACCTTGCTGTTCAAATGCACTTCCAAAAAGGACTGGAGCCCCAAACAGCTGCCCCTTATAAACCCTTAATTATGAGCCCCCACCCTATGGCCATGATTCCATTTAAATCTGTAAGTTTTTGCCTTGGGTGTGTCAGTTTGCAAGCTGCAGAACAGGAGGCTCTGTGCAACCCAGGAATGTGTGGAGCTAATGGATCGCCCCCAGGTGCAGGGCAATGGGGTACTCGGTACCGGGTCCTTTTAAGACCATAGAAACTTTCACTTCGTTATCGGGAACTGTTTCTTCGCAAAGTCTTCTTTCTTTGTAAAACCAGTAGAGAGCACGTTTAAGAAGGTGCAAACTATTTACAGGAACAGTTTGTGAATCATTCACCGTCCATGATTCGGTAGTCTCTTGAAACAATGATGAACTTGTGCAATAACGTAAAACAATAGGGATCCCGGGTCAACAAAGGGATCCCTTTAAGAAATAACCCTGGACGGGTTTAGCAGTAAAAACAGACAAAACAAACAGTTAACTATTTACATTTTCAGGTTTCCGAGGTTTATTGCTATAGTAGGTTGCAAGACATCAATCGGTAATGAACACTTCCTGGCCGGGGAAGGTCTGGATCCGTGCTCTCACCTGATACTGTATTGACGTCTTTGGGTTGTCTCTCAGGCACAATCAAGTCATTAGAGGTCTGGGTACGGATGTCAGGGTTAGTAGCAGACTCTGTAGGAGAGCTGATACCCGCAGTGGTAGTAGTACTGGGACCCGCGAGTTCAGAGACTGGAGGGGTATTGTCCTTAGTTTCAGTCGTGACGTGACAGTATATGGCGCTCCCGCAGGCTCGCATCGTTTGGCTCTCTTGGCATACCATCCTCGCTCACTCCAGTGTCGGGTGTAGGTCACATGGTCCCCTCTGTACAGGTTTCGGGTAGGAGGTATGCTGTGGAACTGGGCTTCCACGTTACAACTAGTAACAAAGACTTCGGTCGGCAGCCCTGGCTCCAGTATAAAGCCGCACCCCCTTCTCAGGTGAAAGGCTAGTACGATCCCTCGTTTCACTGCGCTCTCAGGGCAGTGGTTGGTCTGGGACTTTTGTACCTAAAGGTACCTTTACACTGAGCAACTTTAGAACAATAACGATAGCGATCCGTGACGTTGCAGCGTCCTGGATAGCGATATCGTTGTGTTTGACACGCAGCAGCGATCAGGATCCTGCTGTGACATCGCTGGTCGGAGCTAGAAGGCCAGAACTTTATTTCGTCGCTGGATCACCCACTGACATCGCTGAATCGGCGTGTGTGACGCCGATCCAGGGATGTCTTCACTTGTAACCAGGGTAAACATCAGGTTACTAAGCGCAGGGCCGCGCTTAGTAACCCGATGTTTACCCTGGTTACCAGTGTAAATGTAAAAAAAAAAACACTACATACTTACATTCCGGTGTCTGTCGCGTCCCCCGGCGTCAGCTTCCCTGCACTGTAAAAATAAAAAAAAATGCGTTAAACCGCACCTTATACCCATACGGCATTAATAGGCTTAGTGGCGCACGTCACTGCCAGGGGGTCAGCCCAGCTACAAAGTCCAATCCATAACAAAGAAGAAGACAGCGCCACACCGGTCAGTGAAAAATGACTTACAGATTTAATCTGCCATCTGCGGCACTGTGTCAGCGCTGGCCGGCCGTAAAGCAGAGCACAGCGGTGACGTCACCGCTCTGCTTTACGGCCGGTGCTTACACAGAGCAGGGAAGCTGACGGCGAGGGACGCGACAGACACCGGAATGTAAGTATGTAGTGTTTTTTTTTTTACATTTACAATGGTAACCAGGGTAAACATCGGGTTACTAAGCGCGGCCCTGCACTTAGTAACCTGATGTTTACCCTGGTTACCCGGGGACTTCGGCATCGTTGGTCGCTGGAGAGCTGTCTGTGTGACAGCTCTCCAGCGACCACACAGTGACACTGCAGCGATCGGCATCGTTGTCTATATCGCTGCAGCGTCGCTTAATGTGAAGGTACCTTTAGGTTGGGCAGTCTGTTCCGTTCGTTCTCGGTCTTTCCATTGTGAAACTAAGCATTGTCTGGTGAGCCCGACGATGTAATAGCCCTCCTGTCTGGACCCGTCTGGTTGGATCTTTGGAGCATCCCATTTAAAGGTCACCCCCTTGTGGCTCACATCTAGCGGTTCGCCCATAGACGTCGGTAGCGGGGGCAGTATCCCTTTCATGGCGTAAAGGGCTGCCACCACGAGCTCGGCGGTGGAAGTCCGGTCATAGTCGGGATGGGGAGCGGTCGCTGGAGCAGGATCGGTCGGTGGGGCAGGGTCATTTTTGGTACCTGCGTCTGATGTGGTTCCACCGATGGTGATCTGCCCCGCTGATGAGGACGCTGGAGTCGGCTGCGGCACGGACCACGGTTCTTCCAGTGCGACCTTCCTGCACAGCTCCGACTTCCACTTCTTCACTGCTGTCGGCTCTGCGCCCAGGAGTGGATAGTTCAATGCCTCCTCCGGCGGCTCCAAGAAGTCCAGATCCTCCAGTGGCGGCAAGCCCTGGTTCGGCTCCGATGGGCTGCGGCGGTCCTGGGTCACTTCGTTGTCATTCAGGTACCCGCTGGTCGCCATCTCTGCTCCTGGACCTTCATTCACTCTCACATGCTGCTCCTCCATTTTCTGGGGTTTGAGCTCCTCCATTCCTGAGCTCGTCATCTGTTGTGAATTCCGCTCTTGGGCTCCATCCGGTGGTTGTAAGTGGCACTTTTGTGAGTTCTGCTCTTGGGCTCCCTCTTGTGGTTTCTAGTGGTATGGCTGCTCCTTGGAGTTAGCTGTCATCAGCTGCCTCCACTTATCGTCTCTTCTGCTCTACTATTTAGGCCTGGCTTTTCCTTCAGCCAGTGTCACTTGTAAATGGTTCCTGGTTGGATTCACATCTCTTTGGATTTCCCTGATATCCTGACCAGTTCAGCAAAGCTAAGTTTTTGCTTGCTCTTTTCTGTCCATAGATTGTGGACTTATCCGTTCTGTGCTTTCTATGTTTATCCAGCTTATCGGTATGAATTAATTCTGTCTTGCTGGAAGCTCTGGGAAGCAGATTTACCCTCCACACCTTTAGTCAGGTGTGGAGATTTTTGTAAACTCTGCGTGGATTTTTTGTAGTGTTTTATACTGACCGCACAGTATTCCATCCTGTCCTATCTATTTAGCTAGACTGGCCTCCTGTGCTCATCCTGGTTTCATTCTGTGTATGTCTTTTCCCTCTCCACTCACAGTCATTATTTGTGGGGGGCTAATCTATCCTTTGGGGATTTTCTCTGAGGCAAGATAGCTTTCCTGCTTCTATCTTTAGGGGTAGTTAGCTCTTAGGCTGTGACGAGATACCTAGGGAGAGTTAGGAGCATTCCACGGCTACTTCTAGTGTTGTGTTGAGCTTAGGGACTGCGGTCAGTACAGTTACCACGTCCTTCAGAGCTCGTTCCATGTTGCTCCTAAACCACCAGATCATAACAGTCATCCTGCAGCTGTAGTCGGAGAGGGCGGTTGTCACTTTTGGCGCCGCTTTGGTAGTCTCATCCCATGGCACGCCCTCCTTCTCCTGCGCTCCTCGTGGCGCGGCAATGGCGGCAGTTTTGGTGGGAATCTTGGCGGTCTTTTGCAATACACAGTCTCGGCAATAAATCACAGTTCAAGCACAATTCTAACACAGTTCCAAGGCACACATGACCAGATTCTTCAGGCTTAAGTACATCCTGTTCGTGACGCCAAGTTGGATCGCCCCCAGGCGCAGGGCAATGGGGTACTCGGTACCGGGTCCTTCAGTCCCTTCCTTCTGGGGATGTCACGGTGGCCCGACCCGGTCCGTGACCCTGCTAAGGGGCGACCAATTAAAGATGGTGCGAGTTTGTCAAGTGTTCGTGATGCCACCTGTGGTATTCGGTCGGGGTGACCGACGCTGCTTAGGGGTCCACTGGGGTGATGTTATGGCAGCTAGATGGAATACCTTCCCACAGGTGAAGTGTTTCCCCAGGGCTTCCCAGTAGATGGTGATGATGTGAGGCGCAGTTAATAAGGAGGATACAGGGTTGCAGTCTCTTTACCTCTTTACTGAAGACTTCGGGATCCGCAATCCAGAGCACTGCTAACAGAGCTGGCTGAGACCGGCCGGTCCAAAGGCACATCCAGAGTTCCCTTTGCAGGTGGAAATCAGTGCCTACCTACTAGCGCCTGGGTGTTGTAGTCCTTCCCTGCTGAGCACCACGGGATAGTCCTCACAACTGTCGTATTTGTTCTGATGTTCTTTCTCTCTCCGTCCCCCAGATGATCTGGCTAGGACGCACCCGTATGACGGATAGGCCTGGAGTTATTCTGGGACCCTAGAGACGCCCCTCTCCCACAATTGCCTCCTATGTCTGCTTAGGTGATTTAGGTGAGACAGCCAACCTATAATTAACTGTCCTGCCACTGTTTGAAGTAAGGCTTGGAGCCCAATACTTCCTCGGCGTTTCGGCCACCGGCTACGCGCCTCAGTAGGATGTTGCCGATCTCGAGGCACGACTCCTACTGGTTCTATCGCCTTTTTGCTGTGATCTCGTTTCTCCACAATATACTTCGCTTTGTGTCCTTCCTTAAGATGCCGCCGCAAAGTAGTGCAGGCACGGCTCCGTAACGATTTGTCCTTTTCGCTAGGTCACTGCCAGGATCCCACCCCTGACAGAGACCCCCCTGAATCTTCTCCGCAACACCCTTTGCCACAGGATGTTGCCTGGACAAAACCCAGTGAGCTTCTCTCTAACTTCCTATCCAACCCCAGTTTTACCCAAGTGTGAGGAGTGGCCCAATACATAGAACCCTTTTCTCCCCCTGGTGGCCGGAGTGTGAAGTGTAGTGTGTGACTGTGATACCTGGTCAGGTGAACTCCTTTAGTGCAATCAGACGTAACATCACTCCCCTTAGTGGCAGAGCGACATTACTGCAACGACCAGGACTCTGGGGCGCTGCACTAACATTGAGCCAGGGAACTCAAGGTGGCTGACACACCCAAGAGACACGGCGGTCTTATTGTGCACAGCAGCGGTACTGAGTTCTAGACTGTGTTTACGGAAACCAGAGGACAACACTCCTATGTTTGAGTTTTTGGACATTAAAGACATTTGCTTTGAACTTTTCTGTGGTCTCCGCCTATCTGTTGTACTGCACTAACCCCGCTGCAATACACTACACGTATCCCAGGTATATATACCATACGTTCATTATTAGTGTCCTGATAAGCAGAAACAGCCTGTGCCCTCCTTCTTCATTAATCATCGATCAGTCGAGTAGTTGTCCAGATGATAGGGGGCAGCAGAGACCTGTTTGCTCTAAATATAACAAGGGGGGGGGGGGGGGAGGGGAGATCTGTGTGACCTCCCAGGCTGCAATCTTAGAAATATAGTGAAGATTGTGTGGGTAATTCATCTTGTGTGTATAATGTACACCCAGCATATATACTGTAAGTTTGTATCACAGAAGCTGTAGCTGGGGCTCTTTTAAGGTCTGTAGAAGAGGAGCACCACTCCAGCTCGCTCACTTTTCATGGATTCTGTGAACCTGTGGAGGCTTTCCCCTCTTTATAGATAACAAACATTTTTAATGGAGTCACCCTTTAGCATCCGTCACCCGTTTATACTGTATATTCTTTTCATAACACTGTTGTGTGAGGCTGCAATATCTTAGCCTTTGGGGGTCCTGCGTTTAATTTTACCCAGGGCCCCACTTTGTCTAAAAAAAGCCCTGAACACAATAATAAGATCAATGGACCAGTGCTCCGTGCAGGAAAAAGTCTGTGACCAGCTCCTCACACTACTCCCCCATTTTGTCAGTCTCCTCTCACTCACATTGTGCTCAATGTTGGATTTTTCCATCAGCCCAGGAACATCACTGCGATACACTAGAAAAGTGTGGAAGGAATTCCTTCTCTCTGCTTCTGTACCATGAAAAACAGGTACCAAGAGTTAACAGGTTCTTTTTTTTTCTTTTGAGTCTACAGCCTAAAATGTTCTGCAGAATGTTTAGGAAGATCCAAATCTCTGACTGAATCATTGTATTCAAGCTACGCAGAAAGCTGAGGCTCGTTGGGACTAGTGTGAAGGTCTCGTCAGAATCATGCTCTTCGTGCTCTGAATCTTCTGACTCAGGTGGACCTTCAGGTTTCTCCAGAGATGAAGGGACAGGTATTCCTGGACCTTGAGGCACAGTGCGACTCGCTGACAGGAGATCCGGGTATACAATTCCCTTCTTATTTTAAAGGTTGAATCTCCACGGTATTCGTCATCACTGTGATTTTGCAGTTCCCTCCAGATCATCGGCATCCCAAAAGGGAAAGCTCTTTCTTCCCTTCACACCACTCGTAGTTCTTCTAGAGCAGACGACATGTGGAGCCCACGACTTGTCCTGATCACCTAGGTTTACACCAAAGTACGCATAATACAGTTTTCTAATGAATTCCATCATGTTCCATCTTGTTTCTTCACTACCAAACAAGCGTAAATGTAGAAAATGTTGTCGGGTGAATTACGACACCCCTAGTAGCCATTTTGATCACGTTGTTAGAAACAGAAGCTTAATCCACCACAACCACTAAATACTGAAAGGAATCGTAAGCAGCACCTCCGCCACACTCTTATCAACTCTCTCTAAAAGAAAACTGCTCCCCATAGCAACCAATCACAGCGCAGCTTTCAGTTCTCATACTGCTGAGGTAAAATGAAAGCGGTGCTCTGATTGGTTGCTATCGGCACCACCACACTGTTATGAACTGTGACTCAAATAAAAATTGTGTCTTTACTGCCCATAGCAACCAATCACAGGGCAGCTTTTCAGTTCTTATACTGCTGAGGTAAATTGAAAGCTGTACTATGATTGGATGCTGTGAACACCACCACACTCTTTGGAAGCTGGGTCAGAAAATCTTCTCTGCCCACAGCAGCGAATCGCAGCACGGCGTCCATTAATTTGTAACCAATCTAATGACACCAAAATCATCCACCAAAGATAGGAGATATGAGCACTGTCCGCAGATGTAAGACATCCCTGACTCCTGGGGAAGGCCCTTTGTCTTCCTTCGCTGTGTCCTGGTGGAGGTTCTTTCAATCATCACCGCACATTACCCCACCCACAGGACTGAATCGCCACAGATGCCCCCAACTACCTCAAACACATTTAATAAAACTTAATTAATCGGGGAGAAGGTCTTTGGTGGCATTGGGGCCATCATTTACACAAAAGTAAAAAATTTGTAAGACCTCTCAAGAGAGGGGACGTATCCCCCCTCACATTCAACATCCGGGATGAATTATAACAGCGCAGATAAAGAGAACACTAACACCTGCAGCTCCTTTAGAAGTAGAGAACCCTTGCAGTGTCCAGGTAATTAAACGGAAGATTCTATGGAAAACAGACCAAGAAGCTGAGATCTTTTTACGCAGAGGAGAAGCACAGGGGCTATCTTTGGTACAAGCAGGGAGCATCCTGGGTTCAAAGAATTATTCTGAGAATGTGCTGGCACCCTTGTCTTTGGCGTCCACATATGGATATTGGGGTTTTGTATCAATCTGTTATTTATGAAAGATAGATTTTTAGAGTCGTTTCAAAGGGACAAATACAACGCAGTCACTCACATGACTGTAAGACCATTGTAACCTCTCCAACTTAATAACATTCCGATAGCTGATGCTATCCATGTCATGTTTGAGCTCTATGTAAATGTAAAATCGTAATAAGAAATGTGACAACAATATCTAACTACTGGAAACTCCAGGGTGGACATATTCTGTAAGTTAAGGATCTCTGAAGGGCCGAGCTCCAACAATCATCCCCCACATGAGCTCATCAAGGGGTGGTAGATGTTACCTTGAGCTAATAAAAGGCAGCATTTGGGCCATTTGTCAGTTCAGGAAGGTGCAACTTCATGTAGGCTCTGTCCGTTTTTCAATCTGAGTACCTCCCTCTTCAAAGCTTTGAGCCATTTCCGTGACATCAGTTTTAGTAATTCTCTTTCGTTATTCCTTTTTAAGTACGGTAATTGTATATATCGCATTGTTTTGCTCCTTTTTGTATAATCTTTGTATATTTTTATAAATACTGCCTACCTTTCTTGATTAAACATATAAAATGTTCTAGCTCTGTTCCTCTTGTTCTGTGAACCGCACACCTGAAGCCTTAAGTAGCTTGCAAAAATATTCACTCCCTTGGCTTTTTACCTATTTTGTTACATTTAATAATAATAATAATAATAATAATAATAATAACTTTTATTTATATAGCGCCAACATATTCCGCAGCACTTTACAATTAAGCGGGGACATGTACAGACAATAAATTCAGTACAAGTTAAGACAAATTAAACAGTGACATTAGGGGTGAGGTCCCTGCTCGCAAGCTTACAATCTACAAGGAAATGGGGGACACAATACGTGAGAAGTGCTTGTTGTTATTTCAGGTCTGGGAATTATAATAAATAGGGATTTTCATATAAAGCTGCATGATCCGGTCATCAGCCCGTGTGTTTAAGTGCAATAGTCGAGTATCAAGTGCAGTTATCGTGTGCATGGAGGGTGTGGAGACAGATGAATAGTAGGGTGCAGATTCAGAATAATATTTGGAAGGAGGGAACAAGACAAAGTTAGTTTACTGAGTAGTTGATGTCGTAGGCTTGCTTGAAGAGATGGGTTTTTAAAGCGCGCTTGAATAGGTCGGGGCTAGGTATCAGTCTGATCGTCTGGGGAAGTGCATTCCAGAGAGCTGGCGCAGCACGAGAGAAGTCTTGGAGACGGAGATGCGAGGTTCGGATTACGGGGGATGTTAGTCTTAGGTCATTTGTAGAACGGAGGCCACGTGTAGGGCGATAGACAGAGATGAGAGAGGAGATATAAGGCGGTGCAGAACTGTGGAGAGCTTTGTGGGTGAGAGAGATGAGTTTATACTGGACCCTGTAGCGAATGGGTAACCAGTGTAATGACTGGCACAAGATGGAGGCATCGGTGAAGCGGCTGGACAGAAATATGACTCTGGCTGCAGCATTCAAGATGAATTGGAGAGGAGAACGTTTGGAAAGAGGGAGACCGATCAGAAGAGAGTTGCAGTAGTACAGACGGGAATGAATGAGAGCGACAGTAAGAGTCGTAGCAGTTTCAAAGGTGAGAAAAGGTCGGATTCTGGAGATGTCTTTAAGATGCAGGTGACAAGAGCGAGTGAGTGATCGGATATAGGGAGTAAAGGAAAGTTTGGTGTCGAATATGACCCCAAGACAGCGGGCATGCTGCTTGGGAGTTATGGTTGAACCCTCCAGGGTAATTTCGATGTTGGGTAGAGTGAGGTTAGTAGAAGGGAGAAATACAAGAAGTTCCGTTTTGGAGAGATTAAGTTTCAGGTAGAGGGAGGACATGATGTTAGAGACAGTAGACAATCCTTGGTATTTTGAATTAGGGTAGGGGTGATGTCGGGGGAAGAAGTGTATAATTGGGTGTCATCAGCATAGAGATGGTACTGGAACCCAAATCTGCTGATTGTTTGTCCAATAGGGGCCGTGTATAGAGAGAGGAGGAGGGGCCCAGGACTGAGCCCTGCGGAACCCCGATAGTAAGGGGACGAGGAGAGGAAGAGGAGCCGGCAAAAGATACAGTGAAGGAGCGGTCAGAGAGGTAGGAGGAGAACCAGGAGAGAACGGTGTCCTTGAGGCCTATAGAGCGGAGCATAGTGAGAAGGAGCTGGTGATCCACAGTATCAAATGCGGCAGAGAGATCCAGGAGAATCAGCAGAGAGCAATGACCTTTGGATTTAGCTGTTATTAGGTCATTAGAGACTTTAGTGAGGGCAGTTTCAGTGGAGTGTAAAGAGCGGAAACCAGATTGTAAGGGGTCAAGACGAGAGTTATCCGAGAGATAGCGGATTAGACGGGAGTGGACCAAGCGTTCCATGAGTTTAGAGATGAAGGAAAGGTTAGAAACAGGTCTGTAGTTAGCCGTGCAGTTCTGGTCCAGGGATGGCTTTTTAAGTAAAGGGGTTATGATGGGATGTTTAAATGAGGAGGGAAAGATACCTGAAGAAAGAGAGAGGTTAAATATTTTAGTCAGGTGAGTGGTGACCACTGGTGAGAGAGACTGCAGGAGAGGTGAAGGAATGGGGTCACTGTTGCAGGTTGCAGGCCGAGCAGAAGCGAGGAGCTTGGAAACTTCTTCTTCTGAAACCGACTCAAAAATGTCTACTGAGCTTGAGGTGCAGCAGTGTGTGTAAATATTTTATATATATACCTGTGTGTAAATATTTTTGTAATTTGTGTGTGATGCATCAGCACTAAGTAGTCCAAGTTGGTGATGTGGAGAGAGAAAAATATTGACATAAATTCGATTTATGGGATCAAATAACTAAAAGTTGGCTTGTGCATATGTAATCACCCCTTTTGTGATGAACCCAGTCCCATGCTTCGTGACAGGACGCCCCTGTGTGCAATCACACGTGTGTCACACGTCTGTCAGTATATACACAGAGGCTGCAACACTATTAACAAGAGGCAACGCTAACCAACCACCATGAAGACCAAGGGGATCTCCAAACACCACCATGAAGACCACAGAAATCACCAAACAACACCATGAAGACCAAGGGGATCTCCAAACACCACCATGAAGATCAAGGAGATCTCCAAACAACACCATGAAGCCCAATGAGATATCCAAAGAATTCAGAGAGAAAGTTGTTAAGAAGCACAAGTCAGAGTTGGGTTTTAAAAAAAACTATCCGACTCTCTGCTGATCCCCTGAAGCACCATCAAATCCATTATCAAATGGAAAGAATATGGTACCACAACACACTTGCCAAGAGAGCGCCCACCAAAACTGTAATGTCATCCTTGCTGAATCAGAGAGGCAGCACAGAGACCAATGGTAACCCTGAAGGAGCTGCAGAGTTCCCAGCAGACACTGGAGTATCTGTCCATATGACCACAATAAGCCGTACACTCCATAAAGGTGGCCTTTAAGGAAGAGTGAGCAGAAAAAAACCTTTACTTATACACACAAATTGTAAGGCTCGTTTTGAGCTTGTGAGGCTCCTCAAATGTATGGAGGAAGGTGCTGTGGTCAGAGGAGTCCAAAATTGAACTTTTTGGCCACCAAGGTAAACACTATGTCTGGTGCCAAACCAACACAGCTCATAACCCCAAGAGCACCATCCCCACAGTGAAATATGGTGGTGGTAGCGCCATGCTGGGGGTAAAGCAGGGACAGGGAAAATAGTTCAAGTTGAGGGGAAGATGGATGGTGTGAAATGCAAGAATATTCTTGAGCAAAACCTGTTTCAGTCTGTCAGTGATTTTAGACTGGGAAGGAGATTCCCCTTCCAATAAGACAATGACCTAAAGCAGCACTCACATTTTGTAAGGGGAAACGTGTAAATGTTCTGGAGTGGTCTGGTCACAGTCCAGACCTTCATCCAATGGAGAATCTGTGGTCAGACGTGACGCTAGTGCATTTGCCATTTGACAAGGTGTTGGTGAGTCTGCTTTTCATGTCGTGTTTTTTTGAGTTTTGCTATGTTAGCTCACTGCAGTACTTTACTCCGTCTTTAACAGGGCAAGTCAGTACGCCTGCGCAAGAGCAGCGGCAGGTAGCAGAGGACGTCATCGCATGAAGATGGGAGGCGCTGGACCCGGACCGCGACGCCTATCGGACCGCACCGTGACCGCCCCTGGGTGCGTATAATATAACCTGTTTTTCTTATCTTTCAGGTTACATCGGGGGCTTATCTACAGCATTACAGGATGCATTATAGAATGCTGGAGATAAGCCCCTGATGCCGGTGGCCGAAGCTTATTTACGTAAAAATAGGTGACAGATTCCCTTTAAAGAGACTCTGCCAGCAGGATGTCCCCCTTGACCTATTTATATGTACAGTCATGGCCAAATGTATTCACACCCCTGCAATTCTGTCAGATAATACGCAGTTTCTTCCTGAAAATGATTGCAATCACAAATTCTTTGGTATTACTATCTTCATTTAATTTGTCTTGAATGAAAAAGCACAAAAGAGAATGAAGCAAAAAGCAAAACATTGATCATTTCACACAAAACTCCAAAAATGGGCCAGACAAAAGTATTGGCACCGTCAGCCTAATACTTGGTTGCACAACCTTTAGCCAAAATAGCTGCTTCCGATAACCATCAATGAGTTTCTTACAATGCTCTGCTGGAATTTTAGACCATTCTTCCTTGGTAAACTGATCCAGTTCCAAGATATTTGAAGGGTGCCTTCTCCAAACTGCCATTTTTAGATCTCTCCACAGGTGTTCTATGGGATTCAGGTCTGGGCTCATTGCTGGCCACCTTAGAAGTCTCCAGTGCTTTCTCTCAAACCATTTTCTAGTGCTTTTTGAAGTGTGTTTTGGGTCATCGTCCTGATGGAAGACACATGACCTCTGAGGGAGACCCAGCTTTCTCACACTGGGCCCTACATTATGCTGCAAAATTTGGTGGTAGTCTTCAGACTTCATAATACCATGCACACGGTCAAGCAGTCCAGTGCCAGAGGCAGCAAAGCAACCCCAAAACATCAGGGAACCTCTGCCATGTTTGACTGTAGGGACCGTGTTCTTTTCTTTGAATGCCTCTTTTTTTCTCCTGTAAACTCTATGTTGATGCTTTTGCCCAAAAAGCTCTACTTTTGTCTCATCTGACCAGGGAACATTCTTCCAAAATGTTTTAGGCTTTTTCAGGTAAGATTTGGCAAACTCCAGCCTGGCTTTTTTATGTCTCGGGGTAAGAAGTGGGGTCTTCCTGGGTCTCCTACCATACAGTCCCTTTTCATTTAGACGCCGACGGATAGTACGGGGTGACACTGTTGTACCCTCGGACTACAGGGCAGCTTGAACTTGTTTGGATGTTAGTCGAGGTTCTTTATCCAACATCCCCACAATCTTGCGTTGAAATCTGTCAATTTTTCTTTTCCGTCCACATCTAGGGAGGTTAGCCACAGTGACATGGGCTGTAAACTTCTTGATGACACTGCGCACGGTAGACAAAGGAAGATTCAGGTCTTTGGAGATGGACTTGTAGCCTTGAGATTGCTCATGCTTCCTCACAGTTTGGTTTCTCAAGTCCTCAGACAGTTCTTTGGTCTTCTTTGTTTTCTCCATGCTCAATGTGGTACACACAAGGACATAGGACAGCGGTTGAGTCAACTTTAATCCATGTCAACTGGCTGCAAGTGTGATTTAGTTATTGCCAACACCTGTTAGGTGCCACAGGTAAGTTACAGGTGCTGTTAATTACACAAATTAGAGAAGCATCATATGATTTTTCAAAGGGTGCCAATACCTTTGTCCACCCCCTTTTTTATGTTTGGTGTGAAATTATATCCAATTTGGCTTTAGGACAATTCTTTTTGTGTTTTTTTCATTTAAGGCAAATTAAATGAAGATAATAATACCAAAGAATTTGTGATTGCAATTATTTTCAGGAAGAAACTGAGTATTATCTGACAGAATTGCAGGGGTGTGAATACTTTTGGCCATGACTGTAGCTGCTTCAAAGACAAATCCACCAGACTCTTCTATTCCTCTATGACACCTCTGTCCTCCCCCAGAACCCTGTCCCCCTTCTCCAGGCTCCTCTGTCCTCCTCAAGGTTTAGCTGCCTTTCTCAAGGTTCCTATGTCATCCTCCTCCAGACTGCTCTGCCCTCCAGGCTCTCTGCCGTCCTCACAGCTCCTCTGCCCTCATCGTCCTCCAGGTTCCTCTGTCCTACTCCAGGTTTCTCCGTTCCCCTCCTCCAGGCTCCACTGTCTCCCTCCTCCTCTTCCAGGCTCCTCTGTCTCCCTACAGGCTCCTCTGTCTTCCTCCAGGCTCCTCTGTTCCCCCTCTGTCCTCCAGAAACTTCTCTGTCCCCCTCCTCCATACTCTGGTTTTACTCAAAACTCCTGTCCCTCCCCACCAGGCATTTCTGTCCTCCTCCAGACTCTTCTGCCCTCCTCCGCCATGCTCCTCTGTCCACTTCCTCAACATGACTGGACCTGATGAGGTTGGTGGCAGAATTATCCGGCGGTGCAGCCACAGCACTGAAGCAGTAGCCATGTTCTGGAGGTGGCGCTGGTCTTGATGTTGCTGTGATTTCTGTAGCGGTGACATATAGTGCAGTGCTGTACCCCAGGGAACTCATGAGGTGGTCACACACCGACACTGCGGCCAATAACATAAGAGGGATCGTCGCCTATTGTGGATGGACGTAAACGTTACTCGTCGTGTGGAAAGAGCAGATGACCGGTCATAAATGACGAGTCTATGAATATCGGCAGGATGACCTGGGGAACAGGTCGGCATGATGAGCGCTATTACTGTCTTTGATCTTCCCACAGGTAATATACAGCAGTCACAGAATCCCGAGCGCTGCTAGTGTGTATATGTGTGTGTGTGTGTATATATATATATATATACAGTGGGGCAAAAAAGTATTTAGTCAGTCAGCAATAGTGTACGTTCCACCACTTAAAAAGATGAGAGGCGTCTGTAATTTACATCATAGGTAGACCTCAACTATGGGAGACAAACTGAGAAAAAAAAAATCCAGAAAATCACATTGTCTATTTTTTAACATTTTATTTGCATATTATGGTTGAAAATAAGTATTTGGTCAGAAACAAAATTTCATCTCAATACTTTGTAATATATCCTTTGTTGGCAATGACAGAGGTCAAACGTTTTCTGTAAGTCTTCACAAGGTTGCCACACACTGTTGTTGGTATGTTGGCCCATTCCTCCATGCAGATCTCCTCTAGAGCAGTGATGTTTTTGGCTTTTCGCTTGGCAACACGGACTTTCAACTCCCTCCAAAGGTTTTCTATAGGGTTGAGATCTGGAGACTGGCTAGGCCACTCCAGGACCTTGAAATGCTTCTTACGAAGCCACTCCTTCGTTGCCCTGGCGGTGTGCTTTGGATCATTGTCATGTTGAAAGACCCAGCCACGTTTCATCTTCAATGCCCTTGCTGATGGAAGGAGGTTTGCACTCAAAATCTCACGATACATGGCCCCATTCATTCTTTCATGTACCCGGATCAGTCGTCCTGGCCCCTTTGCAGAGAAACAGCCCCAAAGCATGATGCTTCCACCACCATGCTTTACAGTAGGTATGGTGTTTGATGGATGCAACTCAGTATTCTTTTTCCTCCAAACACGACAAGTTGTGTTTCTACCAAACAGTTCCAGCTTGGTTTCATCAGACCATAGGACATTCTCCCAAAACTCATCTGGATCATCCAAATGCTCTCTAGCAAACTTCAGACGGGCCTGGACATGTACTGGCTTAAGCAGTGGGACACGTCTGGCACTGCAGGATCTGAGTCCATGGTGGCGTAGTGTGTTACTTATGGTAGGCCTTGTTACATTGGTCCCAGCTCTCTGCAGTTTATTCACTAGGTCCCCCCGCTTGGTTCTGGGATTTTTGCTCACCGTTCTTGTGATCATTCTGACCCCATGGGGTGGGATTTTGCGTGGAGCCCCAGATCGAGGGAGATTATCAGTGGTCTTGTATGTCTTCCATTTTCTAATTATTGCTCCCACTGTTGATTTCTTCACTCCAAGCTGGTTGGCTATTGCAGATTCAGTCTTCCCAGCCTGGTGCAGGGCTACAATTTTGTTTCTGGTGTCCTTTGACAGCTCTTTGGTCTTCACCATAGTGGAGTTTGGAGTCAGACTGTTTGAGGGTGTGCACAGGTGTCTTTTTATACTGATAACAAGTTTAAACAGGTGCCATTACTACAGGTAATGAGTGGAGGAAAGAGGAGACTCTTAAAGAAGAAGTTACAGGTCTGTGAGAGCCAGAAATCTGGATTGTTTGTTTCTGACCAAATACTTATTTTCCACCATAATATGCAAATAAATTGTTAAAAAAAACAGACAATGTGATTTTCTGGATTTTTTTTTCTCAGTTTGTCTCCCATAGTTGAGGTCTACCTATGATGTAAATTACAGACGCCTCTCATCTTTTTAAGTGGTGGAACTTGCACTATTGCTGTCTGACTAAATACTTTTTTGCCCCACTGTATATATATATGTATATACATACACAGTACAGACCAAAAGTTTGGACACACCTTCTCAATTAAAGATTTTTCTCCATTTTCATGACTATGAAAATTGTACATTCACACTGAAGGCATCAAAACTATGAATTAACACATGTGGAATTATATACTTAACATAAAAGTGTGAAACAACTGAAATTATGTCTTCTATTCTAGGTTCTTCAAAGTAGCCACCTTTTGCTTTGATGACTGCTTTGCACACTCTTGGCATTCTCTTGATGAGCTTCAAGAGGTAGTCACCGGGAATGGTCTTCCAACAATCTTGAAGGAGTTCCCAGAGATGCTTAGCACTTGTTGGCCCTTTTGCCTTCACTCTGCGGTCCAGCTCACCCCAAACCATCTCGGGGGCCAGATCATCTGGTGTAGCACCCCAACACTCTCCTTCTTGGTCAAATAGCCCTTACACAGCCTGGAGGTGTTTGGGGTCATTGTCCTGTTGAAAAATAAATGATGACCCAAATAAACGCAAACCGGACGGAATAGCATGCCGCAGCAAGATGCTGTGGTAGCCATGCTGGTTCAGTATGCCTTCAGTTTTGGGGACATACAGGTGGTTTGCCTTTGTTTTCTTCTACAGGTGAGAGTTGTTGTGACCGTGCGCTGTGTGTGAGCGACGTACAGGTGGTTTACCTTTGTTTTTCTTTCACCTGGAGAAGAAAACAAAGGTAAACCACTTGTACGTCCCACACACACGGCGCACGGTCACAACAACCCACATCTGGAGAAGAAAACAAAGGTAAATCACCTGTACGTCCCTCACACACGGCACACGGTCACAACAACTCTCACCTGGAGAAGAAAACAAAGGTAAATCACCTGTACGTCTCTAACATACGGCACACGGTCACAACAACTCTTACCTGGAGAAGAAAACAAAGGTAAACCACCTGTACGTCCCTCACACACGGCGCACGGTCACAACAACTCACATCTGGAGAAGAAAACAAAGGTAAATCACCTGTACGTCCCTCACACACAGCGCACAGTCACAACAACTCTCACCTGGAGAAGAAAACAAAGGTAAACCACCTCTACGTCTCTAACATACGGCGCACGGTCACATCAACTCTCACCCGGAGAAGAAAACAAAGGTAAACCACTTGTACGTCCCTCACACACGGCGCACGGTCACAACAACTCTCACCTGGAGAAGAAAACAAAGGTAAATCACCTGTACGTCCCTCACACACAGCGCACGGTCACAACAACTCTCACCTGGAGAAGAAAACAAAGGTAAATCACCTGTACGTCCCTCACACACAGCGCACGGTCACAACAACTCTCACCTGGAGAAGAAAACAAGGGTAAATCACCTGTACGTCTGCCACACACGGCGCACGGTCACAACAACTCTCACCTGGAGAAGAAAACAAAGGTAAATCACCTGTACGTCCCTCACACACGGCGCACGATCACAACAACTCTCACCTGGAGAAGAAAACAAAGGTAAATCACCTGTACGTCCCTCACACACAGCGCACGGTCACAACAACTCTCACCTGGAGAAGAAAACAAAGGTAAATCACCTGTACGTCTCTAACATACGGCGCACGGTCACAACAACTCTCACCTGGAGAAGAAAACAAAGGTAAACCACCTGTACGTCCCTCACACACGGCGCACGGTCACAACAACTCTCACCTGGAGAAGAAAACAAAGGTAAATCACCTGTACGTCTCTAACATACGGCGCACGGTCACAACATCTCTCACCTAGAGAAGAAAACAAAGGTAAACCACCTGTACGTCCCTGACACACGGCGCACGGTCACAACTCTCACCTTGACAAGAAAACAAAGGTAAACCACCTGTACGTCCCTCTCACACAGCGCACGGTCACAACAACTCTCACCTAGAGAAGAAAACAAAGGTAAACCACCTATACGTCCCTCACACACGGCGCACGGTCACAACTCTCACCTGGAGAAGAAAACAAAGGTAAATCACCTGTACGTCTCTAACATACGGCGCACGGTCACAACAACTCTCACCTGGAGAAGAAAACAAAGGTAAACCACCTGTACGTCCCTCACACACGGCGCACGGTCACAACTCTCACCTTGACAAGAAAACAAAGGTAAACCGCCTGTACGTCCCTCACACACAGCGCACGGTCACAACAACTCTCACCTAGAGAAGAAAACAAAGGTAAACCACCTGTACGTCCCTCACACACGGCGCACGGTCACAACAACTCTCACCTAGAGAAGAAAACAAAGGTAAACCGCCTGTACGTCCCTCTCACACAGCGCACGGTCACAACAACTCTCACCTAGAGAAGAAAACAAAGGTAAACCACCTGTACGTCCCTCACACACGGCGCACGGTCACAACAACTCTCACCTGGAGAAGAAAACAAAGGTAAATCACCTGTACGTCCCTCACACACGGCGCACGGTCACAACAACTCTCATCTGGAGAAGAAAACAAAGGTAAATCACCTGTACGTCCCTCACACACGGCGCACGGTCACAACAACTCTCATCTGGAGAAGAAAACAAAGGTAAATCACCTGTACGTCCCTCACACACGCCGCACGGTCACAACAACTCTCACCTAGAGAAGAAAACAAAGGTTAAACCACCTGTACGTCCCTCACACACGGCACACGGTCACAACAACTCTCATCTGGAGAAGAAAACAAAGGTAAATCACCTGTACGTCCCTCACACATGCCGCACGGTCACAACAACTCTCACCTAGAGAAGAAAACAAAGGTTAAACCACCTGTACGTCCCTCACACATGGCGCACGGTCACAACAACTCTCACCTGGAGAAGAAAACATAGGTAAACCACCTGTACGTCCCTCACACACGGCGCACGGTCACAACAACTCTCATCTGGAGAAGAAAACAAAGGTAAACCACCTGTACGTCCCTCACACACGGCGCACGGTCACAACTCTCACCTGGAGAAGAAAACAAAGGTAAATCACCTGTACGTCTCTAACATACGGCGCACGGTCACAACAACTCTCACCTAGAGAAGAAAACAAAGGTAAATCACCTGTACGTCCCTCACACACGGCGCACGGTCACAACAACTCTCACCTGGAGAAGAAAACAAAGGTAAACCGCCTGTACGTCCCTCACACACGGCGCACGGTCACAACTCTCACCTGGAGAAGAAAACAAAGGTAAACCACCTGTACGTCCCTCACACACGGCACACGGTCACAACAACTCTCATCTGGAGAAGAAAACAAAGGTAAATCACCTGTACGTCCCTCACACACGCCGCACGGTCACAACAACTCTCACCTAGAGAAGAAAACAAAGGTTAAACCACCTGTACGTCCCTCACACACGGCGCACGGTCACAACAACTCTCACCTGGAGAAGAAAACAAAGGTAAATCACCTGTACGTCCCTCACACACGGCGCACGGTCACAACAACTCTCATCTGGAGAAGAAAACAAAGATAAACCACCTGTACGTCCCTCACACACGGCACACGGTCACAACAACTCTCACCTAGAGAAGAAAACAAAGGTAAACCACCTGTACGTCCCTCACACACGGCGCACGGTCACAACAACTCTCATCTGGAGAAGAAAACAAAGGTAAACCACCTGTACGTCCCTCTCACACAGCGCACGGTCACAACAACTCTCACCTAGAGAAGAAAACAAAGGTAAACCACCTGTACGTCCCTCACACACGGCGCACGGTCACAACAACTCTCACCTGGAGAAGAAAACAAAGGTAAACCACCTGTACGTCCCTCACACACGCCGCACGGTCACAACTCTCACCTTGAGAAGAAAACAAAGGTAAACCGCCTGTACGTCCCTCTCACACAGCGCACGGTCACAACAACTCTCACCTAGAGAAGAAAACAAAGGTAAACCACCTGTACGTCCCTCACACACGGCGCACGGTCACAACAACTCTCACCTGGAGAAGAAAACAAAGGTAAATCACCTGTACGTCCCTCACACATGGCGACCGGTCAGAACTCTCACCTGGAGAAGAAAACAAAGGTAAACCACCTGTACGTCCCTCACACACGGCACACGGTCACAACAACTCTCATCTGGAGAAGAAAACAAAGGTAAACCACCTGTACGTCCCTCACACACGGCACACGGTCACAACAACTCTCATCTGGAGAAGAAAACAAAGGTAAATCACCTGTACGTCCCTCACACACGCCGCACGGTCACAACAACTCTCACCTAGAGAAGAAAACAAAGGTTAAACCACCTGTACGTCCCTCACACACGGCGCACGGTCACAACAACTCTCACCTGGAGAAGAAAACAAAGGTAAACCACCTGTACGTCCCTCTCACACAGCGCACGGTCACAACAACTCTCACCTAGAGAAGAAAACAAAGGTAAACCACCTGTACGTCCCTCACACACGGCGCACGATCACAACAACTCTCACCTGGAGAAGAAAACAAAGGTAAACCGCCTGTACGTCCCTCTCACACAGCGCACGGTCACAACAACTCTCACCTAGAGAAGAAAACAAAGGTAAACCACCTGTACGTCCCTCACACACGGCGCACGGTCACAACAACTCTCACCTGGAGAAGAAAACAAAGGTAAATCACCTGTACGTCCCTCACACATGGCGACCGGTCAGAACTCTCACCTGGAGAAGAAAACAAAGGTAAATCACCTGTACGTCCCTCACACACGGCACACGGTCACAACAACTCTCATCTGGAGAAGAAAACAAAGGTAAACCACCTGTACGTCCCTCACACACGGCACACGGTCACAACAACTCTCACCTGGAGAAGAAAACAAAGGTAAACCACCTGTACGTCCCTCACACACGGCACACGGTCACAACAACTCTCATCTGGAGAAGAAAACAAAGGTAAACCACCTGTACGTCCCTCACACACGGCACACGGTCACAACAACTCTCATCTGGAGAAGAAAACAAAGGTAAATCACCTGTACGTCCCTCACACACGCCGCACGGTCACAACAACTCTCACCTAGAGAAGAAAACAAAGGTTAAACCACCTGTACGTCCCTCACACACGGCACACGGTCACAACAACTCTCACCTGGAGAAGAAAACAAAGGTAAACCACCTGTACGTCCCTCACACACGGCGCACAGTCACAACAACTCTCACCTGGAGAAGAAAACAAAGGTTAAACCACCTGTACGTCCCTCACACACGGCACACGGTCACAACAACTCTCATCTGGAGAAGAAAACAAAGGTAAACCACCTGTACGTCCCTCACACACGGCGCACGGTCACAACAACTCTCACCTGGAGAAGAAAACAAAGGTAAACCACCTGTACGTCCCTCTCACACAGCGCACGGTCACAACAACTCTCACCTAGAGAAGAAAACAAAGGTAAACCACCTGTACGTCCCTCACACACGGCGCACGATCACAACAACTCTCACCTGGAGAAGAAAACAAAGGTAAACCACCTGTACGTCCCTCACACACGGCGCACGGTCACAACAACTCTCACCTAGAGAAGAAAACAAAGGTAAATCACCTGTACGTCCCTCACACACGGCGCACGATCACAACAACTCTCACCTGGAGAAGAAAACAAAGGTAAATCACCTGTACGTCCCTCTCACACGGCACACGGTCACAACAACTCTCATCTGGAGAAGAAAACAAAGGTAAACCACCTGTACGTCCCTCACACATGGCGCACGGTCACATCAACTCTCATCTGGAGAAGAAAACAAAGGTAAATCACCTGTACGTCCCTCACACACGGCACACGGTCACAACAACTCTCACCTGGAGAAGAAAACAAAGGTAAATCACCTGTACGTCTCTAACATACGGCGCACGGTCACAACAAATCTCACCTGGAGAAGAAAACAAAGGTAAACCACCTGTACGTCCCTCACACACGGCGCACGGTCACAACTCTCACCTTGACAAGAAAACAAAGGTAAACCGCCTGTACGTCCCTCTCACACAGCGCACGGTCACAACAACTCTCACATAGAGAAGAAAACAAAGGTAAACCACCTGTACGTCCCTCACACACGGCGCACGGTCACAACAACTCTCACCTGGAGAAGAAAACAAAGGTAAATCACCTGTACGTCCCTCACACATGGCGCACGGTCAGAACTCTCACCTGGAGAAGAAAACAAAGGTAAATCACCTGTACGTCCCTCACACACAGCGCACGGTCACAACAACTCTCATCTGGAGAAGAAAACAAAGGTAAATCACCTGTACGTCCCTCACACACGGCGCACGGTCACAACAACTCTCATCTGGAGAAGAAAACAAAGGTAAATCACCTGTACGTCCCTCACACACGCCGCACGGTCACAACAACTCTCACCTAGAGAAGAAAACAAAGGTTAAACCACCTGTACGTCCCTCACACACGGCACACGGTCACAACAACTCTCACCTGGAGAAGAAAACAAAGGTAAACCACCTGTACGTCCCTCACACACGGCGCACGGTCACAACAACTCTCACCTAGAGAAGAAAACAAAGGTTAAACCACCTGTACGTCCCTCACACACGGCGCACGGTCACAACAACTCTCACCTAGAGAAGAAAACAAAGGTTAAACCACCTGTACGTCCCTCACACACGGCGCACGGTCACAACAACTCTCACCTAGAGAAGAAAACAAAGGTTAAACCACCTGTACGTCCCTCACACACGGCGCACGGTCACAACAACTCTCACCTGGAGAAGAAAACAAAGGTAAACTACCTGTACGTCCCTCTCACACAGCACACGGTCATAACAACTTTCACCTGGAGAAGAAAACAAAGGTAAACCACCTGTACGTCCCTCACACACGGCGCATGGTCACAACAACTCTCACCTAGAGAAGAAAACAAAGGTAAACCACCTGTACGTCCCTCACACACGGCGCACGGTCACAACAACTCTCATCTGGAGAAGAAAACAAAGGTAAACCACCTGTACGTCCCTCACACACGGCGCACGGTCACAACTCTCACCTGGAGAAGAAAACAAAGGTAAATCACCTGTACGTCTCTAACATACGGCGCACGGTCACAACAACTCTCACCTAGAGAAGAAAACAAAGGTAAATCACCTGTACGTCCCTCACACACGGCACACGGTCACAACAACTCTCATCTGGAGAAGAAAACAAAGGTAAATCACCTGTACGTCCCTCACACACGCCGCACGGTCACAACAACTCTCACCTAGAGAAGAAAACAAAGGTAAACCACCTGTACGTCCCTCACACACGGCGCACGGTCACAACATCTCTCACCTTGAGAAGAAAACAAAGGTAAATCACCTGTACGTCCCTCACACACGGCGCACGGTCACAACTCTCACCTAGAGAAGAAAACAAAGGTAAACCACCTGTACGTCCCTCACACACGGCGCACGGTCACAACAACTCTCACCTGGAGAAGAAAACAAAGGTAAATCACCTGTACGTCTCTAACATACGGCGCACGGTCACAACATCTCTCACCTAGAGAAGAAAACAAAGGTAAACCACCTGTACGTCCCTCACACACGGCGCACGGTCACAACAACTCTCATCTGGAGAAGAAAACAAAGGTAAACCACCTGTACGTCCCTCACACACGGCGCACGGTCACAACAACTCTCACCTAGAGAAGAAAACAAAGGTAAACCACCTGTACGTCCCTCACACATGGCGCACGGTCACAACAACTCTCATCTGGAGAAGAAAACAAAGGTAAACCACCTGTACGTCCCTCTCACATAGCGCACGGTCACAACAACTCTCACCTAGAGAAGAAAACAAAGGTAAACCACCTGTACGTCCCTCACACACGGCGCACGGTCACAACAACTCTCATCTGGAGAAGAAAACAAAGGTAAACCACCTGTACGTCCCTCACACACGGCGCACGGTCACAACTCTCACCTGGAGAAGAAAACAAAGGTAAATCACCTGTACGTCTCTAACATACGGCGCACGGTCACAACAACTCTCACCTGGAGAAGAAAACAAAGGTAAACCACCTGTACGTCCCTCACACACGCCGCACGGTCACAACTCTCACCTTGAGAAGAAAACAAAGGTAAACCGCCTGTACGTCCCTCTCACACAGCGCACGGTCACAACAACTCTCATCTGGAGAAGAAAACAAAGGTAAACCACCTGTACGTCCCTCACACATGGCGCACGGTCAGAACTCTCACCTGGAGAAGAAAACAAAGGTAAACCACCTGTACGTCCCTCACACACGGCACACGGTCACAACAACTCTCATCTGGAGAAGAAAACAAAGGTAAATCACCTGTACGTCCCTCACACACGGCACACGGTCACAACAACTCTCATCTGGAGAAGAAAACAAAGGTAAATCACCTGTACGTCCCTCACATACGCCGCACGGTCACAACAACTCTCACCTAGAGAAGAAAACAAAGGTTAAACCACCTGTACGTCCCTCACACACGGCGCACGGTCACAACAACTCTCACCTGGAGAAGAAAACAAAGGTAAACCACCTGTACGTCCCTCTCACACAGCGCACGGTCACAACAACTCTCACCTAGAGAAGAAAACAAAGGTTAAACCACCTGTACGTCCCTCTCACACAGCGCACGGTCACAACAACTCTCACCTAGAGAAGAAAACAAAGGTAAACCACATGTACGTCCCTCACACACGGCGCACGGTCACAACAACTCTCATCTGGAGAAGAAAACAAAGATAAACCACCTGTACGTCCCTCACACACGGCACACGGTCACAACAACTCTCACCTGGAGAAGAAAACAAAGGTAAATCACCTGTACGTCCCTCACACACGGCACACGGTCATAAAAACTCTCACCTGGAGAAGAAAACAAAGGTAAACCACCTGTACGTCTCTAACATACGGCGCACGGTCACAACAACTCTCACCTTGACAAGAAAACAAAGGTAAATCACCTGTACGTCCCTCACACACGGCACACGGTCATAACAACTCTCACCTGGAGAAGAAAACAAAGGTAACCCACCTGTACGTCCCTCACACATGGCGCACTGTCACAACTCTCACCTTGACAAGAAAACAAAGGTAAACCGCCTGTACGTCCCTCTCACACAGCGCACGGTCACAACAACTCTCACCTAGAGAAGAAAACAAAGGTAAACCACCTGTACGTCCCTCACACACGGCGCACGGTCACAACAACTCTCACCTGGAGAAGAAAACAAAGGTAAACCACCTGTACGTCCCTCACACACGGAGCACGGTCACAACAACTCTCATCTGGAGAAGAAAACAAAGATAAACCACCTGTACGTCCCTCACACACGGCACACGGTCACAACAACTCTCATCTGGAGAAGAAAACAAAGATAAACCACCTGTACGTCCCTCACACACGGCGCACGGTCACAACAACTCTCATCTGGAGAAGAAAACAAAGGTAAATCACCTGTACGTCCCTCACACACGGCACACGGTCACAACAACTCTCATCTGGAGAAGAAAACAAAGGTAAACCACCTGTACGTCTCTAACATACGGCGCACGGTCACAACAACTCTCACCTAGAGAAGAAAACAAAGGTAAATCACCTGTACGTTTGACAAAACAAAGAATATAGACGGCACCAGGCTCAAAATGCACCCAATCTTTGACGCAAAGCAGCACAATGTCTGCGCAGGATTCGTGTAGCAAGCACAGATAAAGCAGACTACGGCGGTGCTCCACATAGAAAAATCAAGTCCATTCCATATAGTAAAAAAGAAGAATATGTGGCACTCACCCAGAAAAGCTGCTGAATTAAAGTCCTTTATTCATGATGCGATAAAACGGAACACTTTTGGAGAGGCGGCTGGGATCGGGAGATGGTGCTAGGAGGAGGAGAGGTGGACGACGATCGTTTCGCGCAGATGCGCTTCAACGGGTCCAGCGGGTTGTTATATGAAAATTCGGCTAACGGCAGCAACTCCAACCAGCGTCTGGTTGGTACGCTCAGTCTGACCATTTGTCTGGGGATGGTAAGCAGAAGAGAGGCGGACATTAATATTGAGTGCAGAGCAAAACCCTTTCCAGAATCTTGAAGTGAACTGTACTCCACGGTCAGAGATGATCTCATCCGGAACCCCATGCAACCGAAAGACATTCTGTACAACCAAGTTTACTGTATCTTTAGCCGAGGGGAGGCTGGTGCACGGAACAAAATGAGCAGCTTTAGTCAGGCGATCAACTACCACCATGATTGTATTCATGCCCCCCGACGTAGGCAGCTACACAATAAAGTCCATTAATATAGACCCCCAAGGGCGGGACGGAACAGGTAATGGTTGTAGAAGACCCGTAGGTGCCACATGAGGAGACTTGTAACGAGCACATACGTCGCAAGAAAGAACATAGTCCTTGGTATCGTTCAGGCAAGTTGGCCACCAGAAGAATCGGCTCAGGAACTCTTGTGTCTTCTGACCTGGACCCGTTGAAGCGCATCTGCGCGAAACGATCGTCGTCCACCTCTCCTCCTCCTAGCACCATCTCCCGATCCCAGCCGCCTCTCCAAAAGTGTTCCGTTTTATCGCATCATGAATAAAGGACTTTAATTCAGCAGCTTTTCTGGGTGAGTGCCACATATTCTTCTTTTTTACTATATGAAATCACCTGTACGTCCCTCACACACGGCGCACGGTCACAACAACTCTCATCTGGAGAAGAAAACAAAGATAAACCACCTGTACGTCCTTCACACACGGCGCACGGTCACAACAACTCTCACCTAGAGAAGAAAACAAAGGTAAACCACCTGTACGTCTCTAACATACGGCGCACGGTCACAACAACTCTCACCTAGAGAAGAAAACAAAGGTAAATCACCTGTACGTCCCTCACACACGGCGCACGGTCACAACTCTCACCTGGAGAAGAAAACAAAGGTAAACCACCTGTACGTCCCTCACACACGGCACACGGTCACAACAACTCTCATCTGGAGAAGAAAACAAAGGTAAATCACCTGTACGTCCCTCACACACGGCACACGGTCACAACAACTCTCATCTGGAGAAGAAAACAAAGGTAAACCACCTGTACGTCCCTCACACACGGCGCACGGTCACAACAACTCTCACCTGGAGAAGAAAACAAAGGTAAACCACCTGTACGTCTCTAACATACGGCGCACGGTCACAACAACTCTCACCTGGAGAAGAAAACAAAGGTAAACCACCTGTACGTCCCTCACACACGGCGCACGGTCACAACAACTCTCACCTGGAGAAGAAAACAAAGGTAAACCACCTGTACGTCTCTAACATACGGTGCACGGTCACAACAACTCTCACCTGGAGAAGAAAACAAAGGTAAACCACCTGTACGTCCCTCACACACGGCACACGGTCACAACAACTCTCACCTGGAGAAGAAAACAAAGGTAAACCACCTGTACGTCCCTCACACACGGCGCACGGTCACAACTCTCACCTTGACAAGAAAACAAAGGTAAACCGCCTGTACGTCCCTCTCACACAGCGCACGGTCACAACAACTCTCACCTAGAGAAGAAAACAAAGGTAAATCACCTGTACGTCCCTCACACACGGCGCACGGTCACAACTCTCACCTTGACAAGAAAACAAAGGTAAACCGCCTGTACGTCCCTCTCACACAGCGCACGGTCACAACAACTCTCACCTAGAGAAGAAAACAAAGGTAAACCACCTGTACGTCCCTCACACACGGCGCACGGTCACAACATCTCTCACCTTGAGAAGAAAACAAAGGTAAATCACCTGTACGTCCCTCACACACGGCGCACGGTAGTAGTGTATAAGCGGGTGGTTTCGTCAAACTCAATCTGACAGGTGCCCCGCCCCTATCAAAGTGTATCAAAGTGTGTAACCCCTCCCCTCCCCTTGTCTGACGGCTGGTATCCAGCTGTCCCTCCTTGTTTGATTTCCCCTTTTGATATAGTTTAATATAGTTTAATTTGTTGTAGTTTTGATATTATTCCCGTATTTTGTGGAATAACACATGTTTATAATTATAGCCTAGTCGTGTATTTATTTTACACGTGGTTTATAACACCTTTCTCATTTGTTTTATAATAGATTTTATACGTAGCCCCGAGTTTGATTCTGTAAGCTTTTGTTTTATTCACAGTGTATCCATATAGTGAATAGGGCTGATGTTTCTGTATGCAATCCTACATCCTGTTATGTGAAAAGTATTCTCAAACACTAACTAAATGGTGAACATTACCTAAATTAGGTTAACTGTGGGTCAGAGGTTTATAGCACCTAGGTCAAGCAATTGTTGTTGTATTTGCGTACCCCATAAATGTTTATTCTCACAAACAGAAAAGTTATTGTGTCCTGAAGATGGCATCTGAGGTTATTTGTTTTTTGTATTAGCTTTCTCAGAAAACAGCTGTGTTATCTGAGGGTCAGATATTTTTGTACAAACTCATGCTGTTTGGTGATCTTTGTGAAGCAGAACTTTGTTTTATAACACATTTGTACCTGTATTGTACCTGAATTGATATTTGCTTTCTCTTTTTTGTGTCCTGAAGATGGCATCTGCAAAGTTATTTGTTATCTACTGAGGCCATTGCAAGTTGTGTTTATTCACATTGTAGCAGGTTTTATCCTTGTGGCTGCCTTATATACACAGAAGAGATATGCACCAATGTCACAACACAAGTTATAATATGACCCAATGTTACAACACAAGTAAGAAGCGGCGTGTTTTATACGAATAAAAACCAAAGACACGATATTGTAAAAAAAAAAATTTAAAAGATTTATTTCTCACAATAAAACAGCATCTCAAAGACATTTCATTACTATAAAAATTCATACAGAATATAAAAAGTAAAAACATTAAAATAATACAATGAACAATTACACTTCTTACAAAATAATTAATATAGAGTTACAAGGCGAGTACAGCATTTTAGCCAGTACATTCTTTACATCGTGAGCCACATGGTTTGCAGCATCGGTAGAGACCTTTTTTAGGTAGCAGAGTTCCACGTGTGGAACCTAATGACGGGGAATGTAAAGATTGAATTGTACGGGGTGACGCCGCTAACTTCAGCGGTGTAGATACAGAGCGTGTCTCACTGTTGGTAATTTTTAATTCATCTAAAAGCTTCCTAGTAGCGGTGTTACCCACAACTGTAGACGGCATATTTAGTTCAGCCATAGCCTGCATAAATGAATCCCAACCCGGTGGTAAATTTCTACTGTTCAGAGCATGGCGCTGCGTTGTACTACGTACCAAATCCAGTAAGTTAGACCCTGGTATTACGGATCCTTTGAAAATAAATTCAGCATTATTATTCCATGCTGTGACATTTTTATTCTGCAGCAGCCTGTTTAGTAAAAATTCAGCATTCTTTTTATATCTCTGGTTTATATGGCTGACAATTTCAGCGATCTCATGATTTTATCAGAGTCGGTATGATTTTTATCAGAGTCGGTATTTGGCAATTGATATATATATATATATATATAATATGACCCAATGTTACAACACAAGCAAGTAAGAAGCGGTATGTTTTATACGAATAAAAAAACCAAAGACACAATATTGTAAAAATAGAAAAAGATTTATTTCTCACAATAAAACAACAGCTCAAATTTTAACATGAAATAGACATTTAGGACTTATTTATGTTATTATCTTTATGCACGTTGCCTGTGCTGCCTATAATTTGACTCTATCCTTGTTTTGTTGAAAATAACTGGACATACATAAGAAACCGGGCAATATATCTTTATAGAAATAACACTTCTGCACTCTTTGTGCATTTCTATCAGTTTTATTCATGCATTTATAACACACCATGTTTGATATTGGTAATTTGATTCTGGGAACACATTTTAAGTTACATCTGCACATGTATTACTGTTTTTTTAGGCCATATAAATAGAAAATTATGTAGAAACCCAAAGTGTTGATAAGTGTATGAAAATACACCAATATTAACTATTTGTGCTATTTTAGGCGTAAATTTGTCCTATATGTATAGCAGTCAGGAGTTGGGGCGATGAAATATGTGTTACAAGCGTAGTGAATTGCAGATATATTCTACAGTGTATGTCATTTTGAGAAATGTGGGGCATAACAATTACCTATTACGGCCACATTTCTATGCAGTGTATTTTAGAACCAGTGTTTCTGGCTGCAGACTGTAATGTGTAAGGTATTCTCATTTTTATATATTGTATTTTATAACACACCATGCCGTTTATATAATAATCACAGTTGTGTCTCTACAGGACAACGTGGCTTACAAAGACATTTCATTAATATAAGTGTGAAACTGACAGACAAGCACAGCGGTGTCTCTACAGGACATGCCGGGCACTAGACAGCCAGAGTTTCTGTGGGGGAGATATACTAACAGAGGTTCTGCTGACCCAAAAAACCGGTGTAGAACGTACACAGAGAGCAACTTACAATATTTACTAAGGTAGCGGAAATGAGTTTACTGCAGTTATCAGAGCATTGTATTTTATTTGACAGCCACAAGTCACACAGGTCATGATGATAGTGTATCTGCAGCATGTTATTTGGAAATAAAGAAGCCTTTTTTGTATTCGCCCGCATTTTATATAAAATCTGCATAAAAAAATCTTCTTGGCTACACCAAAACACGTAAGAAACAAATGTATAACTTTTAGATCTACCGCATCCACAGATATTATTCCAGCGTTCTTTAATTCTACATTATTTTAACACATATTAATTTCACAACTTTTATATGATATTTATAACACTCATTTTATATGAGTTTTCTAACACATTCTCACGGGAATATTATATATATATATTTTGTGTTTTGCGCAATTATTTGACACTGTAATTCGCATTTTATATAAAATATGCATAAAAAATCTTCACATTCTCACGGGAATATTATATATATATTTTGTGCTCTGCATCATTATTTGACACTGTAATTCGCATTTTATATAAAATCTGCATAAAAAATCTTCTTGGCTGCACCAAAACACGTAAGAAACAAATGTATAACTTTTAGCGCTGTCGCATCCGCAGATATTATTCCAGCGTTCTTTAATTCTACATTATTTTATCACATATTAATTTCACAACTTTTATATGATATTTATAACACATTCTCATTTATAAGGGATTTATAACACAATATTGTAAAATCATTTATTGGTTCGCGGCCTTACTAATATCCTTTGAAAATAAATTCAGCATTATTATTCCATGCTGTAACATTTCTATTCTGCAGCCGCCTGTTTAGTAAAAATTCAGCATTCTTTTTATATCTTTGGTTTATATTATATTAGCTTTTTGATAATCCCGGGAGTGCCATCTATCTAGCCCTAGTATTTTTGTTATCTCAAAAGGGTGTGACACAGTCACATATATTATTCCAGCATTCTTTAATTCTACATTATTTTAGCACATATTAATTTCACAACTTTTATGATATTTATAACACTCATTTTATATGAGTTTTCTAACACATTCTCACGGGTATATTATATATATATATATATATATATATATATATATATTTTGTGTTATGCACCATTATTTGACACTGTAATTCGCATTTTATATGCTGCTGCTTTTTCTTGTTTTTGTGTAAAAATCTCTGGCAGACAGGCACAGCTGTATCTCTACAAGACATGCGGGACACACCAGAGACATTGGAAATTGGGGGTTATAATGTCGAATTCAGAAAATAACCATTTTATATTGAATGACTAATGATTTCTATAGGCCTACTTTACTATGAAATTATGCATAAAAAATCTTCTTGATTAACCCAAAACCGTAAGAAACAAACGCATAACTTTTAGCTCGAACACATCAGCATATATTATTACAGTTTTTTGCTGAATTAAAAATTATACAGTTATTTCATATTTTTGGGGCTTCATGACAGGAGAAATTATTGATAGAAACCCAGAGTTTTGATACGTGTATGAAAATACACCAATATTAACTATTTGTGCTATTTTAGGCACAAATTTGGTCTATATGCATAACAGGCAGGAGTTGGGGCGAAGAAATATGTGTTACATGCGTAGTGAATTGCAGATATATTCTGAAGTGTATGGCATTTTGAGAAATGTGTAGCATAACCAATTACCTATCACGGCCACTAGATGGCAGAATATCATATTAATTATACATTGGGGTTTACTTTTGGAAGCTTATAAAGGCGGTGTGTATGTGCACAGGATGACTTATTTTGTTTTTATAGTCACTAATATCCATATTAAATGACTCTTTAGCTTTATGAGTAAGAGACATCCTACAAATAGAATCCTTTTCCCTAGTAGTTTTATATTCTATGTCTGATATATTTCTACACAAAGCTACAAAACTATTTTGTAGTTTATAATGTATCACAGTAGTTTCATGTGAAGTTTCATCTTAGGTTCTGTTCAGACTATTGTAATATCTGTAGCTTAAAATAGAGCCAAATAGCTACTTTCAAACCCGGACATGCACCATTGATTTTCGTCACAAATGGATCCAATATATCTCGTGTCACGGTTTATTTTTACCGCGTTACGGTTTAAAGTTATAAGCATTTAAATAATAATTTTCTCATTAGATATGTGACTCGCGATATTTATTTGCTTAGGCTAGATCATTTTCAGTTTAACAATACATTTTATCACAAAAATGACCTTATCTGGGGCCCTAGAAACAACCTAGCAGCATTAGTAAGCCCCTTTCTTTTTACATTATCAAGAATCCTTGGGCTAAGATAACGTAAGTTTATATGCATAAAGCATTTAATATAGTGCACCAAACATGATATGGTTTTTGATTTCTATGAACTGTCGCGGTCTAAAATGTAATCGCACTATACACTATGTGTGTTGTGTGTGATGCATGTGTTGTATGTGTTCTGTGTGTTGTGTGTGTGTGTGTATGTTTGTCGTGTGTGTTGTATGTGTTGTGTGTGTTTTGTATGTTATGTGTGTTTGTTGTGTGTGTGTGTGTTCTGTATGTTGTGTATGTATGTTTGTTGTATGTGTTGTGTGTTTTCTGTATGTTATGTTGTGTTTTGTATGTTATGTGTGTTTGTTGTGTGTGTGTGTTCTGTATGTTGTGTATGTATGTTTGTTGTATGTGTTGTGTGTGTTTTGTATGTTATGTGTGTTTGTGGTGTGTGGGTTCTGTGTTGTGTGTGTGTGTGTTCTGTATGTTGTGTATGTATGTTTGTTGTATGTGTTGTGTGTTTTCTGTATGTTATGTGTGTTTGTTGTGTGTGTGTGTGTGTGTCTGCAGCCATCTCCTTTCTGTAATTCTCCTCTCTCTTTACAGCGCCATAAATCTATAATGGACAATTCATTTACCCATATTTATATAGAAAAGGTAAAAATCACAACTGAGGAAGAAACCAGTAGTACATGAACAAAAGTAACACCCGGAAAATAAAATACTGTAAACAATAGTAAAACATTATATTCAATAATATTCATATTTTTAACCTTATATGATTTGTTTGCGACAGTTCATAGAAATCAAAAACCATATCATGTTTGGTGCGCTATATTAAATGCTTTATGCATATAAACTTACGTTATCTTAACCCAAGGATTCTTGATAATGTAAAAAGAAAGGGGCTTACTAATGCTGCTAGGTTGTTTCTAGGGCCCCAGATAAGGTCATTTTTGTGATAAAATGTATTGTTAAACTGAAAATGATCTAGCCTAAGCAAATAAATATCGCGAGTCACATATCTAATGAGAAAATTATTATTTAAATGATTATAACTTTAAACCGCAACGCGGTAAAAATAAACCGTGACACGAGATATAGTGTATATTGGATCCATTTGTGACGAAAATCAATGGTGTGTGTCCGTGTTTGAAAGTAGCTATTTGGCTCTATTTTAAGCTATAGATATTACAATAGTCTGAACAGAACCTAAGATGTAACTTCACATGAAACTACTGTGATACATTATAAACTACAAAATAGTTTTGTAGCTTTGTGTAGAAATATATCAGACATAGAATATAAAACTACTAGGGAAAAGGATTCTATTTGTAGGTTGTCTCTTACTCATAAAGCTAAAGAGTCATTTAATATGGATATTAGTGACTATAAAAACAAAATAAGTTATCCTGTGCACATACACACCGCCTTTATAAGCTTCCAAAAGTAAACCCCAATGTATAATTAATATGATATTCTGCCATCTAGTGACCGTGATAGGTAATTGGTTATGCTACACATTTCTCAAAATGCCATACACTTCAGAATATATCTGCAATTCACTACGCATGTAACACATATTTCTTCGCCCCAACTCCTGCCTGTTATGCATATAGACCAAATTTGTGCCTAAAATAGCACAAATAGTTAATATTGGTGTATTTTCATACACGTATCAAAACTCTGGGTTTCTATCAATAATTTCTCCTGTCATGAAGCCCCAAAAATATGAAATAACTGTATAATTTTTAATTCAGCAAAAAACTGTAATAATATATGCTGATGTGTTCGAGCTAAAAGTTATGCGTTTGTTTCTTACGGTTTTGGGTTAACCAAGAAGATTTTTTATGCATAATTTCATAGTAAAGTAGGCCTATAGAAATCATTAGTCATTCAACATAAAATGGTTATTTTCTGAATTCGACATTATAACCCCCAATTTCCAATGTCTCTGGTGTGTCCCGCATGTCTTGTAGAGATACAGCTGTGCCTGTCTGCCAGAGATTTTTACACAAAAAACAAGAAAAAGCAGCGGCATATAAAATGCGAATTACAGTGTCAAATAATGGTGCATAACACAAAATATATACAGTATATATATATAATATCCCCGTGAGAATGTGTTAGAAAACTCATATAAAATGAGTGTTATAAATATCATAAAAGTTGTGAAATTAATATGTGCTAAAATAATGTAGAATTAAAGAATGCTGGAATAATATATGTGACTGTGTCACACCCTTTTGAGATAACAAAAATACTAGGGCTAGATAGATGGCACTCCCGGGATTATCAAAAAGCTAATATAATATAAACCAAAGATATAAAAAGAATGCTGAATTTTTACTAAACAGGAGGCTGCAGAATAGAAATGTTACAGCATGGAATAATAATGCTGAATTTATTTTCAAAGGATATTAGTAAGGCCGCGCACCAATAAATGATTTTACAATATTGTGTTATAAATCCCTTATAAATGAGAATGTGTTATAAATATCATATAAAAGTTGTGAAATTAATATGTGATAAAATAATATAGAATTAAAGAACGCTGGAATAATATCTGAGAATGCGACAGCGCTAAAAGTTATACATTTGTTTCTTACGTGTTTTGGTGCAGCCAAGAAGATTTTTTTATGCAGATTTTATATAAAATGCGGGCGAATACAAAAAAGGCTTCTTTATTTCCAAATAACATGCTGCAGATACACTATCATCATGACCTGTGTGACTTGTGGCTGTCAAATAAAATACAATGCTCTGATAACTGCAGTAAACTCATTTCCGCTACCTTAGTAAATATTGTAAGTTGCTCTCTGTGTACGTTCTACACCGGTTTTTTGGGTCAGCAGAACCTCTGTTAGTATATCTCCCCCACAGAAACTCTGGCTGTCTAGTGCCCGGCATGTCCTGTAGAGACACCGCTGTGCTTGTCTGTCAGTTTCACACTTATATTAATGAAATGTCTTTGTAAGCCGCGTTGTCCTGTAGAGACACAACTGTGATTATTATATAAACGGCATGGTGTGTTATAAAATACAATATATAAAAATGAGAAACCTTACACATTACAGTCTGCAGCCAGAAACACTGGATCTAAAATACACTGCATAGAAATGTGGCCGTAATAGGTAATTGTTATGCCCCACATTTCTCAAAATGACATACACTGTAGAATATATCTGCAATTCACTACGCTTGTAACACATATTTCATCGCCCCAACTCCTGACTGCTATACATATAGGACAAATTTACGCCTAAAATAGCACAAATAGTTAATATTGGTGTATTTTCATACACTTATCAAAACTTTGGGTTTCTACATAATTTTCTATTTATATGGCCTAAAAAAACAGTAATACATGTGCAGATGTAACTTAAAATGTGTTCCCAGAATCAAATTACCAATATCAAACATGGTGTGTTATAAATGCATGAATAAAACTGATAGAAATGCACAAAGAGTGCAGAAGTGTTATTTCTATAAAGATATATTGCCCGGTTTCTTATGTATGTCCAGTTATTTTCAACAAAACAAGGATAGAGTCAAATTATAGGCAGCACAGGCAACGTGCATAAAGATAATAACATAAATAAGTCCTAAATGTCTATTTCATGTTAAAATTTGAGCTGTTGTTTTATTGTGAGAAATAAATCTTTTTCTATTTTTACAATATCGTGTCTTTGGTTTTTTTATTCGTATAAAACATACCGCTTCTTACTTGCTTGTGTTGTAACATTGGGTCATATTATATATATATATATATCAATTGCCAAATACCGACTCTGATAAAAATCATACCGACTCTGATAAAATCATGAGATCGCTGAAATTGTCAGCCATATAAACCAGAGATATAAAAAGAATGCTGAATTTTTACTAAACAGGCTGCTGCAGAATAAAAATGTCACAGCATGGAATAATAATGCTGAATTTATTTTCAAAGGATCCGTAATACCAGGGTCTAACTTACTGGATTTGGTACGTAGTACAACGCAGCGCCATGCTCTGAACAGTAGAAATTTACCACCGGGTTGGGATTCATTTATGCAGGCTATGGCTGAACTAAATATGCCGTCTACAGTTGTGGGTAACACCGCTACTAGGAAGCTTTTAGATGAATTAAAAATTACCAACAGTGAGACACGCTCTGTATCTACACCGCTGAAGTTAGCGGCGTCACCCCGTACAATTCAATCTTTACATTCCCCGTCATTAGGTTCCACACGTGGAACTCTGCTACCTAAAAAAGGTCTCTACCGATGCTGCAAACCATGTGGCTCACGATGTAAAGAATGTACTGGCTAAAATGCTGTACTCGCCTTGTAACTCTATATTAATTATTTTGTAAGAAGTGTAATGATGAATGTTCATTGTACTATTTTAATGTTTTTACTTTTTATATTCTGTATGAATTTTTATAGTAATGAAATGTCTTTGAGATGCTGTTTTATTGTGAGAAATAAATCTTTTAAATTTTTTTTTTTACAATATCGTGTCTTTGGTTTTTATTCGTATAAAACACGCCGCTTCTTACTTGTGTTGTAACATTGGGTCATATTATAACTTGTGTTGTGACATTGGTGCATATCTCTTCTGTGTATATAAGGCAGCCACAAGGATAAAACCTGCTACAATGTGAATAAACACAACTTGCAATGGCCTCAGTAGATAACAAATAACTTTGCAGATGCCATCTTCAGGACACAAAAAAGAGAAAGCAAATATCAATTCAGGTACAATACAGGTACAAATGTGTTATAAAACAAAGTTCTGCTTCACAAAGATCACCAAACAGCATGAGTTTGTACAAAAATATCTGACCCTCAGATAACACAGCTGTTTTCTGAGAAAGCTAATACAAAAAACAAATAACCTCAGATGCCATCTTCAGGACACAATAACTTTTCTGTTTGTGAGAATAAACATTTATGGGGTACGCAAATACAACAACAATTGCTTGACCTAGGTGCTATAAACCTCTGACCCACAGTTAACCTAATTTAGGTAATGTTCACCATTTAGTTAGTGTTTGAGAATACTTTTCACATAACAGGATGTAGGATTGCATACAGAAACATCAGCCCTATTCACTATATGGATACACTGTGAATAAAACAAAAGCTTACAGAATCAAACTCGGGGCTACGTATAAAATCTATTATAAAACAAATGAGAAAGGTGTTATAAACCACGTGTAAAATAAATACACGACTAGGCTATAATTATAAACATGTGTTATTCCACAAAATACGGGAATAATATCAAAACTACAACAAATTAAACTATATTAAACTATATCAAAAGGGGAAATCAAACAAGGAGGGACAGCTGGATACCAGCCGTCAAACAAGGGGAGGGGAGGGGTTACACACTTTGATACACTTTGATAGGGGCGGGGCACCTGTCAGATTGAGTTTGACGAAACCACCCGCTTATACACTACTCACGGTCACAACTCTCACCTGGAGAAGAAAACAAAGGTAAACCACCTGTACATCCCTCACACACGGCGCACGGTCACAACAACTCTCATCTGGAGAAGAAAACAAAGGTAAATCACCTGTACGTCCCTCACACACGGCGCACGATCGAAACAACTCTCACCTGGAGAAGAAAACAAAGGTAAACCACCTGTACGTCCCTCACACATGGCGCACGATCACAACAACTCTCATCTGGAGAAGAAAACAAAGGTAAATCACCTGTACGTCCCTCACACACGGCGCACGGTCACAACAACTCTCACCTGGAGAAGAAAACAAAGGTAAACCACCTGTACGTCTCTAACATACGGCGCACGGTCACAACAACTCTCACCTGGAGAAGAAAACAAAGGTAAACCACCTGTACGTCCCTCACACACGGCGCACGGTCACAACAACTCTCACCTAGAGAAGAAAACAAAGGTAAACCACCTGTACGTCCCTCACACACGGCACACGGTCACAACAACTCTCATCTGGAGAAGAAAACAAAGGTAAACCACCTGTACGTCCCTCACACACGGCGCACGGTCACAACAACTCTCACCTGGAGAAGAAAACAAAGGTAAACCACCTGTACGTCTCTAACATACGGCGCACGGTCACAACAACTCTCACCTGGAGAAGAAAACAAAGGTAAACCACCTGTACGTCCCTCACACACGGCGCACGGTCACAACAACTCTCACCTGGAGAAGAAAACAAAGGTAAACCACCTGTACGTCCCTCACACACGGCGCACGGTCACAACAACTCTCACCTGGAGAAGAAAACAAAGGTAAACCACCTGTACGTCCCTCACACACGGCGCACGGTCACAACAACTCTCACCTGGAGAAGAAAACAAAGGTAAACCACCTGTACGTCCCTCACACACGGCGCACGGTCACAACTCTCACCTTGACAAGAAAACAAAGGTAAACCGCCTGTACGTCCCTCTCACACAGCGCACGGTCACAACAACTCTCACCTAGAGAAGAAAACAAAGGTAAATCACCTGTACGTCCCTCACACACGGCGCACGGTCACAACAACTCTCACCTGGAGAAGAAAACAAAGGTAAACCGCCTGTACGTCCCTCACACACGGCCTACGGTCACAACAACTCTCACCTTGAGAAGAAAACAAAGGTAAACCGCCTGTACGTCCCTCACACACGGCGCACGGTCACAACATCTCTCACCTTGAGAAGAAAACAAAGGTAAATCACCTGTACGTCCCTCACACACGGCGCACGGTCACAACTCTCACCTGGAGAAGAAAACAAAGGTAAACCACCTGTACGTCCCTCACACACGGCACACGGTCACAACAACTCTCATCTGGAGAAGAAAACAAAGGTAAACCACCTGTACGTCCCTCACACACGGCGCACGGTCACAACAACTCTCACCTGGAGAAGAAAACAAAGGTAAACCACCTGTACGTCCCTCACACACGGCGCACGGTCACAACAACTCTCACCTGGAGAAGAAAACAAAGGTAAATCACCTGTACGTCCCTCACACATGGCGCACGATCACAACAACTCTCATCTGGAGAAGAAAACAAAGGTAAATCACCTGTACGTCCCTCACACACGGCGCACGGTCACAACAACTCTCACCTGGAGAAGAAAACAAAGGTAAACCACCTGTACGTCTCTAACATACGGCGCACGGTCACAACAACTCTCACCTGGAGAAGAAAACAAAGGTAAACCACCTGTACATCCCTCACACACGGCGCACGGTCACAACAACTCTCACCTAGAGAAGAAAACAAAGGTAAACCACCTGTACGTCCCTCACACACGGCGCACGGTCACAACAACTCTCATCTGGAGAAGAAAACAAAGATAAACCACCTGTACGTCCCTCACACACGGCGCACGGTCACAACTCTCACCTGGAGAAGAAAACAAAGGTAAACCACCTGTACGTCCCTCACACACGGCACACGGTCACAACAACTCTCACCTGGAGAAGAAAACAAAGGTAAACCACCTGTACGTCCCTCTCACACAGCGCACGGTCACAACAACTCTCATCTGGAGAAGAAAACAAAGGTAAACCACCTGTACGTCCCTCACACATGGCGCACGGTCACATCAACTCTCATCTGGAGAAGAAAACAAAGGTAAATCACCTGTACGTCCCTCACACACGGTACACGGTCACCATAACTCTCACCTGGAGAAGAAAACAAAGGTAAATCACCTGTACGTCCCTCACACACGGCACACGGTCACAACAACTCTCACCGGGAGAAGAAAACAAAGGTAAATCACCTGTACGTCCCTCACACACGGCGCACGGTCACAACAACTCTCACCTGGAGAAGAAAACAAAGGTAAACCACCTGTACGTCCCTCACACACGGCGCACGGTCACAACAACTCTCATCTGGAGAAGAAAACAAAGATAAACCACCTGTACGTCCCTCACACACGGCGCACGGTCACAACAACTCTCACCTAGAGAAGAAAACAAAGGTAAACCACCTGTACGTCCCTCACACACGGCACACGGTCACAACAACTCTCATCTGGAGAAGAAAACAAAGATAAACCACCTGTACGTCCCTCACACACGGCACACGGTCACAACAACTCTCACCTGGAGAAGAAAACAAAGGTAAACCACCTGTACGTCGCTCACACACGGCGCACGGTCACAACAACTCTCATCTGGAGAAGAAAACAAAGATAAACCACCTGTACGTCCCTCACACACGGCACACGGTCACAACAACTCTCACCTGGAGAAGAAAACAAAGGTAAACCACCTGTACGTCCCTCACACACGGCACACGGTCACAACAACTCTCACCTGGAGAAGAAAACAAAGGTAAATCACCTGTACGTCCCTCACACACGGCACACGGTCATAACAACTTTCACCTGGAGAAGAAAACAAAGGTAAATCACCTGTACATCTCTAACATACGGCGCACGGTCACAACAACTCTCACCTGGAGAAGAAAACAAAGGTAAACCACCTGTACGTCCCTCACACACGGCGCACGGTCACAACTCTCACCTTGACAAGAAAACAAAGGTAAACCACCTGTACGTCCCTCTCACACAGCGCACGGTCACAACAACTCTCACCTAGAGAAGAAAACAAAGGTAAACCACCTGTACGTCCCTCACACACGGCACACGGTCACAACAACTCTCACCTGGAGAAGAAAACAAAGGTAAACCACCTGTAAGTCCCTCACACACGGCGCACGGTCACAACAACTCTCACCTGGAGAAGAAAACAAAGGAAAATCACCTGTACGTCTCTAACATACGGCGCACGGTCACAACAACTCTCACCTGGAGAAGAAAACAAAGGTAAACCACCTGTAAGTCCCTCACACACGGCGCACGGTCACAACTCTCACCTTGAGAAGAAAACAAAGGTAAACCACCTGTACGTCCCTCACACTCGGCGCACGGTCACAACTCTCATCTGGAGAAGAAAACAAAGGTAAACCACCTGTACGTCCCTCACACACGGCGCACGGTCACAACAACTCTCACCTAAAGAAGAAAACAAAGGTAAACCACCTGTAAGTCCCTCACACACGGCGCACGGTCACAACAACTCTCATCTGGATAAGAAAACAAAGGTAAATCACCTGTACGTCCCTCACACACGGCACACGGTCACAACAACTCTCATCTGGAGAAGCCAATAAACTGATAAAAGCTGATGAGAAAAAAAAGGCGACCATGAAGAATAAAGCAGCCGAAACACTGAAGTATAAATAAGATGGTGCGGAAACAAGGATGAAACTTCTGAGGAGATTGATGAAAAGCGGAGACAAAGCTCGGTGAATACAGAGCAGGATGCATGAAGGAGTTAGGACTCGTCATTATAGAAGAGATCACTCTGAGGAAGCAGGCCGGAGAGTGAGAGGTCGGAGAGCGAGAGGTCGGAGAGTGAGAGGTCGGAGAGCGAGAGGCCGGAGAGTGAGAGGTCGGAGAGCGAGAGGTCGGAGAGTGAGAGGTCGGAGAGCGAGAGGCCGGAGAGCGAGAGGCCGGAGAGCGAGAGGCCGGAGAGGGAGAGGCCGGAGAGGGAGAGGCCGGAGAGTGAGAGGCCGGAGAGTGAGAGGTCGGAGAGTGAGAGGTCGGAGAGTGAGAGGTCGGAGAGGGAGAGGCCGGAGAGTGAGAGGCCTGAGAGTGAGAGGTCGGAGAGTGAGAGGTCGGAGAGTGAGAGGCCGGAGAGTGAGAGGTCGGAGAGCGAGAGGTCGGAGAGTGAGAGGTCGGAGAGCGAGAGGCCGGAGAGTGAGAGGTCGGAGAGCGAGAGGTCGGAGAGTGAGAGGTCGGAGAGCGAGAGGCCGGAGAGCGAGAGGCCGGAGAGCGAGAGGCCGGAGAGGGAGAGGCCGGAGAGGGAGAGGCCGGAGAGTGAGAGGCCGGAGAGTGAGAGGTCGGAGAGTGAGAGGTCGGAGAGTGAGAGGTCGGAGAGGGAGAGGCCGGAGAGTGAGAGGCCTGAGAGTGAGAGGTCGGAGAGTGAGAGGTCGGAGAGTGAGAGGTCGGAGAGTGAGAGGTCGGAGAGTGAGAGGCCTGAGAGTGAGAGGTCGGAGAGGGAGAGGCCGGAGAGTGAGAGGCCGGAGAGTGAGAGGCCTGAGAGTGAGAGGCCTGAGAGTGAGAGGCCGGAGAGTGAGAGGTCGGAGAGTGAGAGGCCGGAGAGTGAGAGGCCTGAGAGTGAGAGGCCTGAGAGTGAGAGGTCGGAGAGTGAGAAGCCTGAGAGTGAGAGGCCGGAGAGGGAGAGGCCGGAGAGTGAGAGGCCGGAGAGTGAGAGGCCTGAGAGTGAGAGGTCGGAGAGTGAGAGGTCGGAGAGTGAGAGGTCGGAGAGTGAGAAGCCTGAGAGTGAGAGGCCGGAGAGGGAGAGGCCGGAGAGTGAGAGGCCGGAGAGTGAGAGGCCTGAGAGTGAGAGGCCTGAGAGTGAGAGGCCGGAGAGTGAGAGGTCGGAGAGTGAGAGGCCGGAGAGTGAGAGGTCGGAGAGTGAGAGGCCAGAGAGTGAGAGGCCGGAGAGTGAGAGGCCGGAGAGTGAGAGGCCGGAGAGTGAGAGGTCGGAGAGTGAGAGGTCGGAGAGTGAGAGGCCTGAGAGGGAGAGGCCGGAGAGGGAGAGGCCGGAGAGTGAGAGGCCGGAGAGGGAGAGGCCGGAGAGGGAGAGGCCGGAGAGGGAGAGGCGTGAGAGCGAGAGGCCGGAGAGGGAGAGGCCGGAGAGGGAGAGGCCGGAGAGGGAGAGGCCGGAGAGTGAGAGGCCGGAGAGGGAGAGGCCTGAGAGGGAGAGGCCGGAGAGGGAGAGGCCGGAGAGTGAGAGGCCGGAGAGTGAGAGGCCTGAGAGTGAGAGGCCGGAGAGTGAGAGGCCGGAGAGGGAGAGGCCGGAGAGTGAGAGGCCGGAGAGGGAGAGGCCGGAGAGGGAGAGGCCGGAGAGGGAGAGGCCGGAGAGCGAGAGGCCGGAGAGGGAGAGGCCGGAGAGGGAGAGGCCGGAGAGGGAGAGGCCGGAGAGCGAGAGGCCGGAGAGGGAGAGGCCGGAGAGGGAGAGGCCGGAGAGCGAGAGGCCGGAGAGGGAGAGGCCGGAGAGGGAGAGGCCGGAGAGCGAGAGGCCGGAGAGGGAGAGGTCGGAGAGGGAGAGGTCGGGATGGACGCTTGTGCGATGTCATCGACCCTGCGGAGAATCGGTGTTGGGGTAAACAGCTGCAGGCTTATGCGGAGGATGTGATGAGCGGACTGCAGATGGCGCTGTGGGGATTGTCAGTAGTAATACACATTGTAGGCCGCTCGGGTCTGCGGCGTCCTGTTCCTCCTCTGCAGGTAATGGCGGCTCAGGTCTCACGTCTATCAGCTCTTCCTCCCACATCTTCTGATGATTCTGCTGCACTGGACAGGAAGGAGGAGCCGCTGCGGCACATGGAGAAGGTTGTGGCCGCTCCGTGCTGCACATTTCCTATCATTAGACCCCATTACCTCCTGAGAGGAGTCCACCAGACCCACAGATGAAGACCTGGGGTGTAGCTGTCACTCTGGGATCCCGTGGGGTGTTACGTGGCTCCGCCTGTGAGGAGCAGGCTCCGCCTGTGAGGAGCAGGCTCCGCCTACAAGGAGCCGGCATCTCCCATTCCCTCTGGCACCCTCCTCCTGCGGCAGCGGACAGGTGGCTGTAGGGGGCAGTCGGTGTGGGGGCGGGGCAGTCAGTGTGGGGGCGGGGCAATCGGTGTGGGGGCGGGGCAATCGGTGTGGGGGCGGGGCGGTCGGTGTGGGGGGCGGTCGGTGTGGGGGCGGGGCGGTCGGTGGGGGGGCGGGGCGGTCGGTGTGGGGGCGGTCGGTGTGGGGGCGGGGCGGTCGGTGTGGGGGCGGGGCGGTCGGTGTGGGGGCGGTCGGTGGGGGGGCGGGGCGGTCGGTGTGGGGGCGGTCGGTGGGGGGCGGGGCGGTCGGTGTGGGGGCGGTCGGTGGGGGGGCGGGGCGGTCGGTGTGGGGGCGGGGCGGTCGGTGGGGGGGGCGGGGCGGTCGGTGGGGGGGCGGGGCGGTCGGTGTGGGGGCGGGGCGGTCGGTGGGGGGCCGGGGCGGTCGGTGGGGGGGCGGGGGGGGCGGGGCGGTCGGTGGGGGGCGGGGCGGTCGGTGTGGGGGCGGGGCGGTCGGTGGGGGGCCGGGGCGGTCGGTGGGGGGGCGGGGCGGTCGGTGTGGGGGCGGGGCGGTCGGTGTGGGGGCGGGGCGGTCGGTGTGGGGGCGGGGCGGTCGGTGTGGGGGCGGTCGGTGGGGGGGCGGGGCGGTCGGTGTGGGGGCGGTCGGTGGGGGGGCGGGGCGGTCGGTGTGGGGGCGGTCGGTGGGGGGGCGGGGCGGTCGGTGTGGGGGCGGTCGGTGGGGGGGCGGGGCGGTCGGTGTGGGGGCGGTCGGTGGGGGGGCGGGGCGGTCGGTGGGGGGGCGGGGCGGTCGGTGTGGGGGCGGGGCGGTCGGTGGGGGGCCGGGGCGGTCGGTGGGGGGGCGGGGGGGGCGGGGCGGTCGGTGGGGGGCGGGGCGGTCGGTGTGGGGGCGGGGCGGTCGGTGGGGGGCCGGGGCGGTCGGTCGGTGTTGGGGGCGGGGCGGTCGGTGGGGGGGCGGGGCGGTCGGTGTGGGGGCGGTCGGTGGGGGGGCGGGGCGGTCGGTGTGGGGGCGGTCGGTGTTGGGGGCGGGGCGGTCGGTGTGGGGGCGGTCGGTGTGGGGGGCGGGGCGGTCGGTGGGGGGGCGGGGCGGTCGGTGTTGGGGGCGGGGCGGTCGGTGTGGGGGCGGTCGGTGTGGGGGGCGGGGCGGTCGGTGGGGGGGCGGGGCGGTCGGTGGGGGGGCGGGGCGGTCGGTGTGGGGGCGGGGCGGTCGGTGTGGGGGCATTTCTCCGCACGTGTAATCTTGTCCTAGAAACACCCCACAAAGACGGGGGTCACACAATGACAGGGGGTCGCGTCAGCGCCTCAGGCCCCGGAAACATTTCTCAGCATAAAAACTCCAACATTGCTACAGAGGTCCTGATTACAATCTGTGACCGGGCGGACGAGGAGCGGACATGTCGCCGCGTCTGCAGCCAGAGCACAAACTAGTGTGTAATCTGACGAAAAGGAAACGCCAGCGTCTCCTACTGCGGGAAGCGGAAAACCGCGGAGTCTGCACCTCGGCCTGGTCACTAAGGGGTTACTGGGGTCCCGTACAGGGGCGGGGTCACCGGGTCCGTCACATCACGTGACCGCAGCAGGGTGAAAACTACACGTCCCATCATGCTCTGCTTCCTGTGACATCACTTCCTGTTACTGGCTCCATAGTGAGTGTTACATTGTGTGTGTGTCAGTGTATATGTGTGTGTGTATATATATATATATGTGTACTGTATGTGTGTATATATATGTGTGTGTATTGTATGTATGTGTCAGTGTATATGTGTACTGTGTATATATATATGTGTGTGTACTGTAAGCGTGATATACATAAACTAGCTATTGAACCCGTTCTACGCCCGGGTGGCGAGCATTTATATTGGTATATGGTCTCCATCCTGGTATGTGCTGCGGCCATCCTGCGCCTCCATTCTGTCATTTGCTGCTCCCATTCTGTCATTTGCTGCTCCCATCCTGTCATGTGCTGCTGCCATCCTGCGCCCGTTCTGACATGTGCTGCTCCCATCCTGCGCCCGTTCTGACATGTGCTGCTCCCATCCTGCGCCCGTTCTGTCATGTGCTGCTCCCATCCTGCGCCCGTTCTGTCATGTGCTGCGGCCATCCTGCGCCCGTTCTGTCATGTGCTGCGGCCATCCTGCGCCCGTTCTGTCATGTGTTGCGGCCATCCTGCGCCCGTTCTGTCATGTGCTGCTGCCATCCTGCGCCCGTTCTGTCATGTGCTGCGGCCATCCTGCGCCCGTTCTGTCATGTGCTGCTGCCATCCTGCGCCCGTTCTGTCATGTGCTGCTCCCATCCTGCGCCCGTTCTGTCATGTGCTGCTGCCATCCTGCGCCCGTTCTGTCATGTGCTGCTCCCATCCTGCGCCCGTTCTGTCATGTGCTGCTCCCATCCTGCGCCCGTTCTGTCATGTGCTGCTCCCATCCTGCGCCCGTTCTGTCATGTGCTGCGGCCATCCTGCGCCCGTTCTGTCATGTGTTGCGGCCATCCTGCGCCCGTTCTGTCATGTGCTGCTGCCATCCTGCGCCCGTTCTGTCATGTGCTGCGGCCATCCTGCGCCCGTTCTGTCATGTGCTGCGGCCATCCTGCGCCCGTTCTGTCATGTGCTGCTGCCATCCTGCGCCCGTTCTGTCATGTGCTGCTGCCATCCTGCGCCCGTTCTGTCATGTGCTGCTGCCATCCTGCGCCCGTTCTGTCATGTGCTGCTCCCATCCTGCGCCCGTTCTGTCATGTGCTGCGGCCATCCTGCGCCCGTTCTGTCATGTGTTGCGGCCATCCTGCGCCCGTTCTGTCATGTGCTGCGGCCATCCTGCGCCCGTTCTGACATGTGCTGCTCCCATCCTGCGCCCGTTCTGTCATGTGCTGCGGCCATCCTGCGCCCGTTCTGTCATGTGTTGCGGCCATCCTGCGCCCGTTCTGTCATGTGCTGCTGCCATCCTGCGCCCGTTCTGTCATGTGCTGCTGCCATCCTGCGCCCGTTCTGTCATGTGCTGCGGCCATCCTGCGCCCGTTCTGTCATGTGCTGCTGCCATCCTGCGCCCGTTCTGTCATGTGCTGCTGCCATCCTGCGCCCGTTCTGTCATGTGCTGCTCCCATCCTGCGCCCGTTCTGTCATGTGCTGCGGCCATCCTGCGCCCGTTCTGTCATGTGCTGCGGCCATCCTGCGCCCGTTCTGTCATGTGCTGCGGCCATCCTGCGCCCGTTCTGTCATGTGCTGCTGCCATCCTGCGCCCGTTCTGTCATGTGCTGCTGCCATCCTGCGCCCGTTCTGTCATGTGCTGCTCCCATCCTGCGCCCGTTCTGTCATGTGCTGCTCCCATCCTGCGCCCGTTCTGTCATGTGCTGCGGCCATCCTGCGCCCGTTCTGTCATGTGTTGCGGCCATCCTGCGCCCGTTCTGTCGTGCTGCGGCCATCCTGCGCCCGTTCTGACATGTGCTGCTCCCATCCTGCGCCCGTTCTGTCATGTGCTGCGGCCATCCTGCGCCCGTTCTGTCATGTGTTGCGGCCATCCTGCGCCCGTTCTGTCATGTGCTGCGGCCATCCTGCGCCCGTTCTGTCATGTGCTGCGGCCATCCTGCGCCCGTTCTGTCATGTGCTGCTGCCATCCTGCGCCCGTTCTGTCATGTGCTGCTGCCATCCTGCGCCCGTTCTGTCATGTGCTGCTCCCATCCTGCGCCCGTTCTGTCATGTGCTGCGGCCATCCTGCGCCCGTTCTGTCATGTGCTGCGGCCATCCTGCGCCCGTTCTGTCATGTGCTGCGGCCATCCTGCGCCCGTTCTGTCATGTGCTGCGGCCATCCTGCGCCCGTTCTGTCATGTGCTGCTGCCATCCTGCGCCCGTTCTGTCATGTGCTGCTGCCATCCTGCGCCCGTTCTGTCATGTGCTGCGGCCATCCTGCGCCCGTTCTGTCATGTGCTGCTGCCATCCTGCGCCCGTTCTGTCATGTGTTGCGGCCATCCTGCGCCCGTTCTGTCATGTGTTGCGGCCATCCTGCGCCCGTTCTGTCATGTGCTGCGGCCATCCTGCGCCCGTTCTGTCATGTGCTGCTGCCATCCTGCGCCCGTTCTGTCATGTGCTGCGGCCATCCTGCGCCCGTTCTGTCATGTGCTGCGGCCATCCTGCGCCGTTCTGACGTGCTGCTGCCATCCTGCGCCCCGTTCTGTCATGTGCTGCTGCCATCCTGCACCCCCGTTCTGTCATGTGTTGCGGCCATCCTGCACCCGTTCTGTCATGTGCTGCGGCCATCCTGCGCCCGTTCTGTCATGTGCTGCGGCCATCCTGCGCCCGTTCTGTCATGTGCTGCGGCCATC